>NC_064809.1:76987620-77090574 GCF_023721935.1 Panthera uncia
CACACACACACACACACACACCACACATCGCCCTGCCTCACGTGAGCATGTGCCCGCCCCCTCACCTTGCCCACCCCTCACAGCCACATACACACCACTCTCCAATGTACACCACACACACACCCGTGGACAAGGGGCCATATCATCCACACCCCAGCACGCAGATACGCATTGCTCACGACTCTTGCTTGCAAGCGACTGAGATCCAACTCAAAGGGGCTTCAGGGTCAGAGATCACTTATTTGCTCGCCCAATTGAGAGGATCAGGGGTGCATCTGACTTTTGGCATAGCCCGATGAGGGGCTCAGTGATGGCATCAGAAAGTGTCTCTCTCTACTTCTCTTATTTTCTTCTGTGTCACCTTCCTTCCCGGGCAGACCGGCTCCAGGCTGCGGCTGGAACGACCACCCTGTCCTCCCAGCCTAAGTGGCAAGGCCGACTCTCCTTGGGCTGTCTCGGATCACGTGCTCATCCCGGAACCCACCGCTGCGGCCAGGGCTGTACAAGACTGTAAACCTTGATAAGACCAGATCACACACATGGCCAGAGCCTGGAGAGGGGTGGTCCGCCCCACCCAAACTACGGGAAAGTGGTAGTTTGGTGATTCGCCAAAAAAGGAGGATGAGATATAGGGCAGGTAACAACAACAGATGTTCACTACCTACACTAATCCAAATGTACACAAAGGAAGGCATGGAAATCTAGAGGGCTGCAGGGGTGTAAAGATACCGGCGTACACACTGAGCCCTTGTGCAAATATAAATTCTGCCTGGCCAAAGTCTACCTTTTGTACCTTTTCAATGAAATATTGATTTCAAATACATGAGTGATCCAAACATACGCTGTTAGGACTTCAAAGAAGGTGAAGCACTGTTTCAAATGGTTTGGGGCTTGATTGAGTTGAGTTTACAAAAGAAGAATTTGGATGGAAAGATCCAGAAATGCGAGGAGTCATTAGACGGGAACAGGAATCCTCTGGAATGGAGCAGAAAAACTAGGTAGTGAGGAGGGGGGGGGGACTGAGGGTTTCAAAGTCCAGACGAGAGCTCATCCTGTAGGTCACAGAGGCAGTGAAGGTGTGGGGCAGGAGGGCAACATGGTTAGAGCAGTGTTTTAGGGAGATTAAGTGAGTTGAGATGTGTAGGTTAGGTGGTAGAGGCAAAACTGGAGGCAGGAGACTAGACGGGGGCTACTGCAGAACATAAGTGGGGAGCCCTGTGGTGGGGTGGGAGCAGTGAGGTGGGAAGGCAGGGATGGAATCGAGCTTACGGTAAGAAGAAAGAACCAACAGGATATGGCAGTTGATCGCAGGGCTGGGTCCAAGGTGAAGGGAAGCAAGATGGTGGCTCAGATGCACTTGTGGTAGCTCCCCGCTCAACCCTAGCACCTACCTTCTGCTCCAGCCAGATTGGTACACGCATTTGCCAGAGCGGCTGCTGGACCCACCCCTGCCATCGCGTTTGTCCCACCGGCGCCAGACCAGAGCTCCTTGCAGACAGCTCGGGGTCCTCTAGTGTCCAAGTCTGGTTCCTATCTCTGTGCCGGCCTCTGCCTGGCAGGGCACTGGCCCGGAGTGGATGTTGCAGAGTGAATGTGCAGACCCTCCCCTGAACAGTTTACACTTGCCTCCTTCCTTTTGTTCATCACACGTGCACGCGAGTGCATGCCTTCACTCCAGCAACAGCATGATGAGGCCACCATGGAACTTCTGTGGTCCTAGGGTGCCTGGGTGGCTCAGTCGGTTAAGCGTCCAATTTCGGCTCAGGTCATGATCTCACGATTCGTGAGTTCGAGCCCCGCGTCGGGCTCTGTGCTGACGGCTCAGAGCCTGGAGCCTGCTTCAGATTCTGTGTCTCCCTCTCTCTCTGCCCCTTCCTGCTCATGCTCTGTCTCTCTCTGTCTCAAAAATAAATAAAACATTAAAAAAAATTTTCTTTAAAGAACTGGTATCTGAATCCCGTGGATTCCTCACTGCTGGGATTGTCCCCGTGCACATGCTACTGCCCCACAGCCAGGTGTGACGGAAAGCCACAGGATGGTAAATGCAATCAAAAGAATTTTGGAGCCACTTCCTAAGTGTGCGGAGCTGGGCGAGTTACTTAATCTATGTCTCTGACGTTCCTTTTCCTCAGCTGAAAATGCAGATACAGACAACTACCCAAGAGGGCTGATGTGAACATGAGATAAAGGAACGTTTCCCCAACAGTTGCAGGTTTCCAGTCAATGTCAGCCTGATTTCCACCGCCTCTCTTTTTCGCGTCCCCCTGACTTTCCTAAAGCCTCCCTCCATGCAGCTTCCCCACCCCTTCTCCCCCTTCAGCACCACCCCCGTGGAACTTGAGCAGGCACCTGATTGGACACATTGGCCTTGTAAGAATTAAAGTCCCAAAAATGAACAAATCAGGAAACTATAGATGCTGGTGAGGATGTGGAGAAACGGGAACCCTCTTGCACTGTTGGTGGGAATGCAAATTGGTGCAGCCACTCTGGAAAACAGTGTGGAGGTGCCTCAAAACATTAAAAATAGACCTACCCTATGACCCAGCAGAAACACTGCTAGGAATCTATCCAAGGGATACAGGAGTGCTGATGCATAGGGGCACTTGTACCCCAATGTTTATAGCAGCACTCTCAACAATAGCCAAATTGTGGAAAGAGCCTAAATGTCCATCAACTGATGAATGGATAAAGAAGATGTGGTTTATATACACAGTGGAATACTACTTGGCAATGAGAAAGAATGAAATATGGCCTTTTGCAGCAATGTGGATGGAACTGGAGGGTATTATGCTAAGTGAAATAAGTCAGTCAGAGAAAGACCTATCATATGTTTTCACTCATATGTGGATCTTGGGAAACTTAGCAGAAGACCATGGAGGAGGGGAAGGGGAGGAAAAAAGTTAGAGAGGGAGGGAGGCAAACCATAAGAGACTCTTAAGGACTGAGAATAAACTGAGGGTAGATGGGGGGTGGGGGAGAGGGGAAAATGGGTGATGGGCAGGGAGGAGGGCACTTGTTGGGATGAGCACTGGGTGTTGTATGGAAACCGATTTGACAATAAATTATATTTAAAAAAAAATTTGAAGTCCCAGTATTCCCTCTTGCAGGGTGGAACAGTATCTCGTGCATCGTTGTGTCCTCCAAAGTGCTTGCCCAGCCCACGGTAGGTGGCCAGGTGGATTCGAGCTAGCTCGCAAGGGCTGAGGGAGGTGGCAATTGGGGCTGTAAGGAGGACTCTAGGGGAGAGTAATAAAGGGATAGCATGCAAAAATCTGCCACCATGCAAAACACAAGCTTGCAAATCCAATTCCTAGGGAGCTGGCCATGCAAACTGAGCCCTGCCACCCTCTTGTCATCCCCAGCTCTCAGCCCAGGGCCCCTTTCCCTGCCAGCAATGGTAGTGGTGGTGGTGGTTGTCGAAACAGTAGGGATAATGGTGGCAGCCCTCATTTATTGGGTTCCCACTAATATCAAAGTGTCAGATCTCGGGGCACCTGGGTGGCTCATCAGTTAAGCCTCTGACTTTGGCTTGGTTCATGATCTTGCAGTTTGTGAGTTCGAGCCTCGCATTGGGCTCTGTGCTGATGGCTTGAAGCCTGGAGCCTGCTTCGGATTCTGTGTCTCCCTCTCTATCTGCTCCTCCCCTGCTCGTGCTCTCTCTCTCTCTCTCTCTCTCTCAAAGGTAGATAAACATAAAAAAAAATTTTTTAAGTGTCAGATCTCTTGCATATATTATTTGTATGAGGAAGGTACCATTAACCATATTTTACAGATCAGGAAACTAAAAGCCCTTCAAGACTTGACCTCAAGTCTGGACTAAGTCCAAAGCCTGCACATGCTCTTTCCAGCGACGCTTTCTTACAAAGTCAGTATCCAGGTGTCTCCACCAAGGGAAGCGGTAATGTTGATAATCCAGAAGAAATTGTCCAAAGACGGTTTTCTTATTTTAGTTAGTAACTTGAAAATATATCTATTACATTTATTCAATTAGTATATGGCAAACATCTAAATTAGACCTCCTACTTTAGGGATTCTGACAGACTTAGGGGACCTCTCCCACCAAGAGGAAAAAGCTCCATACAGGCAGGGACCTTGACTGTCTCATTAATGACCATAATGGCAGCATTAGAAATGCCAGGGCACCTGGGTGGCTCAGTAGGTTAAGCATCCAAATCTTTTTAAAAAAATTTTTTAAATGTTTTATTTATTCTTGAGAGAGAGAGAGAGAGAGAGAGCATGAATGGGGGAGGGGCAGAGCGAGAAAAGGACACAGAATCCGAAGCAGGCTCCAGGCTCCCAGCTGCCAGCACAGAGGCCGACGCAGGGCTCAAACTCACAAACCGCGAGATCATGACCTGTGCCGAAGTCGGACGCTCAACCGACTGAGCCACCCAGGTGCCCCAAGCACCCAGCTTGATCTCAGCTCAGGTCATGATCTCACGGTTTGTGAGTTTGAGCCCATGGGAGCCTGCCCTGACAGTGAGGAACCTGCTTGGAATTCTCTCTCCCTCTCTCTCTGCCCCTACCCTACTCATTCTCTTTCTCTCTCTCTCTCTCTCTCTCTCTCTCTCTCTCTCTTCTCTCAAAATAAATAAATAAACTTAAAAAATAATAATAAAATTTTGGGAAATGCCTTGCAGGCATGCCACCAATAATAGGATGAATGAATTTACAAATCAGTAGCTCGGGTCAAGGAAGGGCCTGCTATCTATCACTCAGAAACCAACCTACCTCCCAGATCCCCTGGGATCTAAGGGCTAAGAAACCCCAAAGCAGGACACAGTGACTCACTCGTAGGTCTTCTGGTAAGCTGCTGACCTGAAAGGTAGGAATGGACTCAGAAGGAGGGCCATTGGTGTGGCCCAGCCAGTTTAGCCTCAGGGAAGTGTTAGGCAGGCTCCCATGGCAACACAGTTTGGTGTGTGTTTATGTGTTCCCAACAGAATTCCAGGCTAAGGCCATCTATTCCCCAAGGCCAGGGGCTGCCTCATCTCCTTCCTTGACTCCTCAGGTTTCCCAGGTGATCATCTCTGGAAACCAAGAGAAGCCTGAGCAGCAGAAGCAGCCTTCAGAACATAGAAAGCAGAGGAGAGTCTCAAAAAATTAAAAATGGAACTACCCTATGACCCAGCAATTGCACTACTAAGTATTTATCCAAGGGATACAGGTGTGCTGTTTCAAAGGGACACATGCACCCCCATGTTTATAGAGCACTATCGACAATAGCCAAAGTGTGGAAAGAGCCCAAATGTCCACTGATGGATGAATGGATAAAGAAGATGTGATACACACACACACACACACACACACACACACACAATGGAGTATTACTCGGCAATCAAAAAGAATGAAATCTTGCCATTTGCAACTATGTGGATGGAACTGGAGGGTATTATGCTAAGTGGAATTAGTCAGGCAGAGAAAGACAAAAATCAGATGACTTCACTCATATGAGGACTTTAAGAGACAAAACAGATGAACATAAGGGAAGGGAAACAAAAATAACATAAAAACATGGAGGGGGATAAAACATAAGAGATTCTTAAAAATGGAGAACAAACAGAGGGTTACCGGAAGGGTTGTGGGAGGGGGGATGGGCTAAACGGGTAAGGGGCACTAAGGAATCTACTCCTGAAATCACTGTTGCACCATATGCTAACTAATTTGGATGTAAATTAAAAAAGAAATAAATTATTAATAAGAAAAAATAGATAAAATATATACTGTTTGTGCAAGACTTAAAAAAAAAAAAAAAAAGGCAGAGGAGAGAAAGGCCTACCCAAGGAGAGGGCCGTTTCCCCTCCCAGATTTGGGCTTCTGTCTCAGAAGTGTCCAGCTACAGGAGTCAAACTCATGGGTCCATGGCTCCCATGGCTCCCACATCCAGCCACACTGACCCTCCACCTCCAGCCACCCCTTCCCACCCATGACCTGACCCTATTCCACATGGCATCCAGCACCTACACAAACCCCCTCTCTACCTGCCCAGGTCACCAGACCAGGGACCCTCCTTCTCTCTCTCTCTGTCCCTCCAGTCTGGTTCTACCCTAAGCACCTCCTTCAGGAAGCCCTCCCAGACATTCCTTTCCAGGCTTCTCCCCACCAGCCCTCCAAGCCTGGACTCTGATTAGACACCCTCAGCTCTGACCTGGTCTCCCAGACTCAGGCGCAGGTTCAGCCACTCCCAATGGCCTAGGAGTTCCCCTAAGACAGTAATGACTACATTTCATCCTTACAGAAACTACGAAACAAGTGCTATCTCCATTTCAGAGCTGAGGAAACAGCCTAGAGGTCAAGAAAAGCTTGTGTTGCACAGTAGCCAATTGGAAAGGCAGAACTGGACCCTCTCTGCCCCCAGAGCCTTGTCTCGCCTTCCTGCCTTACACCTCCCTCTCTCCCTGTCACTCCAAGATAGTGCCAGATGCCAGGGCACTCCCCATACCATAGACCTTTTATAACCCCATTCAAGCCTCACAATTAAGCCTATAGGAAAGTACAAAATAGCCTCATTTTACATCTGAAGATACGGAAGCTCAGAAACTTTCGAAATATTTCCTAAGGTCACAAAGCACTTAAGCGCCAGGATCAGAATTCCACCCAACCCTTCTGGCTCTAAAACCCAAAGTTAGCTTTCCCAAGCTCTTAGGTCTAGCCAGAGACAGGCGGAGGGAGGCAGGAGATAGCAGCATCGTCTGCAAGCCAGCAGAGAAAGCCAGCACTTCTGATAAAGGAAGATGCCTTCCAGAAGGCCTCCAGACGCTGCCTTGTTGATCTGGGGAGACCCAGGAATCCCAGAACAGCTGAGCGCCCGCTGGCGTAGCTGGCACAACTGACCTCTGGCTCTCCACCCTCCCTCCTTATCCTGCCAGCTGACATGCCCTCAGGCCCTTTCACATCTGTGAATTCCTACCACCACTAAGTGCTCTTGGATTTGGGATTAAGATGAAATGGAATGAAAATTAATTTCCATTTTGAGAATTGTTTTATTCTTTTAATATTCATGTGTTTTGAGAGAGAGAGAGAACAAGAGAGAACAAGCAGGGAGGGGTAGAGAGAGGGAGAAAGGGAGAGAGAGAATCCCAAGCAGGCTCCACGCCCAGAGCAGAGCCCAATGCGGGGCTCGATCCCACAAACAGTGAGATCATGACCGGAGCCAAAGTCAAGAGTGGGACGCTTAACCAGTTGAGCCACCCAGGCGCCCCTTGAGAATTGTCTTAAACCATTCCTAGAACAAGGTAAAGTAGCTGAAAAAGATAAACTTGGAAATCTAATAACATGTGTTCTGATCTCAACTCAGTCTCTAAATTGCTGTGTGACATTGGACAAGTCACTTCCCCTCTCTGAGTTACAGTGGCATCTGTGTAACGAAGGAGAAGCACCATTTATTTCTGGAATTCCTTCCAGTTCACGTAAATCCATGTGGTTTTTAGAAGTTAGAATTTCCCGAAGTTATTGCAGCATAGTGGGGACAGCATTAAACTTGAAATCATACCTGATCTGGGCTCTCAGCTATAATTCTCTCGTATATCAAATGAATTCTATGGTGACAGTATTTGCAAGAGACTTTCTTTGCCCTGTAAAGTCCCTGTATAGGACTCCTACTGTGGTGGGAGAAAACTACAAACTCTTCTCCAAGAATTCACCCTTCCTCCTGTCCTTCATCTCCCACCTTTACTTAAAAGGCCCCTGTGATGAAGCATGCCTTCGACAATACTCTGGAGTCGGCCATAGCTCCCTTCTACTGCAGTAATAGCCAGTGAACATGACAGCATCCTCACCTTCACGGAACATTGAAAGGGGCCAAAGGATAGACTGGACGAAGGACTGGCTCATCCAAGGAGTAATAGGAGTAGCACTGAGTGACTAGGGTCACTAGAAGCTAGGTCCCCACTCGGACCTAGACTGGGTCAGGCCTGCTCAGAAGCCGAAGAACAGAGGACAGTGGGAGCAGCAGGAGCACAGCAAGGGCGGGACAGTGGGGAACTGCCCTCAGGGATGAAAATGATGCTCCCAGATGGTCTGCAATTCTAGAAAAGACTGAGTAAGGCAAAGTCAGGCCCTGGAAGGAATGCAGTTGAAGGTGTGTGTGTATATAACAGACTGCCTCACGGAGAATGGGCCCATCAGAGTCGTAAACCTTATCTCCCACCTTGGGAGAGCAAAAATAGTTATCTCTGAGTTCCCAGGGGCTCAGGCTGAGTCAGAGCTGGGGGCTGAGGGGGTGGTGGACCTGGGCAGCGTGCCTCCAGGGTGTGTGGTCCATGAGGAGATGGGACCAAAGGAGGTGGGAGCAAAGGGGGAGAAGAGTTGGATCAGGATAACTGATCCCAGCAAAGGCTAAGGTCTCAGATTCCTAGTGGCCAGCCCCGAGACAGAAAATTCCCTCCCAGGGAAGTTCAGTCCCAGGGCCGGTCAACACTGTCACCTCAACCTCTGGTTACTGAGCTCTGGGGTTCCCTCACAGCTCTTCCTGGAGCATAATGGAATCTCGCTCTCTCTGCCACCAGTAACTACCTCTCTAGCTTTAAAAACCACATTGAGGGGCGCCTGGGTGGCTCAGTCAGTTAAGCGTCCGACTTTGGCTCAGGTCATGATCTCACCAGTTTGTGAGGCCGAGCCCCGCGTCAGGCTCTTTGCTACTAGCTCGGAGGCTGGAGCCTGCTTCGGATTCTGTGTCTCCCTCTCCCTCTCTGCCCCTCCCCCACTCACACTCGGTCTCACTCAAAAATAAATAAAATATCAAAAACTTAAAAACACACACACACACATTGAATCACTCTTCCTCTTAGAGGACAGGAGCAGTACCCAGAAAACCAAAGGACCCAGGTCCCAGCTCCAATCCTGGTCTTCTCCCCCCACCCCCTTACTCTGAGCTGGGCTCTGAGTCCCTAGGAGGGGCGAGGAGAAAGGAGGCAGTGTTCTTTGGCTCTCTGGGTTCCTGAGAAATTCTCCACCTTCTTGTGATGTTCCCTCCTCCTTCTTGCAGGCAGCTGAGATGGGCCCTGGAGACGTGTTGGGGTGAAGGGCCCCCCTGCAGAGTGGAGGGGGAGATGACACTATTACCTGCCCTGAAGCTCTGACACGTACACATTCTCCCTCCACCCTTCTGTCCCTGTGCCCCTCCACCTCCCCAAGTGGCTTTGCTCTGAAACGTCCTCTCACCATGCCCAGCCAGATTGATCCTCTATAAACACCACTTATAGTGCCGTCACTCCCCAGCTC
The DNA here is from genome assembly GCF_023721935.1 of Panthera uncia. NCBI lineage: Eukaryota > Metazoa > Chordata > Mammalia > Carnivora > Felidae > Panthera > Panthera uncia. Next base: position 76,996,843 of record NC_064809.1, read on the forward strand.
AGGGCTTCCCATTGCCTTTGGGAAAAGCCAAACTCCTCCTCTGGTTGAGCTGAGCCTTCCCTGCCTGGCACTAGCTGCCTCCTTGCCCCAGCCCCAGGGCTGTGCCCTTCCCTCCCACAACACCTCCCTACCACTTGCACCTGCTGAAACCTTACCCTTCCTGCAGGCCCTGGCTCCCGCACACCCCATTCATTCTGCAAACATTTACTGAATGAAAACCACACACCAGGCACCTGCCCACACAGCCTGCCCCCGTCACACCACCTCTGGGAGTTGGCACTCCCAGAGAGACCCCCAAAACCAGCCTTTGTTACACCCCTGGGCTGGGTTACCCTTGCCCGAACACCTCCCTGGTTGTAAACCTGATCCGCAGGCATCTAACATGCCTTGAACATCAGCTAAGGAGGCAGTCTTCCATATTTGTCTCGTTTGGTCCTCCCAATGACCTTGGGGGATCAGTGTCATTATCCTTCCTCACAGATGAGGAACCCAAGGCTCAGAGAAGTTACTTGCCCAGCAGCTAGTAATCGGGGCATAAAACAGAATCCCCCAAATGCCAAGTAGAGGGCCCTCACGTCAGCACCGAGTCACTTACCTTAAAAGCAGGGTCGTGTCTTACACGTGTTTCTGTTCCCCTTGGTACTCAGCACAAAAAGCGGTTTGATTCACGACATGAATGAATGAATGAATGGTTCTATGATTCTACTCTACCTGGGTGAGTCTTCTTTACCACTCTGATCCCCATTTCCTCTCTCCCACGTTCCTTTTTTCTATCTTCTCCTCTCCTTCACTCTGGGCCCCAAGGATCCAGAAGATAAGGGAGAAGAGAAGCCATGATTATTCTCACTGATACCAGGGAGTAGATGGGCCTCAGGAAGGCCTCCGTAGCCTGGAAACAGCCTGAAGGAGGGAATCCAGGATAGAAAGGTTCCTCCCTACACCCACCGCCCAGTCCGATAGGCCAAATGAGTCTCAGTCCTTATCTCCATCCCTCCGCAATTCCAGCAGGACACAGGCTGGGCAGGAAGGGAGCAGCAGGGACGGTGAGATAACAGTGAGGGGGCAGAAAGAGGCCTAAATTCTGTGACTCATCACCTTGTGCCTTTCCCAAGTGGGGCAGGGTGGGGGTGGGGGGGTGCCTGCACACTTGAAATTCCAGCCCATCCCCGGAGAGACACTCGAGTGTCAGTGAACTGGACAAGAGGAGGAGGAAGAGCTCTGTTTACCCCCAAACCAAGGGGCCACCATGGCAACGGAGGCCAGGGCCATCAGAGCAGGGAGCAAAGGTCCCAGGCAGAGTAGGGGCCTGGCTGCCAGCCTGCCAACGGGGCGGGCTGCCCAGACCATGCCAGCCCCCTTGTGGCCTGAGCTCAATCTGAGAACTGAGGAGAGGGCAGTCCTGAGAGAGAAGCCACCCGTTTTACAGATACACATATGTCCTCATCCCACCCCTCCCCTTTCTGGGTGCTTTCTCTCCAGAGACCAGACACACACAGACAGGTACTGAAGCAGGGGGAGCTCTTTGCCTCTGTGCTGGAGCAAAGAAGGAATGAGGACCTGAGCCAGCCACTGGGAGAGGCGGAGTGGGGGTGTCAGTCCGGGAAGACTTCCTGGAGGAAGACAAGGCAGAGCAGAAGGAGGAGAGTGTCCCAGACCAAGGAAAACGCCACGAAGTCTTCAGAGCAGAAGAGGGTGTCTCCTTATCTGGAGACATCACGCCTCGCCCTCTGCCAGGCACCAGACTCCTAAAGGGGCTCCCGAAAGGACTTCCATGGCTGGCACCACCTTAATGCCTCCCTTGCCTGTTATCTGTATTCACCCCCAGCCTTCACTCCTTCCTGCAGGTGGCACTTCCTGCACTCAGGGCCAGGCCTTCCACCAGTGCTCTCAACTCTGCCCCCTCTACTTGCTCCGTCAAGTGGCCTCTCTCTCGGTCCTGCTACCCCCACTGCCATGGATTTCTCCCCTCTTCCTGTATCCATGTGCAAGCCCTTTCCTCCTTAAAAAAAGAAAGGAAGGAAGGGGAGAGGGGAGGGAAATTATCCTTGACCCTTGACGCCTCTCTGTCTACACCTAAGTTTCCCAAACGAAGAGGCCATATTCATTCTCAATTCTCGCTTTACCCTGCCCACTTCCCCCAGCCACCAGCCATGGAAATCATTAAAAACACTAACGATCTGGGGCGCCTGGGTGGCGCAGTCGGTTAAGCGTCCGACTTCAGCCAGGTCACGATCTCGCGGTCCGTGAGTTCGAGCCCCGCGTCAGGCTCTGGGCTGATGGCTCGGAGCCTGGAGCCTGTTTCCGATTCTGTGTCTCCCTCTCTCTCTGCCCCTCCCCCGTTCATGCTCTGTCTCTCTCTGTCCCAAAAATAAATAAAAAAACGTTGAAAAAAAAAAAAAACACTAACGATCAATTAATAGCTGAATTTGGTGGACTCTTTTCAAGTTTCCTCTTATCTGACCTCCCTAGAATTTTGGACTGGACACCACTGACCACTCCATGGTTCTTAAAGGACTACTTTACTTCCTTGGCCTCCTGACATCTCCTTCTAAATTTCTTACTATCTCTCAGGCCATTCCTTTCCAATCTTCATTCTTGAATCCTCTTTATCTGCCCACGACTTGTATCTGGGGTCCGTTATCTCTTTGATGGACCACGTACTCATTTGGCACGATTACAGATTGCCAGCATCTCCAATCTAACTCAAGAGGCCCATGTTCTCAGGAAATCTACCCACAGAGGCCAGACCGCGAGCCTTGGCCTCAAGCTCTTTTCCTCTGGCCAATCCCATCCACTCCAGGATGTTGGCTCCCAGACTCCCAAGAGAGCTGCAGAACTGTGTTTCCTTCCAGTCACCATCTGGATGTCTCACCCAAGTCTCAAAATCAGGAGGTTCCAAGCTGAAGTCATTATATAACGCTACCTGCCTAGCCTCACTTCCTCTCATAATTCTCATCTGATGGACAGCATCACCCCTTCCCAAGCAAGAAATCTATCAGTCACCTGAAGTCCCGGCGATGATACTATCATCTGCCTCATATGGTTCTTATAAAGCTAACTAATGCGATATGTGTAAAGCACGTAGAATTGCACCTGGCACATCATAGGTTCTCAATAATTGTTAGTTATTATTGTTGGTATTCGTACTTCTTCCTTCCCCATACATCCAATAGACACCAAGGCCTGCCAACTCTAACTTCTAAATTTTCCTTGAATCTATTTTCTTCCTTGTGTTTCCACTCATTTTCCCGTAGTTCAGGCATTCATTATCACTTGCCCAGATGACTGTCATAATCCCCAATATTGACCCTTCATACGTTTCTAAGACATCCAGCTGGAATAGTCTTGCCAAAATGCAAAATGATCACAACACTTACCTGCCTCAAGCTTCAATGTCTTTCCAGATCCTGAAACAGTAGCCCACAGCCTTTGGTGCATCCCTGGGGAACTTGTTATAAATGGAGGCCCAGACCCCAATACCAAAGGGTATTATTCTGCAGGTGTGTGTGTGGGGGGGGTGCAACTTGGACACCTGCATTCATAACATGTTCCCCAGGGACATGGAGGCCCTCTTTGACCTGGCACTCGCCAACCATTCCCACTTCATCTTCTGCCTCTTACTTTTCTCTGCTACCTATTGGCTCCCCATATAGTTAACACATATCTATTGCTCACCTAATAAGTGCAGGGACTAAAAACACAATGATGAGCAAAACAGACATGTCCCTTGGAGCTTACTATCTAGTTAGAGAGAAAGATAATAACCGAGTAATCACATTAATGAGGATATAAAATAAACTGCTATAAATTATTTTAATGAAAGAAACATGATCCTATAAGAGTATATTACAAAAGAACATGGCCTAAATTTGAAGAAGTTAAGGAAACTTCCTTGAAGAAGTAATACTTGACCTGAAATATGAAGGATAAGTTAATAGAAAAGGCTGCAGTAAGGGAAGAGAATGATCTAGATATAAGGCATTGCGTGTGCAAAGGCTCTGGGTACGCAGGAGTACAACATGTTCCAGATATTATCTCTCACCACTTTTATTCAACATTGTACTGGAGATGGTAACAAGTGCAATGAGTCAAGAAAAATAAATAAAAGGCATACAGATCAGAAAAGAAGAAATGAAGGTTTCTTCATCTACAAATGAAATCATATTCTACGTAGTAAATCCCAAAGAATATACAAAAGGCCACCAGAACTAATAAAAGAACTTAGCAAGTTTGCAGGATAAATGACCAAAAGTTTAAAATCAGTTATATTTTTATATACTAGCAATCATCAATCGGAAATTGAAATTGAAAGCACAATGTCATTTATAATTAGATTTAAAACATAAAATGCCTTTCAATCAAAAAAAATGTACAAGATTTTTGTGCTGAAAGCCACAAAACATTAATGAGAGAAATTAAAGAAGACCTATATGAATGGAGAGATATACCAAGTTCATGGACTGAAAGACTCAATATTGTTACGATGCTAATTCTCTCTCTGAATTGATCTATAAGTTTAATGCAGTCCCAATCACAATATCAGTAAACCTTCAGTTAAAAAGTGACAAAACTATTCTAAAAATGTATACAAAAAGGCACAGGGCCTAGAATAGCTAAAACAATTTTGAAAAAGAAAAAGAAAATTGGACTCACACTTCCCAGTCTCAAGATTTGCCATAAAGTTACAGCAGTGACATATCAGCATAGGTATAGATGTATACATTAACAGAACATAAGACAGTCCAGAAAGAGACTCACATAATGGTGCCAAGGTAAGTTATTGGAGAAAGGATCGTCTTTTCAACAAATAGTGCTAGGACAATTGGACATCCTTGTGCAAAGAAAAAAATTAACTTCAACCCATACTTCACACCATAGACAAGAATCAACACAAAACATAAAACCCAAGGGCGCCTCGGTGGCCCAGTCAGTTAAGCGTCTGACTTTGGCTAAGGTCTTGATCTTGCAGTTCGTGAGTTTGAGCCCAGTGTCAGGCTCTGTGCTGACAGCTCCGAGCCTGGAGCCTGCTTCAGATTCTGTGTCTTCTTCTCTCTCTGCCCCTCCCCTGCTCACGCTTTGTCTCTCTCTCTCTGTCTCAAAAATAAACATTTTTTTTTTTAAAAAGAAAACATAAAACTATACAACTTCTAGAAGAAAAAATAAGAAAAAAAATCTTAGAGATCCTGGGTTAGGTAAAGATTTCTTAGATTGAACACAGAAAGCACATACCTTACAAGAAAAACTTGATAATGAAATTTTAGCAAAGTTAAAACTTCAACTGTTCTAATAACATTGTTAAGAAAATACAAAGATAAGCCACAGATTAGGAGAAAATATTTTGCCAAACACATTAACTCAAATGAATCACAGGCCAATATGTGAAACCTAAAACCATAGAACTCTTGGGAAAAAAAGATAAGAAAGATCTTTGTGACTTTCACATAGGCAAATACTTCTCAAATACAGCACCAAACCATGATTCATAAAATAAAAACCTGATAAATTGGACTTTTTCTTTTTTTTTTTTAATTTTTTTTTCAACGTTTTTTATTTTATTTTTGGGACAGAGAGAGACAGAGCATGAACGGGGGAGGGTCAGAGAGAGAGGGAGACACAGAATCGGAAACAGGCTCCAGGCTCCGAGCCATCAGCCCAGAGCCTGACACGGGGCTCGAACTCACGGACTGCGAGATCGTGACCTGGCTGAAGTCGGACACTTAACCGACTGCACCACCCAGGCGCCCCAAATTGGACTTTTTCAAAGTTAACAATTTCTTTTCAAAAGACATGGCCAAGAGAATGGAACGGCAACTGTAGATTGAGAGAAAATCACTGTAAATCACATAGATGATGAAGGTTGTAAATCCAGATCTATAAAAAAAAAGTCTCACATTTTAAAAATAAAAAAACCCCAGACAACCCAAAATTTTAATGGGGAAAAGACTTGAATAGACACTTAATCAAAGAAGAAATACAGATAGCAACAGAAACCCACAAAAATGCTCAACATCATTGGTCATTAGGAAATATAAATTAAAACCACAACGAAATACCACTATGCACCTAGGAGAAAAGCCATCATTATTAAAAAAAAAAAAAAAAAAGGACAGAAGATACGAAATGTATAAAGGATCCAAAGCAACTGAAACTCTCATGCATTACTGGAAGGAATGCAAAATGATAGAGCTATTTTAGAAAACAATTTGGCATTTCCTTACAAAGTTAAACACACACTTATCATACAACCTACCATTCCATTCCTGGGTATTTTACCCAAGAGAAATGAAAACATATCCACACAAAGACCTCTACATCAATGTTTATAACAGCTTTATTCATAATTCACTTTAAAAACTGGAAACAGGTTAAATATCCAAGTGAGTGGTGAATGGATAACCAAATGATAAGATAAGATCTCCATGTGGTGGAATACTATACAGCAGTAAAAAGGAGCAAACCAGTGATAGGTGCAATAACATGGATGAGTCACAAAAGCATTGTTTCAAGTGAAGGAAGCCAGAGACAAAAGGCTACATGCTGTATGATTCAATTTATAGGGCATTCTGAGAAAGGAAAAATTATAGGGACAGAGAACAGATCAGTGGTTGCCAGAACTGCGGGTTGGGTCAGGGACATAAACTATAAATGAACACAGTGGGACATTTTGAAGTGATTAAAATGTTTTATGCCTTGATTTATGGTGGCAGTTTTACCACTGTATCCACTTGTCAAAACCTAAGGAATTCTAAGGGGCGCCTGGGTGGTTCACTTGGTTGAACGTCTGACTTCAGCTCAGGTCATGATCTCACAGTTTGTGGGTTCAAGCCCCGCATTGGGCTCTGTGCTGACAGCTCAGAGCCTGGAGCCTCCTTCAGATTCTGTGTCTCCCTCTCTCTCTCTGCTCCTCCCCCACTTGTACTCTGTCTCTCTCTCAAAAATAAATAAAACATTAAAAAAAGAAACTGAGGAATTCTATACCTAAAAAAAGTGAAGGTTACCCTATGCAAATTATACCTAAAAAAAATCTGAATTGTTAAAAATCAGGAAAAAAAAAAAAACAGACGCAGAAAGATTATAGGTTCAGTCTTAGATCTGATAAGTTTGTGGTGTTTTTTGTTTTGTTTTGTTTTGTTTTTAAGCAATCTCCATGCCCACCGTGGGGCTTGAACTCGCAACCCCAAGATCAAGAGTCATATGCTCTACGGACTGAGCCAGCCAGGCACCCCAGATCTGATATGTTTAAGACTACTTTGAAAGCTCCAAAAGGGAGTAATATCCACTGACCAGCAGGAGACACAGACTTGGAACTCAGAAAGAGGGTACTGTGTTAGATGCCGTAACAGGTCACAGTGCCCATTCAATCTGGAAAGCCTTCTCCTTGATCCCCTGGTCTCTCTAGAAAGCTTTTTTTTTTTTTTTTTTTTTTTGAGAGAAAGAGAGGGGGGGGGAGAGAGAGGGGGGGAGGGTTTTTTTTTTTTTTGGGGGGAGAAAAAGGGGGGGGGGGGGCAGAGAGAGAATCCCAATCAGGCTCTGCGCTGAGCCCAATGGGGGCTCACTCCCATGACTATATGATCATGACCTGAGCTGCAGTCAAGAGTTGGATGCTTAACCGACTGAGCCACCCAGGAGCTTCTTCCTAGCAAGTTTTTATTCATTTTCTGAAGCCTGTCCAAGCATTCCCTTCTCCATGAGGTTCTCCATGACCCCAATCCTTCAACACCAAGAATATACACTCATGAGAGCAGAAAGCTTATCTATCTTTTCTTTACTGTGTCCTCAAAGCCTAGAACATGTCTGGCAGATAGTAGGTGCCTTACAAATAGTTGATGTATTGGGGTACCTGGGTGGTTCAGTTGGTTGTGTGTCTGGCTCTTGATTTTGGCTCAGGTCATGATCCCAGGGTCATGGGATCGAGCCCTGTGTTGGGCTCTGTGATGAGCCTGGAGCCTGTTTAAGATTCTCTCACTCTCCCTCTGCCGTTCTCCCACTCACTCTCTCTCTCTCTCTCTCTCTCTCTCTCTCTCTCTCTCTCTTAAAAAAAAATAGAGTTGATGCATGAGGTACTCTCTCCTCTGATAGTACTTTGGAACTTTTCATAGCACCTATCACACTGTATTTTGTTTCTTCAATGATCTGCTCCCTCTAATAATGGTCTCTCCCCTCTAATAATGATCTCCCTGATTATTATTAGAGGAACTGAATAATAATCAGCTCACTGTGGAAGTGAACCAAACTGGAGGCTTGAAGGTCCATGTTGATGGTTCTTCCAGGAGAAGGAGGCAAGGGAGCACTCTTTTTTCTTTTCTTAATTTTTTTAAGTTTATGTATTTATTTTGAGAGAGAGAGAGAGAGAATGTGTGCGGTAGGGACAGAGAGAGAAGGGAGAAAGAGAATCCCAAGCAAGTTCTGCACTGTAAGCACAGAGCCTGATGTGGGACTCAAACTCACGAACTTCGAGATTGTGACCTGAGATAAAATCAAGAGTCAGAGGCTTAACCAACTGAGTCCCCCTGGTGCCCCCACGGGAGCACTCTTGAAAAACACCGGCTGTGCTCCAGACCCTACCAGGCACATTTGATTCCTGCAGCAACAGATGAGGAAACTGAAGCTCAGAGAAGCTTACTAACCCCACGTTATCCCAAGATCGTGATCCCATGATCCCATGGGGTGATCAAGGTCACTCAGAGGCAAACAGCAAAGCTAGGGCACAAACTCAGATCTGTCTGATTCCAAAACCTATGCTCTCTCTCCATCCTCTCTCTTCCTTGAGATTCTTGATTTTCAGCCACCCTCCAATGCCATCATCTGCTCTGACCCAAACTCTGAGAACACCTCTCTGACATTCCATGTCTCACGCTCTCTTGTTCCTACATAACTGCTGCCATCGGTCTTGTCAACTCCCAGTCCCTGGACTCCTCCTCCTCCATGGAGGTCTCCTGGATGCCTTTGCTTCCCCACTCAATCCAGCCCAAAGTCTGCCTAGACCCTCTGCCCCTGAGTACCCACCCTTCTTTCCCTCTCATCTCTCAGTGAGCAATCCCCCAGGAGAGAGATCATCACAGAGCTATGCTGTGTCACTTCCGCTGGGACCCCCAACTATTCACACCTGGTGGGGAGACCTTGAATCCCACTGCATAGGGTGCGGTCTCCTCTCCCTGTGTCCCCACTACCCACTGGTAGAGAGGCAAGAGTATGTAGAGGCGACGCATGGCAAGTCCCAGCTCTGCCACCCACAAGCACTATTCCCTTTCAGCTTCCAGCCTAAATGTCACTTCCCACAGGATCTCAGGCTAGGTTAGCAGCTGCTCCTCCGTGCTTCCATCGTTCCTGGCCTTGCCCTCGCACGGCACCAGCCACACTTTATTGTTACTGCTTGTGTAACCATTGACCAGCCTTGCTGAACTGCACCATCCCAGGGAAGGCTTCCAGCAACCTCACTACCTACCATAGCGTGTCCCCCCATTTTCTCCTTTCCCTCCCCAACAAAGTCCTTGAGAGAGAAGTCTAACGCTCCGCCTCCACCGTGTCACTAACCACTCACTCCTCAGCCTTTCGCCACCTGCCTTCGGTCTCCACCACTTTCTGGGCGTGCCCTTCTTGTCCTCAGCCTCTGTGATCACTTTTTGTATCTGCCGCGTGGACCGCTTCTCCCTGAAACTCCTCCTCCTTGGCTTTCCTGACCCCTCTCTCATGGTCTTTTCTTGGGAACTGGCAGGAGCCTGGGCCCCCTCCCCTCTCTCTTCTCCTTCCCTCTGTCTCTTCCCCATCTTCTTGCCTTAGGCCTCTGTCCACTTTGGTCCGATCTTTTTCCATAGGCCATCTCATCTGTGCCAGAGTTTTCCCCAAATCCTCCCAGGCGGGTGGCTCCAGACAGAGCCACCACATCTGTGGTGCAGGTCGGTCAGTGCACAGGTCAAGGAGGCAAGGACGAGGCTGCCTTTTTGCAGTTTGTGCAGTGGGGTTGTACCTGAAGAGAGACCAGGAGCAGCAGGGTCAGAAGAGAAAGAGGTCATAAGGTCACTGACTCTGCCAGAAAATGCCGCAGGAGGGCCCAGGGTCTAAGGGGACTCAGAGAAGAGCCAGCTTGCCGGGACTCTTTCCTGAGCTTCCGCACTGGAGGTTCCTGGGCCCACATGCCCCTCCGTGCTGCTCTTTCCTTCCTTTTCCATGGGGAATAACCCCTCGGGTACAAACCCAGACAAAGCAATGATCTGAAAGTGCCAGGGCATCCTTTGACCCTCCCAGCCTTGGGAAAACGGGCCTGGCCTGAGCCTTCAGAAACCATCCCTGACTCCACACCAGACAGGCAGCGCCAGGGCTGCCAAATGGGACTAGGGACACCTCCAGAAAAGTCTCAAAGTCTCGAGAGAGTCAGATCCAGTCCTGCATCCACCCCGGCTGCAACCCCCCATCCTCCTCCCTGCTTCCGCAGCCTACCCAGACTCTCCCAGCCCCACCCCTGCCCTTTCATTAATTGTTTATATAAAAATCTTCTACAGAGCCCCCCTTACATGCCAGATGCAGGGCGAGGGGTGAGGGAGTCCCACTCTACCCCCACACTTCTTTCCCTGAGGCTCTGCCCTGAGCTCAGCAGCCCTGGGCCCTCGAGGCAGTGAGGAGAGCTGAGGGGAGCCTCCCAGGTCAGGCTGTCACCCACCTTACTGCCTCCAACCTCCCCCACCACAGAGGCCTCTCCTTTCCTCCAACATGCACTCACACATATGGGAAGTCCTTTCTGAGGTCCTCCTTAATCCTTCCAGAAGATGATGGGCACCATTCCCTCCCTGTCTGGGCTACAGACCCCCACCCTTACACCTCAGTCGGTCTCCTAAACATCTCCCTCCTTGGGGCCCCAAGTAGGAAATTTCCAGCCTAAATGATGAAGCCAAGCCTGAAGGACTGCAGGCCCCCATGACCCTCCCTGCCCCCTACCCCCCACCATCTAGTCGTCCCCCCTCCCCCCACCCCGGGGCTGCCGGCTCCACCCTCCCTCAGACAGAGAATGTGGGAATGGGGAGGAAAGGGCTGACCTCCTTATCGAAGGTCATCGCTGAGTTTACTCAGGAGTTAAACCTGCTTCTCGGGAAAAGAAAAAAAAAAACACCTGCTTCTTAGGTTCCCCACTCCTCCTCAGCAGGACACCAGAATGTGGGGCCCGATGGAGGGGCAGGAAACCCTTTCTCCTCCCCCCAGGAGCCCCCTCTGCTGGGTCTCTGCACTCTGCAAGCCCTCTGTCTTTGTTCCAGAAACCTCTCACCAGGGCATCTCCTTCTCCTGCATCTCCCAGGACTGGCCTCAGAGACACCTACTCCCCTTTCCATCTTGCCGCTCATGCTACCCCAGACCCGCAGTGCTGGGAATCTGGAGACTGAAACTCTTCCCTCCTGCCCCTTTCCCCCAGCCCTCCCCCCAAGCTCTCTAACTGAGTGAAAAGGCCCTGAATCACAGAGCAAACTGGAAGTGGTGGAAAAGGGCAGGCCGGTGCTAGAAGGCTGAGTTTGGTATTTGCCCGATGCTGCAAGAGGTCAGGAATGTGGCCACTGACATCAGCTATGGGAGATAAGACCCAGCTGGCAGCTCTCCCCTCCTGCACTAGACTGAGCCTCCCCAGGCCCCAAAGGGTCCTGAGCAGTTGGAATGGGTCAGGGATCAGAGAAGCACCTGGGAAGGAGTTTGGATAAGAATCTGGGGATCTGGGCTTGATCCCCGATGGAATTCAAAGTCCCCCAGGGGTCTTAAGTGACTTAGACCTCATAGCATTGAACCATCTTTACATTTAAATTGACCCCCCCTCCCTCCACCTCTGCCTTCCTGGATGTGTTAAAGACTTACTCTGCAGTAACTAGTATTTGTTCAATGAATGAGTGATAATTGACATTCACATCCACTGCCACCCAAGGGGATAGACTGGACAGACTTTATTATTCTCCATTTACAGGTGAAGAAACTGAAGTTCAGAGTTAACTGACTTCCCCAAGGTCACACAGCTAACCAGGAGCCCAAATCGGCTGACTTAAAGCTTTGCAAAAACAGCAAAGGCAATACATCGCATGTATAACCTATGTATCTTATTGTGCAATCCTGTGCCACATGACAATTCTGGAACCTAGCGGGGAACACGAAGGTGAAAACAGGAGAAACCCCTTTGTCTGGCTGGCGCCTCTCATCTCCCAGAAACCTGCCATGCAAAAAAACGAGGAGGCACTCCTTTGTCTGCTTTTTGCATCCATTCGCCTTTTGGCCTTCGGCAGGCCCTTATCTGCCCCTGGCCGGCTCCCACGGAGCTCTGTGAGGCTCTCCCCCCAGAAGGCGGCAGGCCTGGGAGAATCCAGGGCCAAGTCCCCCATGTAAGCCGTGTCTCCCCTCTGGCAGGTCCACTGGGCCAGCTATACCTCTTTCTCTCCCAGGCCTACTCTCCGGTCTGCCCCCATCTCAGTTCAGCTGGCAGCTTGATTAAAATCAATAGGTCCACTCCAGACCAAAGAGCACAGACAAGTGTATAATGCCAGGCCCTGCCGGACAAACAAGCTGCTGATGGTGACAGACTCGAAGGCCCTGTACCTCAGGATTCCCCCAGTTCGTTCAGCAGGGGAGTGGCCATCTGCCCCATCCCCCTGGTGCAGGGAGCAGTGCGGACGGAGCAAAGATCCATCCTTTTGACCCAGGTCTTGAGGAGAGCTTCCTGGAGGAGGCAGCCCCCAGGGGACCAGCTTGGGATCCAGAGAGCCTTTTGAAGGGAGGAGGGTGGGAAGGAGGGTACCTGCAGAAAAATCCCAGTAAGGACGGGGAGGGGGCTGGCCAGAATGACCGAGTCTCACTCAGCTGGAATATTTCTAGGCGTGCACATCCGTCCTCTTAGACTCTGCACCATGTGGACACATTACAATCTTCAGGAGGGATTTCAAGTGTCTGTTACACTGCGGTCCTCTCGGCAGCGACTAGAGCAGGCTCTGACACACAATAGGGGCCCAACAAATATTTATTGAACTGTAAAGCGCTCAGGAAGTATTTGTTTACCCAAGGGTGTGGGGAAGGCTGATATACAGATGTTTAGAAGGGAAGAGTGTCCCACTGAGGGCAGGCTTCCAAGGCAGTGAGTGGAGGGGAGAGGTGCAAGAGGGAGGGGATTCAGAGAATCAGTTTGTTTCCAGGGGTCTGAATCCACGCAGTGAGTGAATGTGTTTGCGGGTGTTTGACGAGACACGTCTATGTGATGTGAGTGTGAGGGTGTGCTAGTGAACACGGGCAAGTGGGTGTGTTTGGGAACCAAGTGAGGTGGGGGTCGAGTGTGTACAACAGCAGATCTGGGGCTCAGGATTGAGCTTCTCCTCCTCTTCTCCAGCCCCAAACTTTTCTTCCCCAGCATTCCTGGGGCTCAGGGATCCCCCCTAGATCCCTTCTGCAGGTGGGACCTTGGGCTGCAGGCTGAAGGTAGTTACAGAGATTCACACCCGACTTCACTCACTCGTCCCCTAAAAACCTCCAAATTTGCAACCGGCGAGGACCTCCTCTACCTGGGAAGGGGGGGGGGTGTAATAACGTCATTTCCTGCCCCGAAATTACACCGCCAAAGCCGACTCCACCTGCGGTCCTGGTCGGTCCAGGTTATTCCCCTCCCCCCCCCCCCCCCCCCCCCGTTCTGGGAGTGGGGGGGTCGAGGATGGCGTTGGAGGGAAGGTGCTGAGGAGGCTGGGGGAAGGGAGGCTGGGATGGGGGGCGGGAACGGAGGGCGTGGAGTCCCGCCGCGATCCACCTGTGGCCCAAGCTTCCAGGCGACTTGGTGGCGGGGGCGGGGCCTGCCCGGGCCGGTCCCCACCCCCTCCCTCGGCGATATAACTTGAGTCGCGGACTTGACCCCCCTCGTGGCCCGAGCCTGAGTCCTGGCCTCTCCTCTTACTCCTAGAACAGCATGAGCTTCACCACCCACTCCATCTTCTCCTCCAACTACCGGTCCGTGGGCTCGGTGCAGGGGTCCAACCACCGGGTCCGGCCGGTCAGCAGTGCAGCCAGCGTCTATGCAGGCGCCGGGGGCTCAGGCTCCCGGATCTCCATATCCCGCTCCTCTAGCTTCCGGAGCGGCTGGGGGTCCGGGGGCATGGCCGCCGTGATGACCGGGGCTCTGGCGGGCATCGGGGGCATCCAGGGCGAGAAGGAGACCATGCAAGACCTGAATGACCGCCTGGCCTCCTACCTGGAGAGGGTGAGGAGCCTGGAGGCTGATAATCAGAGATTGGAGATCAAAATCCGGGAACACCTGGAGAAGAAGGGACCTCAGGTCAGAGACTGGGGGCACTACTTCAAGACCATCGAGGAGCTGAGGGCTCAGGTAAGGGGGCCTCCCCCGACCCCCAGCCATGTTTGACCCTCCAGTTATCCACTCCCTGCTTCTCCCCCGCCTCCCCCAAGGATAGGAATTTTAATAGGGGTGGGGGTGCCTTGACTCCTTCCCGCTTCCCCTCGCCACCCCGCCCACTACTCCGCCCCCTGCTCCCCAGGTAGGGTGTCGGCAAGCCTTGCATTTCCATACATCCCCCTGTCCCCTGGGACCCCAAGGGTGGCGACTGGGCATGGTTAGGCCCTTTCCCAGGAGGTGGTGGGAAGGGGAGAGGGGGGAAGCCTTGCAGAGGAAGTAGACACATGGAAGGAGGTGAGGCAAGGCCCCATAAAAAGGACCCTCTGGCTTCTGGCCAAATGGAGACAGTTGGAGGGTTAAGCGGATGTGGCTAAGGCTGAGTCATCTAGGAGTAAACAGGAGGCCTACCTGTGGGAGGGGCCAATGGGGGGAGCCGGGGAGAGGTGAGCAGGTGCACCTGGGAAAAAATGCCAGGAGAGGGCCAGAGAGAGGACTTGTTACTTTAGGGCGGGAAGGCCAGCAGAGGCCCCAAAAACGGGGCAGTGGGAGACCCGTGGGAGCTCTGGGATTTGGGACTCCATGAAAGGAGGGAACAGTGTGAGGGACACAGGTGGAAGGGGATAGGTGTTCAAGGAGAGCCTCTGGCTATTCCTTGGGACCAGGAAGTGTCACTCAGACACATAACACCTTCCCATACTCAGCCCATCATTGATTTCCCATTTATGGAGCAACCTCTCTACAATCCCCCAGATCTTTGCAAATTCTGTGGACAATGCCCGCATCGTTCTGCAGATTGACAATGCCCGTCTTGCTGCTGATGACTTCAGGGTCAAGTAAGCCTCAGGGTGCTAGGGAGTTGAGGGTGGGGCCAAGAACGGTCTGTTACAGGCTGGGTCAGGTAAGGGCTCACAGTGGGATCTTCAGCTGTGGTCGGAGCTGGGTGGATAAGAGAGAGTTAAGCTCCATCAGTTTATTCGTTCATGTAACGCAGTTAAAGAATACTGTCCCCTAGGTGCCAAGAACACTGCCCAGAGGATTAGCACCTGATCTTGACTCGGGTTGCTGAGTCAAAATCAGGTCACTGCAAACTCCATAGTTTGCAATGGCCATAGGGGCGCTATTAGGTGGCATGGCCCGAGAAGGTTCTGGAACAGAAATGAGGCCCCTCTGATCGCCTCCACCCCCACAGGTATGAGACGGAGCTGGCCATGCGCCAGTCTGTGGAGAGTGACATCCATGGGCTCCGCAAGGTCATTGATGACACCAATGTCACTCGGCTGCAGCTGGAGACAGAGATCGAGGCTCTCAAGGAAGAGTTGCTCTTCATGAAGAAGAACCATGAGGAGGCAAGCAGGGGGCCAAACAAGTCTGGGTGGGGGAATAGATGGGCCGGGTCACCTGTAAGTAGCTTACAGGGAAGCCTAGAACTCCCAGCCTGGGCTCTCCTGAATCACACGGCTGCCATACTCAGTGGGTCACCTGAATGACAGCGTGAGGGGGTCAAGAGGACATGGGTGAGAGAGCGAGGTGAGGACAAAAGGTAGAAGCAGCTAGCACTAAGGGTGAGGGCTGAGGGGGGAGTGAGAGCAGGTGGAGCCGGCAGGGCTTCCTGGAAGAACATTCGAGGAGCAGGTTTGTGGAAGAAGGGTGGATGCAGGGACAGAGCAAAGTGAGAAGAGAGAAACCACCTGTGGGTGATAGTGAGTGGTGCCGGTTTTTCCATCTGGAGTAGAAAGCCCAGACCTGGCATCGGGCAGAGCACAACACCGAGAGTCTTCTCTGTTCCTGTCTCCAACTGACCCCGCAGGCCTCCTGCAAGAGACAGTTGCAGAGGTGGAGCCTTCCTGGAGTTCTGGACCCGAGTCCCCTCTTTCCTCACTCTGGTCCTCTCTCCTTCAGGAAGTAAAGGGTCTACAAAACCAAATTGCCAACTCGGGGTTGACCGTGGAGTTGGATGCCCCCAAATCTCAGGACCTCAGCAAGATCATGGCGGACATCCGGGCCCAGTATGAAGAGCTGGCTAAGAAGAACCGAGAGGAGCTGGACAAGTACTGGTCCCAGCAGGTGCACGAAGGGAAGGGATGGGTGCCAGGCTAGGAGCAGAGGACTGAGGGTGTGGAAGGGAAGCAGACGGAGGAGGAGGGACCTGAGGACTATCCTGTCCCTGCAGATTGAGGAGAGCACCACAGTGATCACCTCCCAGACTGCTGAGATAGCAGAAGCTGAGAAGACCCTCAAGGAGCTGAGACGCACGGTCCAGTCCTTGGAGATCAACCTGGACTCGATGAGAAACCTGGTGAGAGTCCTCACATCACCTGCCCCAACTACTCTTTGTCCCGCCCTCTGTCAGCCTCAGACCCAGTCCTATCTCAGCCCAAATCCTACCCCCTTCCATTTTAAGTCCCTTATGCTCAGAAAGGGTGGTTTCTCTTTGCATTTTCCCACTGCTCCTACCCACGACCCTAGTATCTGGCACACCCTAAGTTCTCGAAGACATTTCCGAGAGTGAAGGGATGAACGGTCATGGGATTTGGACTGTTCTGCTGAAAAATTTGCGGAGACACTCCCTCCACCCCATCTCGGGGCTCACCCGCCCCTCCTCTCTGCGCCCCTGCAGAAGGCCAGCTTCGAGAACAGCTTGAGGGAGGTGGAGGCCCGCTACACCTTGCAGATGGAGCAGCTCAACGGGGTCCTGCTGCACCTGGAGTCAGAGCTGTCCCAGACCCGGACAGAGGGGCAGCGGCAGGCCCAGGAGTACGAGGCCTTGCTCAATGTCAAGGTCAAGCTGGAGGCTGAGATCGCCACCTACCGTCGCCTGCTGGAAGACGGGGAGGACTTCAGGTAAATGGGGCTCTCCTCCCACCCTCACAAGCTGGGGTCAGGATACACTTCTCCCCAAAGCCTGAGCTTTTGTAACCCACCCCGCCCCCCTCATCCCTGCGCATCGGTGTCCACTGAGCGCTGGGCCGGTGCTCTGTGCGGGCTCCTGCATCTCCAAGGGAGTAAGTAAGAGCTTCAGAGGCTCCCTCCCTGGAGAAGAGAACAGACTGAGTATTGCCCCAGCCGTACTTAGAGCACACGTGGAGTTTGGCTTTGGGTTTCCCTTTTCTGGAGGAAGCGGCCAAACGGAGTGTGGAGATAGAGGCAGGGATCAGGAGGCATTTTTCCTCCTCTTCCTTGACTCCCTTCTACTCTGCGAGCTGTTTGTAACTGGGGCTTGGTTTTCTGTGACAGTCTTAGTGACGCCCTGGATACCAGCAACTCCTTTCAAACCATCCAGAAGACCACCACCCGCAGGATCGTGGACGGCAAAGTGGTGTCTGAGACCAACGACACCAAAGTTCTGAGGCGTTGAAGCAGCAGAAGCAGGCTACCCTTTGGGGAACGGGAGGCCAATAAAAAAATTCAGAGGTCACTTTTGTGTCTTCCTTGCTTGTCTTCAGGACACGTGCCAACACCCTGACCCAGTAGTCCTATCTCTGACCAGGCAGAAGTCACTGCTGACCGCAGGGGGTTCATATGGGGGGGGGGGGGGCTCTTCTGAGGACGCACCTTCTCCGAATGAGGAGGGAATGGTCGATGAGAATTTGTCTTTTCAAACTGAAAAAGGTATACAAGCAACCTGTGCAGAATCCAAAAGGAAAGAAGGAAATCAAATGAAATACTTCCTACCCCACTCCAGAGGCAACCACTTGTAAAATAGTCCCTTAAACTGGACATATACGAATGTGTTTCCTTTTATTTTATGTATGTGGGACCGTACTATTCTGCAGCCTGGACTCCCAAACTCTGCCTTCTTCATCTCAGTGTGTCTTAGACACCTTTCTAAAGCAGTATGTGTAGACCTACCTTGCTTTTTATGCCCAGTTGAGTGAATTTGGAATCTCTTCTACCTTCATATGGAATCCACATGCATATTCCATTCTCCGAAAGGAAATTGATGATCCGCTATTGAGGGAAAAAGCATGGAATTGCAGTAACTTTGCACTCTATCACCTCTCCTGTTTTGATAACCATTTTGATGATTTTTTTTCCTCCCCATCATGCATCTGAATGTCTATATCACATAAATCTTCTCTTAATCTGCAACAAAGAGTAATTACCATGCTCCAAATGCTTCCAAGAATCAGAAGCATGATCTGTATAATGTCCAGTCATGGTCAAGAAACCAATTTGATAGACGATATCTAGGTCTTTCTTGACCTGTTGCTTAGTAATTAGTCCTCCGTCTACTTTGAGCGACGTCGTACAAAATATGACATGTTACGTAAAACTTATTGTATCTGTATAGGAATGCCATTGGGATAATTTTTTTTAGAAGGATCCCCAGAATGATTTTCTTTCAGGTCTCAGCAACAAAAAAACTTAGATTTGGTAGCAAAGGACTATTCTATTTAATCTGTACATTGTACACCCTATTCTTAAGAGCTGCCTGGTACTATGGTGTGTAGAGTACAAATGTACCTAACCCAGGTCTTTTCATGATGGACATCTTGATTGCCAGTAGCTCGGTTTTTACAAAAAGTTGTGATTAGGGGCACCTGGGTGGCTCAGTCTCTTAAGCACCTGACTTTGGCTGAGGTCATGATCTCACAGCTTGTGAGTTTGAGCCCCGCATTGGGCTCTGTGCTGACAACTCAGAGCCTGGAGCCTGATTCCGGTTCTGTGTCTCCCTCCCTCTCCGCCCTTCCCCCGCTCACACTCTGTCTCTCTCTCTCTCTCTCTCTCTCTCTCTCAAAAATAAACGTTAAAAAAAAAAGGTTGCAATTAATGTTAGCTAATATGCTATTAATATCTGTAATTAATATGTACTAATGTGTGAGCAGATCTATAGGACAAATTTCTCGAAATGGTATGCTGGGCTCGAAATGGTATACATTAACGAATATTTAGGAAGTGCCTACTTTATGCCAGGCCCCATGCTAGAGCGCTAACAGCCTAATGGTCAAAAGTTATGTGCAGTTTTGGAGGGCCTGGCTGGCTCAGTCTGTAGAGTGTGTAACTCTTGATCTAGGGGTTGTGAGTTCAAGCCCCATGTTGGGTGTAGGGATTACTTTAAAAAATAAAATCTAAGGGGCGCCTGGGTGGCGCAGTCGGTTAAGCGTCCGACTTCAGCCAGGTCATGATCTCGCGGTCCGTGAGTTCGAGCCCCGCATCAGGCTCTGGGCTGATGGCTCGGAGCCTGGAGCCTGTTTCCGATTCTGTGTCTCCCTCTCTCTCTGCCCCTCCCCCGTTCATGCTCTGTCTCTCTCTGTCCCAAAAATAAATTAAAAAAAAAAATGTTGAAAAAAAAAAATTAAAAAAAAAAATAAAAATAAAAAATAAAAATAAATAAATAAATAAAATCTAAGAAAAAAAACGTGCGTTTTTATCCATTCTTTCAAGAAATACTTGCTGAATATCTACTATATACCAGCTACTCCTCCAGGTACTAGAGATACATCAATGAGTGAAAAAGACAAAATTACTATCCTCATGGAACTCTATATCTTAGAGACAAAAGACCAATAATAAACCAGAAACATAACATAGCATGAACATATAGAAGGTAATAAGTGACCTGGGCCTGGGTTGAGCAGGCAAGGAAGATCACAGTGGGGAGAGTCAGGAAAGTGAAAGGGGTATGCCTGAAGATCTTCAATCAAAATGAAAAACGAATGGGGTGCCTGGGTGGCTCAGTCGGGTGAGCGTCTGACTCTTGGTTTTGGCTCAGGTCATGATCTCACAGTTTGTGGGTTCAAACATCGAGCTCTGCAGCTGGCAGCGTGGAGCCTGCTTGGGATTCTCTTTCTCTCTATCCTTCTCTCTCTCTATCCTTCCCCTGCTCAAGCTGTCTCTGTCTCTCTCAAAATAAACATTAAGAAAAAAAAAAAAAAAAAAGAAAGGCCGAGGGGGCACCAGGATGGCTCAGTTGGTTAAGCATCTGGCTTCAGCTCAGGTCATGAACTCACGCCTCCTGGGTTCACGCTCCGCACTAGGCTCTGGGTTCAAGGCCTGCATGGGGGCTCTGCTGAAAGTAATGAGCCTGCTTGGGATTTTCTCTCTCCCTCTGCCCTCCACCCCCCACTCTCTCCTCTCAAAATAAAGAAATAAACTTAAAATACAGCATGTACTTTACCTAAAATACAGCATGTTTACTCTGCAACCTCTAAAACTATGGGGTCCTTGGTGGAAAAAAGCTAAAGACAGCACTGTTCGAGACCCTTTGTCTGCGGGAGGCTCAGGGAGAAAAAAGCCAGGACAGGCAGCCCTCCAGGCTAGCTGGCATGGGTGTAGGGGGGTGAGGTGTGTCGGGGGGGGAGGGGGGGGGAGCTCCCCAGAGGGACAGGGCGGAAGTCTTTATCACTGCAGTGCCCTGAGAAGCTGCAAAGTGAACAGAGCAAGGGCCAGCTTCCTGAGTTACACAAGACGTTACCTGGAGCTTCTGTGAGCTGGGACACTTGCTTTCTCTGGGTTCCTTGGTGCTGCTACCTGGAGGAAAACATCCTAGCTGAAACCAAGGCACCCCGCTGAGGGGTTTCTCACCCTTCCTAAGCCTACCTCCCCAGAATAACCCTAAAAATCCCGTCCCACCTCTCCTCTCCCCATCCTCTCTCCAAGCCCTGCTTTGTCTATATCCTCCTCCCCAGCATTTACAGGAGTCTACAAGAGACAAAGCCCTGGGGCAGGGAGTTTTACTTTCTGAGATCTTTTTAGGAAAGCAATCAGAGTGGTTTTCTTGCCCCATCTGCCCTACTATTTTCTAGATATGTAAGTGTAATACTGAATGTGCTCTCTCAGGCCACACGGAAGCCCCAGATCTGATGATGAGCCCCCACCTCCCCACACAAACCCCTGCAAAGGGCTGCACAGTCCTGGCTGGCCCTCAGTGTAATTTAGACACGAGGAATCTGGCCTTCCTTGGGCCCCTAAAAAGGAGAGACTGATGGCCCCGGCCACCAGATGTGGGACTGCAAGAAAACGTGGGATGCGGACGTGCCTGAAGGGGAAGCAGAAAGCCCCTGGCAGAGTCTGAGCAGTGCTTGCGGCGGAGTCAAGCTGACCCGGGTAACCCAAGACGATGCACCTGATATGACTATCCCTCCCCATCAGACAATGTCTCCCAGTTCCCAGGGCGCTAATGCATTTGATCCCTATTACAATCCTGTGAGCTATGCGAGGCAGAGGGTATTACTGGCTTTAGCTCAGAAAAGTAGGCACTGAGGTTCCCAGAGATCATGTGACTTGTCCGAGGCCACAGAGCTGGAGGCTTAAGGCAGGAAACCACCTATCCAGATCCCCAGTCCCACGCTCTCTCTTCCGTGTATTCTAACTTAGCCCAGGGTTTCTCCAGCCCTGGCTGCAATTCCAGTCACCAGAGGCATTTTACGAACAATACCAACGCCCAGGTCCCATCTGCAAAGATTGTGATTTGGTTGCCCTGGGGTGAGGACCCAGGCCTCCTGGCAAGTGTTAAAATATGAATTTGGTGATTCCAAGAGGCAGGCAAAGTGGAGACTCCCATTCAAGCTGTGCCTAGGGTCAACACCATGGCCTTCCCTCCTGACGCAGGTCACGGATGTGTGTGTTTTACACTGCACACTCCTGGAAAAGCCCAAGGCCCCTGGGGCAATCCTTCTCATCTCCCACTGGGGAAGATGACCTCTTCAGGGGCAGCCCACTTTGTGGCCAAAAGGGGAATATTAGCAATTCCAAGGTTATATTATGCAGCCGTCTGTTTTCATTTCATCCTTCCTCTGTCTATGCATAATCCAGCCTGGATACTAAATTAATAAATGGTACTGGAAGGTGAAGAACTACGTGGATCACATATCCACTTTGTGGGGTTTTTCAAAGACAAAAACAACTATAGATAGATAAAATGTATATGTACTCATCGGTGTCTATCCTTGTATATGCAAAGATCTCTGGAAGGATACACAAGAAACTTAAATTAATGATTGCCTCTGAGGAGAGAAATTGAAATAGGAGGAAACAAGGGTGCCTGGGTGGCTCAGGTTGAGCGTCCAACTTCAGCTCAGGTCATGATCTCGCAGTTTGTGGGTTCAAGCCCACCTCAGACTCTGTGCTGTCGGTCGGAACCTGGAGCCTGCTTCGGATTCTGTGTCTCCCTCTCTCTCTGCTCTTCCCCCGCTCATGCTCTGTCTCTCTCTCTCTCTCCTCCAGAAATAAATGAAAACATTAAAAAAAAAATTTTTTTTAAGAAATAGGAAGAAACAAAGGTGGGAGGGAGGTTTACTTTCCATCGTGTACCTTTGTACCTTTTGAATCGCATATTACTAATACACATACCAAAAAACTTTTCTTTGTGATCTTTTATAATGATACAGGAACCCACAGCTTTCCGGGGAAGAAAACTGTACGCCCATTTTTGTTGTTTCTGACCCACCCCATCGATTCAATCAGTCATTCCACAAACAGTGACTGAGCCCCTGGGGTGTGCCAAGAACTATTCTAGGAGCTGAGGGTTGAGTGTGAGGATACAGACTAATAATCCTTATTCTTGCGGAGCTTACATTTTATTTCATTACATTTTTATAGTTTATTTATTTACTTTGAGAGAGGAAGAGTACCAGTGGGGGAGGGGAGCAGAGAGAGAGAGAGAGAGAGAGAGAATCCCAAGCAGGCTCTGCACTGTCAGCCCAACTCAGGGGCCCAAACCCACAAACCGTGAGATCATGACCTGAGCTGACGTCAGACACTCAACCAACTGAGCCACCCAGGCGCCCCTGGAGCTTATATTTTAGCAAATGGAGACAGACAACAAAAGATAAATGTAATGAGTAAATTATATTGCATATTAGAAGAGGTAAACATTATGGGAAAAAAGTAGAGCATCAGGGAATCAGGAGTTAGAAGGTGTATTTGTTTCCTGTTATTGCTGTAACAAATAATCATAAACTTAGTGGCTTAACACACATTTGTTATCTTGCAGTTTGTCACCAAGAATGACAGTTTGCGAGGTCAGAATATTTACCTCTTCTAATATACAATATAATTTACTTATTACATTTATCCTTCGTTGCCCGTCTCCATTTGCTAAAATGTAAGCTCCAGGGGGCACCCGGGTGGCTCAGTTGGTTGAGCGTCTGACTTCAGCTCAGGTCATGATCTCGCAGTTTGTGAGTTTGAGCCCCGAGTCCTAAAACCAAGGTGTCAGCAGGGCTGTGTGCCTTCCAGAAGCTCTAGGGGAAATTGATTTCCTTGTCTTTTCCACCTTCTAGAGGCCACCTGCACTCCTTGGCTTGTAGCCCCTTCTGCTATCTTCAAAGTCAGCTGTGTATCTTCTTCTCTTTCTTTCTCTGACTTCAACCACAAGCCCGATCTCTTTTTCAATGAGCGTGGCTTTGGTTTTCAGTTTATAAATGGATCACAAAGTATTTGTCTCTCTCCATCTGACTTATTTCAATTAGCACAATGCCTTCAAGTTCCCTCCACGTGGTCGCACATGGTAGGATTTCCTCGATTTTTATGGCTGGGTTATATTCCACCGCATACGTGTGCCACAACTTCTTTAACTCTCCATCCACCGATGGACACAGGTTATTTCCACATCTTGGCTATTGGAAAGAATGCTGCTATGAACGTGGGGTTGCAGGTAGGTCTTTGAGTTAGTGTTTTCATTTCCTTTGGCCGTATTCCCAAAAGCAGAATTGCCAGGTCATACGGTGGTTTTATTTTTAATTTCTTGAGGCTCCTCCATACCGTTTTCCATAGTGGCTGTATTTGACTGGGTTTGAAGGCAGTGAGGTCTCAGTAACCGCACGTCATGGAAAAACCGTACCTTACCACTTGGGGCTACCTGGAATGCCTTGGCCTTTTGGAGGTAGTGAGTCTTTGGCAGACTACACAGCTGTTAAGATAGATGAGGATGGTGGGAAAAGAGAAATCAAGGGCTCTCTGGGGTGGTCTGGCTGCTTTGGCCACACTGCTGGGATCAGAGAATGGAAATTGGAAGCGCCAAGTTTTACATTCTTGGCTCAAGAGGACCAGGCTGCTTCTAAGACTTCCTACACGAATCTTTCAACTCCTGCAGCCACAGGCCTGATGCGGCTGAAGCCTGACACTGCATCAGCGGTTGAAATCATAGGATGCCTGGATGGCTCAGTCAGTTGAGCGTCCAACTCTTGATTTCAGCTCAGGTCATGATCCCAGGGTCGTGGGGGTAGAGCCGTGCACTGAGTGTGGAGCCTGCTTAAGATTCTTTCTCTCCCTCTGTCTCTCGCCCCTGCTTGGGCTCTCTCTTTTACTAAAATAAAACAAAAATAAGAATAATTTTTAAAAAAAGAAGTTGAAATCACAGCCAGGTGTTCTATGAAAGCCAAGACATTGAGGAGGAATCCTAAGAATGGGAAAAGGAGCTTTGGGACATATTTGAAGATGCTGCATGCCCAGACCATGCTAAATCTCCCTGACTGGCAGAGATAGCCCCTCCTTCTTTGTCTAATGAGGCTGGCCCTGTCTTGCTTGGACATTCTGTAAGGGCTTCACCTGAGATAGTTAATGTATAAGAAATGACTCAGACACAAAACCAGGGGGAAAGAGTACAAAATATGACCCTAGGGAAGACTCACAAGACAAAAGAATTGCAACGATTTTGCCAGTTTATATAGACACAAACTGGGGGCATTTGTATGTAGTTGGATTCTAAGGATGCTTAACCAGAAAGGAAGACACAATTTTAGACTGGGCTGAATTTATTTTTGTGGGTTTATTTATATGGACTCAGGGAATCCAAACTCAGTGTGCTGGCTCCAGCACCCAGGAATGATTTTATTGCTTTCCTTAGTTGTTTGGCTAAAACCTATCTCAGAAGTAGCATATAATAAGTGAAGCTGAGCTATAAGAAATCCTATTGCATAATTCAGAGGAAGGAATCTAAAGATTTACTGCGAAAGGAATGTCGGAATGATTTATCGTGGACAATCTACACACTCAACAGCTGACCACCAGAAGGGAAGCAAAGTGGGTTTGGTTACCTTAAAATGCCACAGGGTCAAAGCAATAATCAGAATGGTCTGACGCACAGGATTGTTTGGCAGTAATTACCTGATCATGGGGTTCTAGTTTTAAATTGAGTGGGCAGTCTGGTAAAGTCATCTCTTATTGTTTTATTATACACGGGACTACTGGTGGCTGGCTTAGTCGGTAGAGCATGCAACTCTTGATGTCAGGGTCATAAGTTCCAGACCCACATGGGGAGTACAGCTTACTAAATAAATAAATGTGACTACCAGAAAAACTTTTAACCATTTACAAATCTATACAAAAAGATACACTCAAAAAACACCATCAACTAATCAAAATGGAATTCGAAAACGGTTTGAGCAATCCACAGGAAAGCAGGAAAAAAATGAAAAAGAGAGCAAATAGAGAAAAAAAATAAAACAGTAGACCTCAGTCCTAATATAACAATAATTACATGAACTGGTATAAATACCACACACAATGGAGTATTACTCGGCAATCAAAAAGAATGAAATCTTGCCATTTGCAACAACGTGCATAGAACTAGAGGGTATTATGCTAAGCAATATTAGTCAGAGAAAGACAAATATCATATGACTTCACTCATATAAGGAATTTAAGATACAAAACAGATGAACATAAGGGAAGGGAAGCATAAATAATATAAAAACAAGGAGGGGGACAGAGAACAAACTGAGGGTTCTGGAGGGGTTTGTGGGTGGGGGGATGGGCTAAATGGGCAAGGGGCATTAAGGAATCTACTCCTGAATTCATTGTTGCTCTGTATGCTAACTTGGATGCAAATTTAAATAAATAAGTAAATAAATAAATAGGAAAAAAGCAAATCAGCAAAGATATAGAGGAAGTCAAAAACACCATCAATCAGTAGGATCTGATTGACATTTAAAAAACATTCCACCAGCAGAGCAGAATACACATTTGTTTTCAAGCGCCCACTGAGCTTACACCAAGATCGACCATATCCTGAACCACAAAAGCAATTCAATGGAGAAAACAGCCTTTTCTGACACAAGAGTGGTGTCAGAACAACTGGACATCCCGAGACAAAAATAAATAAACAAACAAACAAATACCACAGCAACGATCTTGACCCAAGTCTCACACCTTATATAAAAATTAACTCAATGCTGATGACAAACTTAAGAGTAAACCATAGGACTCTAAAACTTTAAGAGAAAACACTTAAGAAAAAACAAAGAATAAAAACAGAGAAATCTGGGATCTAGGGCTAGGCAGAGTTCTTAGACTTGGGGACATCAACCACAAATCCATAAAGACGGAAAAGCTGTACTTAATCAAAATTTAAAATATTTGTTCTGTGAAAGAAGGTGTTCATAGGATGAAAAGATAAGCAACAGACTAGGAGAAAATATTTGAATACCACACATCTATGATGACTAATATCTAGAACATATAAAGGATTCTCAAAACTCAATGGTAAAAAAAAAAAAAGAAAGAAAGAAAATGGGCAAAAGATATGAGAAAACTTTTCCTGAAGAGGATACACAGGTGGAAAATAAGCTCATGAAAAGATGCTCCACATCATTAGCTGTGAGGGAAATGCAAATTGGAATCACAGTCAGATATCACTATACACCTATCAAAATGACCAAAGTAAACAATAGACAACACCAAATGTTGGAGTGGACCTGGAAAAACTGGATCACTCATACATCGCTGATGGGAATGCAAAATGGCCCAGTCACTCTGAAAACAGTTTAGCTGTTTCTTAAAAATTGAAACATATAACCCAGCAATTGCACTCTGGGGCATTTGTCCTAGAGAAATAAAAACTTATGCTCACACAAGAACCTGTGCAGGAAAAGCAACTCTGTTCTTAATAGCTAAAAACTAGAAACAATCCAGATGTCCTTCAACAAGCAAATGAATGGTTAAACAGGGGGCACATCCATGCGGTAGAATACTTCTCAACAATAAAAAGGAATGAACTCTTGATACAGGCCATAGCCAGGATGACTCTCCAGGGAATTATGCTAATTGAGAAAAGCCAGTCCCAAAAGATTGCATACTGTGTGATTCCATGTATAGAACATTCTTGGAATGACAATATTCTAGAAATGGAGAACAGCTTAGTGGTTGGGGTGGGGGGTGCTGATTAAGGAGGAGATGGGGCCATAGGGAAGTGAGTGTGGCCATACAAGGAAAACACCAGGGATCCTGTGGTGATGGACCTGTTTTGTATCTTTCTTCTTATCAATGTCATTATCTTGTCTGTGATGTAATACTGTAGTTTTGCAAGATGATATAAATGGGGAAAACTGGGCAAAGGGTACATGGGATCTCTCTGGAGTATTTCTTACAACTCCATGTGCATCTACAATTATCTCAAAAGTCTTAATTTTTTTAAAACCTGGCACATAAAATGTTACGCATTTATTTTCTCAAAAAATAAAAAAAGTTAATGTGCAATTCTTAACCCTAAACATGTGCGCGCGTGTGCACACCCACACCGAGATTTTTCCTTCTTGAAGGTTATGATAGGAAAGAGCTCCCTCTTATTTTAGGAGAATGGAGAGAGGTCGCAGGTGCCCCGGGACTCGCCCGGGGTTTTACCAGGAGTCTCAGGACAAACGGAAACCAGGAGACCCCTCCAGCTAGAGGCGGTGGGAGGCACGGCAGCCCTGCCCTGGGTACCAGACCCAGCCCGAGCGGGGGCCACGCGAAGCGCGGCCAGAGCTGCGCCCTCGCAGCTGGGGACACCCAGGTGCCACCCGCCGGCACCCTGGGGGCGCGCGGAGGGCGGGGGACAGGGGACGGGGTCCGCAGCGCCCTCCTGGGTCCACCGTCGGCCGCTTCCCGAGGGTGTGGGGACGCAGCGGAAAGCAACAAGAGCGCGGGCAGGATCGCGGCTTCCCCACGCCGCTTGCTGGGAAATGAGGCGAGACGGCTGGCGGCTCAGAGCCCGGGACAACACCCCCCAGCTCCAGAGCCAGTTCTAAAGCAGAATTTTTGAGATCCAGGGTTCTGCTTTCCGCCTGTCCCGGCTCTAGCGGAGCCCACCTCGCCGCGCGCTCCCCGCTGTCCCGGGCTCTGGCGCCTTCCCTCGCTTCCTCTCCGCACCCCACCCTTCCAACCTTGGCTGTGGCTTTAAGGGGAATCCCACCCCAACACAAA
Organism: Panthera uncia; assembly: GCF_023721935.1. Lineage (NCBI taxonomy): Eukaryota > Metazoa > Chordata > Mammalia > Carnivora > Felidae > Panthera > Panthera uncia. The sequence goes on from NC_064809.1 coordinate 77,025,320, forward strand.
GCCTCTTCGTGTTCTTCCAGTTCGTTTCCGCCCCTCGGACCTGCCCACCGAGGAATGCGGCCGTGGAGGAGGCCTCGGAAATGGCCAGAGGAGAAGGGCGCGGCAGGTGCCAAGAGCGAGGGGGTGACCAGAAGCCCGCTGTGGGAATGGGAAGGAAAATAGGCTCCCGATCTGGGAGTGGCCGAGGCCTGAGCTCGTGAGAGGCAGACCTTGGGCTAGACTGCCTGGGTTCAAATCTCTGGTGAACCACTCACTAGCCGAGTGACTGTGGGCAGGTTCCTTACCTGTCCAGGCTTAGTTTCCTTTGTCCTAAAATAAGGCTAAAATAGTGCAATGCCCCTTGGAGTTGCTGAGAGGATTAAATGAATGAAGATATACAAGGTTTTAGGGCCCTGTCAAACCCACAACAAGTGCTATATGAGGCTTGATGTTATTATAAGTAGTTGAGCACCAGAATTCAGGGGTCCTCTTCCCAGGTTCCATAACTGCCGCTGCCCCTTTCCTCTCTGGAAGGCCTGCCACATAACCTCTGGAAGGTACTATGCATTGGTCACCAAGAATGGTAAGGGTGCTGGGCAGCCCCACCCACCCACCCAGCCAGTCCCCTCACCCTGGCCCAGGTGCCTTTCCCCTCTCCCAACCCTGGGGAAAGCCTCAGCCCTCCTTGATGAAGGGAAGTAGGGAGAGGGATGTTCTGGCCTCACCTGGTCTGGATCACCCATCTGAGTGAGGAAAGCTGGGAAGGTCTAAAATCTGAATCCAGTCCCAGGCCTGTCACTACTTCTGTGACCTCAAGTCAGCCACTCTCTGGGCCTCAGTTTCTTCACGAGTGAAATAAAGACATTCGTGTGTGTGTGTGTGTGTGTGTGTGTGTGTGTGTGTGTGAGTGAGTTCTCTGCCCAATGTGGGGCTTGAACTCGCCACCCTGAGATCAAGAGTCGTATGCTCTACCGACTGAGGCAGCCAGGCACCCCAAGACATGCCTTTCTCGAGCCCACATTTATTAGATGTGAGACACTGGCCTGGCCTGCCCTATCTGAAGAATGGCTATGAAGATCACCCGGAATAATGCAGGTAGAGGTGAGTCATAAAGTTCTATACAGTTCCATACATACTACAATCCTCACATTATAATAGGCCTTCCAGGTCACCCTCTGCTTGTCTTCCCACTCCCCCCACCTTCCACCCATAATTCCCTCCAGGAGATTAGGGATTTCTGTCTGCTTCATCTTCAGTTGTAACCCCAGCACCTAGCACCATGCACATAATAGGTGGTCAATAAATATGTGCTGAATAAATCAATGAATGGTTCAAATTTGGCCTCTCCAAGTAGAAATCCTCTTTCTGGCCTTCCCAACTTTTTCTGTACAAAGATTTTAAACCAGCACAGCCCCCTTGGGTACTCTAGTTATTAGAACATTATCACTGCTTCTACTAGGCTGAAATCTGCCCCCTAACCTTCCAGACTCAGCCTTGCCGGCTAGAGCTACCCAGAGCTCCCTCTTCCATAAGGGTTCATGTGTGAGTGATTACTATTATCCTAACCTGGGTAGGGGGAGTCCAGAGCACTGTGTAAGGATGAGCCCTGCTGCTGGCCTCGGCCCCACCTGCCCCAGGCATGAGCTGAGGAAGCAATCCTCGGCTTAGGAACATCTCCAGGAGGTTTTTCAGCGATCCTTGGGTCTTGGGAGTCTGTCGCTACCAAAGGCCCTGATCAGAACACGATGAAGTGTCTGGTGCTGCAGCAAGAGGGATTTAGGGTAAACTGGGGATTCGAAGGCATTATCCTGCCCTGGGCCCAAAGCCCACAGAGTTCTCCCCCACCCCTTCCTCAGGCAGCAGGGTTGAGCGGGCCTCTGCCACATTGGCTGAACTTTCTCCATCACGCACCCACTCAGGAGATCTGAAGCCATGCATTTACGCTACTGAGCTTCCCCCCAGGCCCTTCCCACACACGCCTGTGTTTGAGTCCTGCTTTGTGTCCACTGCTAGAGCTGATGATTTACACTCAAGGCCCGATGAAAAGGCTGGGGAGCCAAGGCCAAAAGGGGACAGGAAGGCAGAAGCTTTGAAGCCACCCAAGTTTGAGGAGTGCATTCCAGCCCCTTGGGGCTCATGGCCCCCCACCCAAGGTAGTCACCTTTGCCAGACATACGCTGTCCCTTTCCCTCTTCTTCTTCCCTACACCGCAGGGGCCTCTTCCAGGATTCCTTCTCCACCTGCATCAACTCTGCACTGCTCTGCCCCCATCACCCTGCCCCACCCCCACTGACATCAAAGCAGTGTTTTTCAAACTGCAGGGTCTGAGCACAAGAGTTGACTAAGCAGCACAAATTTTTTTTTAATTTTTTAATGTTTGTTTATTTTTGAGAGAGAGAGGCAGAGCACGACCAGGGGAGGGGCAGAGAGAGAGAGGGAGACACAGAATCTGAAGCAGGCTCCGGGGTCTGAGCTGTCAGCACAGAGCCGGGCGTGGGGCTCGAACTTACGGACAGTGAGATCACGACCTGAGCCAAAGTTGGACACTTAACTGACTGAGCCACCCAGGTACCCCGCATAAATGTAGTTTTAATAAAATGAACAGAATAAACTAGATCAGAGCATACTGTGTGGTAAGGTAAGAATGAATACTGTTATACTGTTTCTTGAAACATGTCACACACACACACACACACACACACACACACACACACACTCCATCTAGAGGACTTAGTTCTGTCATTTTGAAGGTCTAGCCTGGGTCTGGGTATATGACCCATTGACCTCACCCATTCCTCTTCCTCCTTCTGCTTCTAGACAACATCCAATAGAACTTTCTGCAGTAATGGAAATATCTGTGTTGTCTAACATGGTAGCCACTAAGTACATTTGGCTATTGAGCCCCTGAAATATGGCCAGTGTGACCGAAGAAATGATTTTTTTATTATATTCAATTTCAATTAATTTCAATTTAACTCACCACAGTAGAGTCTAGTGGCTAATGGCTGCCATATTGCACCAGTGCCATTCTAGACTGTAAGCTCCCCATGGGCAAAGACAAGGCTGTTTTGTTCACTGTTATACTCCTAGGACTTAGCATGGTTCTAACACAGGCTAAGTCACCAATAAATGGGGGGGGGGGGGAGGAAGAGGAGACACCAAAGAAAAATGTAGCCCAGCCCAGACCTATAGAATTTTCCAATCTCCATAGTGTAAATAATCCCATGGTGGTCAATTTCATGCTACTAGGGGATTCATTCTGGCAAGCAAAATTTCTAAACTTAGTGATCAGCTCTCGTTAGCCTTGGAATGAATGAACAACAGCAACAACAACAACAACAACAAAAATGAACAAACAAGCTACCAGGATGGAACTCTGCAAGCAGGACACCCCAGGGAAGGAGACATCAGGAGAGTGGACGGAAGGGATATTTTAAGTGGTCAATAATCATCTTTCTCCCTTTGTGGTTCCTCTCTGTACCAAGAGATAGAACGTGGTGGGGGGATGGCTGACCTTCCTCATTCTGTGGCCCCACTCCACAAACCCCACAACTTTAAGAAACCCCAAGGACTCTCCAGCAGGCCTAAGTCATTGTCACCAGAGGAAAATCCTATATGCCACAAAAGCTATTGAATGAATATCAAAGCACATGGAATGAACCCTACGCTTAGTGTGAGGTAGTCGCTACCATTTTTTTAAACATGCCCCAGGTCCAGAAGTTACACAGTCTCCCTTGGTCACTTGGACAGCCTCTGTAATGGGGGGGGGGGGGGGTGTGCTAAAACTATAAATCTTGCTGTCATTTAGGAATGCTTAGTGCAAATGTTTATGGGCCCAAGTCACCTTTTTCCACCTCTCTTTTGAAGGGCGTTACAGTCCCCCCCTGGGGTCACGCCTGCATTCCACACATGTTCAAGGAAGGAGGGGCAGGTTGCCTACTTTGGGGATAGCCAGGACCCAGGTGGTGACCCTTGGTCTTAGCGCTAAATGATTCAGAACACAGAGCGTTCAAATAAAAATTCAAGTAACCAAACCAAAGACGAGGATGCAGGAAAGCTCGGGAGATGAATTCAGAGCAAAGGAACGGTGGGGCAGTAAACGCTACAGGCGTTCAGAGGAAGGATGGTGATCATGAGTCACGGCGAAGGCGGAATTCGAGGGAGGCTAGGGTTTGTGCAGTGGGAGAGGTGTGCATTCCAGATGAGAGAATGAGAACATAGCCCCCGAGGCCCAACTATCAGCCTCGCACATAATAGCGACTCCATAAACACGTGTTCATAGGGTCCCAGAAAATCTGAGTCTGCTCTTGGCCGTAGCCGTAGCAAGGGAGCACAGGTGGGCAAGTGCCAGGCCTCAGGCACTACATTACCAGGGAGATAACCTTGAGATGGCAGGAGCAGCAGAGGCACACAGGGAACGGAGCTGAGCCAAAAGCTCGGAACAAAAGGGTCTTGTCCCTGCAGCCACTCTCCAGGATTGCAACCCTCCAGCTGCCCCAAGGCTCCAGGCCTGAATAAGGAAGTAACACCCTGCCTGCAGAACGTTGCTCTGCCCAGCTGGGGTCTCAAAGGCCTGCTGCCCATCTTGGCACTGCCTTGAGCCCTGACTGGCACCAGGCCCAGCCACACTTCGCTCCTCAAAGCTATCAGATTCCTCTGTTGGCAGGGCTGAGGCGGGCTGGACGGTCGCAGCCCCGGTCTAATCAGAGCCTTCCCAGGGTTCCCTGGAACTCTCTCATGTGCCACCACTTCCAGGCCTCGGTCACCCCACCCAGCCCTTCTCAGCAAGGTCTCTGGCTTATCCAAGCTCCCACCATATAACACAATCATCCTTAAAAGACAGAATCTGGCTATTCAACTCCTATCCCAACAATTCCAAATTCTAGAAGATCTGAAGACCAAAAGTTCTCTGTAATTCACTTACATGTTAAACCTGACATGGAGCTATTTAGTTTAGTTTAGTTTAGTTTTTTTTTTTTTAATGCTTATTTATTTTTTGAGAAAGAGAGAGACAGAGCATGAGCAGGGGAGGGGCAGAAAGAGAGGGAAACACAGAATCCGACGCAGGCTCCAGGCTCAGAGCCATCAGCACAGAGCCCGATGTGGGGCTCAAACCCACAAACCATAGATCATGACCTGAGCCAAAGCCGGATACTTAACCGTCTGAGCCACCCAGGCACCCCGAGTTTTTATATATCCAATTTAGTGTGACTATTCCTAGATTTCACTGCAGAAATAAATGTTCAGTGTCTGATTCCATAATTCCAGGGGCCACCTCAAAGCCCACTGTGGTTTTCGTTATACATTATACATTTCATTATACATTATACGCACTACATTTCCTTTCTAAACTATGAAAGTCAGAAAAAGAGTCATCTGGACCCAGGGCTTAGGTTAAGGGATTGTGTACGTGCAGCCTAAGCCCAGGCTTAAGCTCCTACTGAAACGATTTTGAGCCTGGGTGCCTGCTCCTTAGAGCTGATGGTGGGGAGGAATCCCAGGAAGACAAGCCAGGGCAGGGGGCACTTCAACAGCTCAGGCAGTGACAATTTACCAACAGGGACACCAGTGCAGTGTTTTGATGCTTTAACAACACGCAGCAGCCCAGAGGCGTACTGGGAGCCATGAGACCCGGAGCCATGGCTTCCCCCTTCCGGCCACCAGAGTTTGAGACAAACTCCTATCCTCACCTGGGTTTCTTCCTCATTTGAATGAACCCACCTCGGCGCCCTGGGTAGGGGTGAAAGGAACAGAAGCATGCAGCACACTTAAGGAACTCAGTGGGTATCAGCTACTTTGATTGTTCTTTCATCCAGTATTTCTTGACCTGCTAGGCCCCTCTGGGCAAGACAATGTGTAATTTACAGGGTGAACTCAAGGAGAGAAAGAATGTGCACGTCCAAGTAAAAGCAAGATTGGACTGAGCAGATTAAAATCGGATTTCGGACGAGAGTAGAGTCCGAAAAGGAAGTGGGAAAGGTAAGAAACATGTCCTGGGCAGTGGCAGGAGACCCGATCAGGTCAGGCTGACACACTGGACAACTTTCCCATAGTTCTTTCCTCCCTGGGCCCAGTTTCCCCCTACATTTAGCCTTCTATCTCCTCTGAGTTCCTTTCCACTTTCTGTGATGCCAAATACCTGAAGTAAAATTGGACCAAGTCTTTACGACCCCCAGGGGTACAACCAGACCCAAATGTGGAAGCCACAGGAGGCCGATTTCCACTCAAATGAGGTACTTTCCCCAGGCGGTCTCCTGCAGAAAAGAGGTCTGGAAGGCTGGTCACCTCATCCTCATCCCAGCCAGAGGGCCTGGGTTTGGGCCTTGGGCAGAGTCAGAGCAGATGGCCACGTCCACCCAGAGGGGCTGGGGTGCTGTAAGCTGAACCTCAAAAGAGGCCCCATGTTGGGGCCCCTGGGTGACTCAGTCGGTTAAACGTCCGACTTCAGCTCAGGTCATCAGCTCATAGTTCGTGAGTTCAAGCTCTGCGTCAGGCTCTGTGCTGACAGCTCAGAGCCCGGAGCCTTCTTTGGATTCTGTGTCTCCCTCTCTCTCTCTCTGCCCCTCTTCTGCTCCTGCTCTGTCTCTCAAAAAAAAAAAATAATAAATGTTAAAAAAAATTTTTTTTTTTTTTAAAGAGGCCCCATGTTGGCAGAGCCTTGGCCAGCTTACCAAACAGGTCCATCTAATTCCATGTCTGCGGCAGGTCTGAAGATAGTGGGGGAGGAACTCAAGTTCCAGTCCTTGGGACTGGGGGTCTAGGACCCTGGGTGGAGAGAAGCAACATCCCCTGGGGTGCCCGGATATGATTCACATTTCACTTTAAGGGAGGGGAATCTATCTATGCACATAATATACAAAATGTAAATTATACATCAAAGAGCAGAATATAACTGGTAGGGGCTTAGCTGTGGCAAGGGCTGGCAAGGGTTCAGGGACAGTCTGTGTCCTCACAGCCTCTCCATTTGGGCATTCCTGCCCCTGCTCTCTTTGTCTTTCTCTGCCTCTCTGTCTCTGTCTCTGTCTCTCTCTCTCTGTCACACACACACACACACACACACACACACACACACCATACTTCTTTCCTCCCTCTGACCCCTCACCCCATCCTCTCTCCTACCCCATCCCCACCCACCCACCCAGGAGGGGATGCAGCCATTGCTCTTGATGAATGTAAAGTGTGGCCAGACAAAGCAGACAAAGCCATCCTCAGGAAACCACAGGGGACCAAGGTCCAGCAGAGTCTGCCCTGCTTCGTTACTGGAGAGTAGAGGCACACCCAGGACTACAGAAAAGGAGGCAGCCAGGGGGAGGAACTGGGGGAGAGGGGTTTCCTGGAGGTGGTGGGCGTCTTGCTGATAGCTAAGGATGAGTGCAATGTAGGTGGAAAGAGGAAGGGGGGCAGGGAGTGGTGATGGGAACACCATAAGTCAGGGCTTGGAGAGTCATTTGCCTTGATCCATGGAAAACTCCCCTTCCGGAAGTAAAGGGGCCATTTTTGGAGAGGACCTAGGGATTGTGGAAGGGGGGACATTGACCTAATAATATGAAAATACCTCTTCCTCCTTGACATTAGGAAGCATGCAAGAGAGAGAGAGAGAGAGAGAGAGAGAGAGAGAGAGAGAGAGCTGGAGGCATCTCTGGTTCCAGAGCCATCCCAGGGCCAAATTACACCCCCACCCCAAGACTGAAGCACCTGCAGACAACACCCCGGCACCGAGCTCAGAGCTGAGCTGGCATCCCCCGCCTTTCCAGCCCTGACCTGAAGGAGAAACAGATGGGTGGGGGAACCAGGACATGAAGAAAGGCAAGTGGCCTACGTTGGGACAAAGAGAGCCCTTCCTGTGAAAGCAGCCCCAAACAGCACGGTCCCAGATTCCCAGACAGGGAAGCCCAGGCTTCCCAGGCTATTAGCCCAGCCAATGCCCCTACAAGAACAATCCTAGGGAGGTCACTGCACCCCTCCCCCTGTCTCTGGGACATTCTCCCAGACCCAAGGCTCAGCGTGGCTCTCCATTCCAGTGGATTCTTCCCTAGACCTGACCCCTGAGAGAGGAGGGAAAGCAGTGGGGGGCAGCAAAACTTGGGTCTGGGGATCACAAGGAGAGAGAGGGGACACTCTGGCACACCTCTGTAGGGGTCCCCAGAGACCCAGCAAGCTTGTTCCAAACCATCCCCCTTTGCTCTTGAGGCCTCGGTGAGAGAGCCCAGTGGCACACGGTCAACTGAACCCTTCCCTGGACAATGCCACGCCCTCAGGCCCAGAACAGTTCATCCTGTCCCATGCTACCCGAGACGCAGGGAAGGCTTTGAGGCCCCGGCTTTATTGTGGACAGAACCCCTGGCCAAGTGTGGACCCCGTGTCCGAGAGTCCGCAGACTGAGGCTTCTTCAGTTCCACTGATTCTAGATCTTCGCTCCAGGGACTTCTGGGCTGGCTGAGACAAGGGTCCCAGCTGAGAGGAAGAAGGGGGGGAGATAAGAAAGCATGGGGCCCTTGCCTCTCTTCCCTGAACAACAGTTTGAACTTTGTTTCCAGAATTATCTTTAAATCTGCATCTGTCCCCCTATCACCAATCCCTCCCCCAATAGTAAACACCTTTAATGGCCTCCCATTGTTGAAGGTCTAAAATCCAGTCTCCTTAAGCCTGCATTCCCTCTCTCCCACCACCCCCTCACTCCTTAACTCTTTCTCCAAGCTCCTCCTTCTCTAAACCATCCCCTCCACCTGAGCTGATCGCAAACAATGTCTCCTACGCTGCCTGCTGCCTCCGGCCCAAGCCTTGTCTCCTACATCCCAAGCTTCCCTCCAGGAGGCAAACCACACCTCGTCCCTGAGGCCTTCCTTGTAACTATGGCACCAACTGGCTGCTGAGGCTCTCCTCCTCCTCAGCACCACCTGCCGAGATCATTCTTTCGGTACTTGGGGTGCCTGGCCCCATACGTGGGCTGGCATTGGTTATTTGCATGGACATTGTATCGGTCCAGTGACAGCACCTGCTCCACCATCCTGGAAGAGACAGGGTAGAGAAGCCCACAGCAGGGGTCAAAACGCCACAGCACGAACCCAAGAGATATCCACATACTGATTAAAATCAGAGGGCTCCCAGGGCATCTGGGTGGCTCAGCTGACTGAGCATCCGACTTCGGCTCAGGTCATGATCTCGCCGTTCATGAGGTCGAGCCCCACACGGGGCTCGCTGCTGCCAGCATGGAGCCTGCTTCGGATCCTCTGTCCCCCTCTCTCTGCCCCTCCCATCCCCTCTCTCTCTCAAAAATAAATAAACATTAAAAAAAAAATCAGAGGTCTCCCTCCAGTTTCAGAAGGCAGAACCCGGCCTGAGACTGCTAAGCCATTGGGGTTACAAAAAGACCCAAATATGGAGACCAAGCCTAAGGTAGGGGGCATGGAAAGCACTTGGGAGGTAGACTCCTTACCCCCAAGGAAGAAAATGAACAGCAGGAACTAGAGGGGGCAGAAACTAGCTCTTGGGAAAGAATGTTCTTGGGAAAGAACTAGCTCTTGGGAAAGAAGCTAAAAGAAAGAAAATGGAAGCTTTCCAGAGAGGAGGGGGGCCTGGTCTTATCTGATGTTTACATTCCAGAGGGCCCCTGTTGCTTTTCCTCGTGTTAATTAGAAAATACCTGAGGATCCATGTGTGCTGGGAGACAGGAATTCAGGCCCCTCCCCTGACCCCCACCCCATCCTGCTCCCCTCACCTCTGACCTCCCAGCTTGCTGTGTGGATGGACTGATGGAGGGGGGGGGTCCTTCTCCACTTCTGTTTCTTCTTCTACATTGGGCAGATCCTCTAAGCTAGATTCCTTGGGTCAATTAATGTGAGAAAGTCTGGGAACAATCAGGGCTCCGCTCCTGCAGGGGAAAAAAATTAGAAATAGCTGCTGAAATAGCCAGTTCTCTCAGTCAGCCTACCGTGACCCCCAGCACCCTTACCCACCATCAGGATGGCCCGGGGGGCTGACACTTCATCCATTCATCCATCCAACTGTTCATTCAAGATCACATATAAGGGCCTGCTATATATGTGTCAGATGCTGTGCTTGGGTACAGACACTTCTGTGGGAATCTCTGTGCTCAATAATATATGATAAAAGCTATAATCCAGGGGCGTCTGGGTGGCTTAGTGGGTTAAGCACCCAAATCTTGATTTCGGTTCAGGTCATGACCCCAGGGTTGTGAGATCAAGCCCCCACATCCAGCTCTGCACAGAGCTTAATATTCTCTCTCTCTCTCTCTCTCTCTCTCTCTCTCTGTCCCTCTCCCCTGCTCCTGCTCTCTGTCTCTCTCTCTCTCTTAAAGAAAAAAAGCTAGGGGCGCCTGGGTGGCTCAGTCGGTTAAGCGTCCGACTTCGGCTCAGGTCACGATCTCGCGGTCTGTGAGTTCGAGCCCCGCGTCGGGCTCTGGGCTGATGGCTCGGAGCCTGGAGCCTGCTTGATTCTGTGTCTCCCTCTCTCTCTGCCCCTCCCCCATTCATGCTTTAAAAAAATTTAAAAAAAAAGAAAAAAAGAAAAAAAGCTATACTCCAGCTATAAACATGCTGTGCAGGGTTGGAGACAAAGTTGTCTGGTAGGACTAGAGAAAGGTCCCAGAAGCAGTGACATCTAAGCTGGTTCTTGAAGGAACATACAAGGTGAGCCTGTGGTAAGGCAGGGAAGGCATCACAGGCAGAGGGAACAGCATGAGCAAAGTCTGGATCCCATCCTCCCTCCCTCCCCCTGACTCGCACACCTCGGCTGACCTTCTCTCTGCTACATCAGCTTTCTCTCTCACTCTGCTAGATCCTTCCCGTTAACATTCGAACATGTTCTAGTGTTGCCCACTTTAAAACAGGCTCCCCAGATCGCCTTCCCCTGCAGCTCCTCCCCTGGCTCTCCGTTCCTCTCTATAGGCTCTCCTCCTCCTCCCCCTCCTTCTCTCCTCAGGCCACACCAGGCTGGCCTGGGCTCCACTGCCCCACGGAAGCACTAGGCAAGGTTCCCAGAGACTCCACATTGTTAAAATCCGTGGACATTTGACATTCCCTATGTTCCTTGACCACTGAGCTCTCAGCAGCTGAATGCTCCTTACTCTTTTTTTTTTTTTAAGTTTCTTTATTTTGAGAGAGAGAGAGAGAGAGAGAGAGCTGGGGAGGGGCACAGAGAGGAGAGAGAATCCCAAGCAGGCCCTGCACTGTCGGCGCAGAACCCGAAGCAGGGCTGGAACTCACAAACCATAAGGTCATAACCTGAACCGAAGTCGGACGCTTAAATGACTGAGCCCCCTAGGCGCCCCTACCTCCTTCTTGAAACACTTTCCTTCCCTCCTCTCCTTGACACCTCACTTCAGGCTTTCCTCCGGGTGTAGCTCCTCAGTCGCTGTCTCCAGTGCACCCTCCTTTATCTGATCCATCAATATTAACATTCCCCAGGGCTGGGCCCTGAACGCTCTTCGACTACTACCATGCACTGTCTCTTTGAGTAATCCCATCCATTCCCAGGGCTTCAATGGCACCTTCTGTATGGCAAAGGCTTCCACATTTAGGTGTCCAACCCAGATCTTTCTTCTCAGCTCCTAAACAGCCTACGGAGCTTTTTACCTGCTGCCCGCTTTGGGATGTATCTTTTTTGGCATCTCGGATTTAAACCTGTTCAAAATAGGGGTACCTGGGTGGCTCAATCAGTTCAAGCGTCCCACTTTGGCTCAGGTCATGATCTCATGGTTCATGAGTTCGAGCCCCGCATCCGGCTCTGTGCTGACAGCGCGAAGCCTGCTTGGGATTCCCTGTCCCTCTCTTTCTGCCCCTCCCCCACTCGGGCTCTCTTGCTCTCTCTCTCTCTCTCTCTTTCTCAAAGATACATAAACATTTTTGGGCGCCTGGGTGGCTCAGTCGGTTAAGCGGCCGACTTCGGCTCAGGTCATGATCTTACGGTCAGTGAGTTCGAGCCCCGCGTCAAGCTCTGTGCTGACAGCTCAGAGCCTGGAGCCTGTTTCAGATTCTGTGTCTCCCTCCCTCTGACCCTCCCCCGTTCATACTCTGTCTCTCTCTGTCTCAAAAAAAAAAAAAAAAAAAAAATTTAAAAAAAGTTTAAAAAAAAGACAAATAAACATTTTTTAAAAAGATTAAACTGTTCAAAACAGAAAACAAACTTTTGACCTTAGCCCCCCACCAACTCCTTAATCATTGCTCATCTTAGTAAATGACACACCATCTATCTGCTTGCTCATGTCAGAAACCAGGGACTCATATTTGACCCCTTGTTCTCTCTTACCCCACCCCTTCTGCATCTAAGGAATTACTAGGTCTACTTCCAAAATATAGCCAAACCTATCCTCTTCCCCCCGTCTACATGCCGTGCACAGGCTGTGGTCATCCCTCCTCTGTACTCTTAACCCCTCCCCAGCAGAAAGTCCTTCTCTTGGCCACCTTAGCCTTTCTCCACACACCATCCAGTGAGGGCTTCTTTAAAAATCAATCTCATCAGTCCATCACCTACTTAGAATCCTTCCGTGGTCTCGCAAAATGTCCAAACTGCACAGTCAGTCCCCTGACTCTCTCCAATCCTATCTTTGTCAGTCTTCTCCTTGTTGACCAGCCTTCGGCCACACTAGGCTTCACTTGGTTCTTCTAACCAGTCCCATCTCTCCAGCGCAAGGACGTGGAAGCATGGTCCTCTCTGCCAGTCACACATGACGTGTCTACTCCATCCACATACATGGCCCTTTATGTAGCTCCCTCCCACCTCATTCTCACGGGTCTTTCCCTTACCTTCCCAGGATCTGGTTAACTGCTCTCATGTCCAGAAGGTGCTCAGTGAATATGGGAAAGGAAGGGAGGACACAGGGAGGGAAGGAAAAAAGCCTGGTAGGAGGGTGAGGCTCAGAGCAAGGAGGTGTTGGATGCGAGCCGGGGAGGGCTAAGGGAGGAACTTGGAGAGGCGCCCTGAGCTGATCCTTGGAGCGTTTGGTTCCAAGGTCCGTGCCTGTTTGAGTGATTCTGTTTTGTTCCTGGCACTTCATTGTTATAATGATCCATTTTACTGAATGGCAGCTGAGGGCATTGTAGACTGGTGACTCCAGCTGGCCCTGCAGAAGCCGCCCTAACCTTCCTCTGCCCCCTGGTGGCCTCATACAAGCAGACGACTGACTGTTCCAGCCTAACCCAGGACGGCCAAGCTGTGCTCTGATCTCCTGCCTTTTAGCACCACCATTTGGCCAAAACTGCTAATAGCTTCTCCACTGGCACTCCCTAGTTTCTTATCAAACTTCCTGCAGTTAGTTCAGAGTTCATATGGACAAAGTCCATCCAGAAGTTCATCCCGGCTTGCCATTTATTCTGGAGGGCCATCTAGAGGTGAGGGTAGAGTGGCAAATGACCAGCAGTCAAGGAGCCAGCAAGATGAATGTCAGGTGTGGGGCCCCGACCCCTGCCATCTCCCCTGTGCCCAAGCTATCCCAGGTTTCCTGCCCTGCCCCCACCTGCCCATCGTCCCCCGACTTACCTCTCTTTCTCCTTCCCCTTGCCAGGAAAGTCTCCGACCTCCTACCAGATGCTTTTCCAGATTAGCTAAGTCCTATTTACACAGTCTTTGATCTCTGCCCATCTAACTGTCACCATGCTTTAAAACTAAATGCCAGTTTTCGGGGTACCTGGGTTGCTCAGTCAGTTAGGCGTCTGACTATGTCTCAGGTCATGATCTCCGGGTTCATGGGTTTGAGCCCCGCGTTGGGCTCGGTGCTGACAGCTCAGAGCCTGGAGCCTGCTTCGGATTCTGTGTCTCCCTCTCTCTCTGCTCCTTCCCCGCTCGGTTCTGTCACTCTCTTGGAAATAAACATTAAAAATTTTTGTTTAATTAAAAAAATAAATGCCATTTTTCCTCATTACAAAAGTGGAACATGTTCACTGTGGACAATCAGAAAACACAGATGAGCAAAAAAGAAAATTTTAAAGCCTCCCAAACACCACCACCTAGAGATAACCATTCCCAATACCTTGAGGTGTACCCTTCAGGATTTTTTTTCTTTTACATTTACTTATTTTTGAGAAACAGAGTGAGACAAAGCATGGGTGGGGGAGGGGCAGAGAGAGAGGGAGACACAGAATCCGAAGTAGGCTCCAGGTTCTGAGCAAGCGGTCAGCACAGAGCCTGATGCGGGGCTCGAAACCACAAACTGTGAGATCTTGACCTGAGCCGAAGTCGGACACTCAACCGACTGAGCCACCCAGGCGCCCCTTCGGGATCTTTCAACATGTACTTGTTTTCATTTCACAAAAGTGAGATTGCATTGTACCCACTGTTTTGCAGTCTCCTCTTAACACATAACGGGCATTTCTGTCCTTGACAATTAATATCCATCTACATAGATTCTCATAATATTAGTTTTCAGGAGTGAATCGTATTCTCTCAAGGAATGGATATAGCATGATTTGTTTAACCAGTCCCCTTCTAGTTTTTTTTTTTTAAGATATTTTTTTTTACTTCTTTTTTAAGTTTATTTATTTATTTTGAGAGAGAGAGAGAGAGAGAGCAGGAGACGGGCAGAGAGAGAGAGGGAGAGAGGGAGAATCTCAAGCAGTCTCCACCCTCAGCACGGAGCCTGACGCAGGGCTTGGTCCCACAGCCCTGGGATCATGACCTGAACCGAAATCAAAAGTTGGATACTGAAAGAAATGAGCCACCCAGGTGCCCCCCTCTGGCTATTTTTAAATTATTATTATTTTTTTAATGTTTATTTATTTTTGAGACAGAGACAGAGCGTGAGTGGGGGAGGGACCGAGAGAGAGGGAGACACAGAAACCGAAGGAGGTTCCAGTCTTTGAGCCGTCAGCAGAGAGCCCGACGTGGGGCTTGAACCCACAAACCGTGAGATCATGACCTGAGCCGAAGTTGGTCACTCAACCGAGTCCCCCAGGCGCCCCAATTATTATTATTTCTTAATGTTTATTTATTTTTGAGACAGAGAGAGACAGAGCATGAACGGGGGAGGGTCAGAGAGAGAGGGAGACACAGAATCAGAAGCAGGCTCCAGGCTCTGAGCCATCAGCCCAGAGCCCAACGCGGGGCTCGAACCCTCAAACCACAAGACTGTGACCTGAGCCGAAGTCAGATGCTTAACTGACTCAGCCACCCAGGTGCCCCTAAATTATTTTTTTAATTTTTGATTTTTTTTTAGAGAGAGAGAGCATGAGCAGGGGAGAGGGGCAGAGGGAGAGAGAGAGAGAATCCCAAGCAGGCTCTACACTCAGCTCAGAGCCCAACAAGGGACTCAGTCCCCAGACACTGGGATCATGACCAGAGCCAAAATCAAAATCGGATGCCCAACACACTGAACCACCTAGGCGCCCCTATTTTTAAAGTAATCTTGCATTGCAAGTGCTCCCGCAGGCAGCACACTTACCCTGTTAAAATGTGAGGACCCTGCCCACCTCTTTCCCTCAAGCAGAGCCACATTGCCAACTCCACAGACTTTCCGTCCCCTTCTCTCCCCCTGCACACAGGGCTACCAGACTCATTTCTCATCTGAACCCACCCGCCTCAGCTTTCAACTTCTCCAGGGCGCCCAGGTACCTTACTCTCTTCTTACCTCGGACATAAATCTGTACCCATCTATGAATGCGTCTAAAAGGTGGTATTTTCACCCTGCTGTTTATGTCCCTTATAATAATACCTACTATTTGTATAATGTTTTGAAGCTTATCAACTATTTTATTCAGAGCTACCACTCCTTGAGTGCTCACTGTGTGCCAGGTCCTGGGCGTGGAATTTGACCTAAACGCTCCCCGAGCTTCTCATGATAGGCAAGTATGAGTGGCCCTTTGTAACCGGAGAGGAGACGGGCTTAGGGCAAAGCCAAATGACATGGTGGAAAGGGGTTTGAAGTCAGCCCTGACCTACGTTTGGATCGTTTGGATTGTTTGTTAGCTGTGAGTGTCACAGGCTGTCAGGAAAATTGCCTGTGAACACCTCTAGGCAGGACATGAACTCTGTAACTTACACCACTTCGCAGGGTTCCTCTCGGAACCCTGACGGCTTTTGAATTTGAGACCCCTGAACATATCATCCCAGGTAATCTTTAACAAGGACCTTGTGAGGGACGCCTGGGTGGCTCAGTTGGGTAAGCGTCTGACTTCGGCTCAGGGCATGATCTCACGGTTTGTGAGATATATATAGTTTTAATCCCATTTTACAAATGAGGAAACTGAGACTCGGCGAGGTTGCATGACTGCCTGAGATCATACAGCTCATGGAGCTAACTGTTACTAGATTTTTTCCCTGATGCCACGCTGCTACCCAGGCATCATCCTGTGCTCATAGATATGTCCTTAGTGTGTATCCTGGATTGAGGACCCTTGAAGAGAAAGGGCTGCACACGGATGCTGCTCAGGGAAGTACCCAGCCCTGGACCAGTGGGCACTGCAGCAGGAGGCCTGGATTTGGCCCACAATTAGACGGCTGTGTGGTGCCGGGCAAATCTCTTGATTTCCTCACCTGGCCTCCTTACTCACTGCGCTATGTTGGGACTGAAACAAGCTAGGTGAAAAGAGGTTTGGGAAGTAAAAGTGTCATAGAGATTCAAGGAAAGGAGGGGTGGATGTTGATGATAGGGTTAACTTTGTACTTTAATTTGGATGTACCTGTCCTTGTTCAGATGTCAAGTCTGTAGAAGAGTGTTCTTTGCTGCCTCTCTTCTTTTGAAGAGTGTTCTTTGCTGCCTCTCTTCTTTGAGTCCCCAGCCCAGTGCAGATAATGAGCCGGTCAAGGGCCCTGCATGGGCACCTAGAAGGTTTGGGGCCACACCATATACCCAGGTAGTGACACTTCCTTCAAGGAGCAGCACAAGCGTCCCAACCAGCTGGGGTGCAGGACAGCTGAGCCAGGAGATTCAACCATGGTGAGCAACCCATATCCCCAAAGAAGAATCATTTGTCCTCTGCCCCTGGCTGACATTCTATGAGCACACAGACAGGACTCTGCTAGTTGAGCCATTGCTGCATAACAAAACACACCAAGACTTAGAGGCTTAAGACAGTAACCATTTATACGGGTGTCTGGGTGGCTCAGTCGGCTAAGCATCCGGCTTCGGCTCAGGTCATGATCTCATGGTTCGTGAGTTTGAGCTCTGCATCGGGCTCTGTGCTGACAGCTCAGAGTCTGGAGCCTGCTTTGGATTCTGTGTGTGTGTCTCTCTCTGCCCCGCCCCCGGATGTGTGCCCTCTCTTTCTCTCTGTCTCTCAAAAATAAACATTAAAACACATGCACACACACACACACACACACACGATAACCATTTATTAGCTCACAACTTTCCAATTTTAGCTGGTCTCAGCTGGACAGTCCTTCTGCTGGTCTCACCCGGAGTTGCTCGTTTGTCTGCAGTCACTGGGACCAGGATAGTCCAAGTTGGCCTCATTCACAAATGAGGTGGTTAGCCAGGTGGTCAGCCAGGTGCCTTGGTTTTCCTCCATGTGGTTCTTCAGTCAAGATAACCTGGGTTTCTTACATGGTAACAGCAAGTCCCAAAAGGGTGAAAGTGGAAGTTTATGGAGGTCTCTGGAAGTCTGGGCTCCAGAAGTCATACGTTGTCATTTCTGACATACTTATCAGCCAAGGCAAGTCACTAGGCAGTTCCAGATTCGAGGAGTAGGAAAGTAGACTCCACCTTTGATGAAAGAGCTAATATTTTGGTCATGCTTTCCCATATACCACAAGCTTTATATTTCATCATTCAATAATTCTCATCAGTTCAACCAGCCTGCACTGATCGAACACCTGATATGCACTAGATATGCAGCTAGATGCTGAGGTATAAAAGAACTCTAAGACCAGGCTACGCAGGAAAAGTCGTGAAAGAATTTGAAATGAGCAAAAGTTTACTGGGTGCCTTTCAGTGGAATCCTGGGCTTTGTCTAGGAATCCTTCGGTGTTGTTTGATTCTGTAGGGGTCTGCGCCTTTGTTTATTTTTAATTATAGAATAGTGGGGCGCCTGGGTGGCGCAGTCGGTTAAGCGTCCGACTTCAGCCAGGTCACGATCTCGCGGTCCGTGAGTTCGAGCCCCGCGTCAGGCTCTGGACTGATGGCTCGGAGCCTGGAGCCTGTTTCCGATTCTGTGTCTCCCTCTCTCTCTGCCCCTCCCCCGTTCATGCTCTGTCTCTCTCTGTCCCAAAAATAAATAAAAAACGTTGAAAAAAAAATTTAATTATAGAATAGTTTATTTTCAAGATTTTTAGAACTTCCACTTCTTTTTTTGATTTTTATATTTTAGAGAGAGAGAGAGCGAGAGCATGTGAGTGGGGGAGAGGGGCAGAGAGAGAGGGAGAGAGAATCTTAAGCAGGCTCCACACTCAGCGTGGAGCCCCATGCAGGGCTTAATCCCATGACCCTGGGATCATGACCTGAGCCAAAATCAAGAGTTGGACACTCAACTGACTGAGCCACCTAGACTCCCCTAAAACAGGTTATTGGAGTCTGGAATAATCCAGGAAGGCTTCCCAGAGGAAGTGGTTTTAGCTGGCCCTTGAAGGCCAGGATTTGCAGAAGGAAAAAGAAGGGGGAAGAGACCAACCCAGGCAAGGCAAGGTCTTGGTGGGAAGAAGATAACTTAGCCAGGCTCTGTGGTGAGGTAATCCCTAGCTCCTTCCCTTCCTTATTGCATTTAGCTTTACCTTTGATTTGTCTATTAGAGAGTACTTCACTATTCATTTCTCATTTATCCACCGACATACAATAAAAACATTAAACGGGCACCTGGGTGGCTCAGTCAGTTAAGCGTCCAACTTCAGCTCAGGTCATGATCTCACGGTCTGTGAGCTTGAGCCCTGTGTGGGGCTCTGTGCTGACAGCTCAGAGCCTGGAGCCTGCTTCGGATTCTGTGTCTCCCTCCCTCTCTGCCCCTCCCCCACTTGTGCTCTGTCTCTCTCTTCTCAAAAATAAATAAACGCTGGAAAAAAATTAAAAAAAAAAACATTAAACAGGTGAATTATTTCTTCACCAATACTTGCCAAGAGCACACAATTAACCATAGATTTGTAAACTGCTGAGAGGCAGGGTTCTGGCTTTTAGTTGTTTCTTAAACACACCTCAGCATTAAAAAGTTTGACCTGCTAAGTGAGAAGGAAAGAGGGAGAACCTGAGCCTGCCAATGTCAAGCCAGGCTGTCCTAGCAAACAACCCCAGACTGCCCTCCTGCCCAGCTCCACAGTTGGGTTCAGGTTTGAAACAGTACATGGCAAATTTTTAGCCAAAGTCTTCACCCGTCCCTCTTCTGACTAATAATCACCAGCCCAGGAAGTGGTAACTATGGCATCTTTCATAGCGCAGGTTGGATTTGGGGAATAAAAATAAATAAATAAAATAATTTTTTTTAAAAAAAGACCACCTATACTCCTCAAGCAGAAATTCTCATCAAAAAGAATATTACAGGATACATGGCCTTGGAAGAGAGGAAAAACAAACATGTATAAAATACCTCCTGGAGTTTATAATCTAATTAGGAGTATAAAATAAACCAATTACAAAACTAAATAGGAGACCAAGCCAAGAGGATGTCTTAGGACACTGATTGGAATAGGTAGGCTTCTCCTGCAAAGACTGAGAAGCTTGCAAGGAGCTGGCAAGACTGAGAAGGTACAGGCTATTCAAGGTGAAGAGAATAGTAATACGGGGAAAACTCAGGGCAAGACAGAAGTTGGGAGTGACAGATAAGGTTAGAGAAGCAAGATGAAGGCAGATTACTAAGTGCTTTCAATGCTAGGGAGCAGTGTCTTGGAAAGAGATGGGATGTGTGTTAGAGTTCTCCAGAGAAAACAGAACCAACAGAAGAGAGAGAGAGAGAGATTCTTTTAGAAATTGGCTCCCATGATGACGGACACTGAGAAGTCCCATGATTTGCCATGTGCAATGCTAGAGAACCAGGAAAGCTAGTGGTATAATTCAGTTGAGCCCAAAGGCTGAGAAGCACAGATGTCTGAATTCAGGAGTAGATGGATAACTTAGTATAAGCAGAGAGAGCAAATCTGTCCTTCCAGCTGCATTTGTGGTCTATCCAAGCCCTCAGTGGATTGAAGGATGCCCACCAGCATCAGTGAAGGTGATCTCTATTCACCCTATCAATCTAAATGCTAATCTCTTCCAGAGATACCCTCACACAAGCACCCAGAAGTAGTACTTTATCAGCTCTCTGGGCATCCCTTATCCCAGTCAAGTGGACAGAATTAACCACCACAGAGCCCAGGAAGGTGTAGGCGTGTAGGAAGACTGCTTCAGACACCATGTGCTGGGTGGACAGGGGTAAACTGGGCGGAGATGAAGTGGAGATAGTCCAGAATGGAAAGGAGAATCATAACTAGAGCAGAGGTAGTGAGAATAGATTGGAAGGGAAGGATGAGCTAGGTGGGCAACGACCCCTACCACCCTCTCCCTTGCTCACCCAGTTCGAGCCACAGTGGTTTCCTTTTTGGACCCCAAACATTGCCATGCATGCCTTCACCTGAGGCTTTGCAGT
Source organism: Panthera uncia (assembly GCF_023721935.1). Taxonomy (NCBI): domain Eukaryota; kingdom Metazoa; phylum Chordata; class Mammalia; order Carnivora; family Felidae; genus Panthera; species Panthera uncia. The sequence continues at coordinate 77,045,797 of NC_064809.1, forward strand.
GCTCTTCCTGGATATCTGTCATCTCAGTTCCTCGTTTCCTTCATCTCTATTCCAGTCCCCACCACTGCCAAACACAAAATAACACCCTTCCCCTCCATGGAGCCCCCTAGCTCTTTTACCTGGCTTTGTTTTCCTCCATGGTACATATCACTACCTGAACTAACATATATTTATTCGCTGTCCGTCCATTCCCAATAGGATGTAAACTCCGTGAGGGCACAGATTTTCTTTAAGTTCACCTTTGTATCCCCATTGCCCAGAACAAGGCACACAGTGTAAATACTAAATGAATATTTGGGTTGGTTCTGGGTGAGGAGGTTAATATGATACCAAGGGTTTAGACTGCGACTTGGAAGACAGTAGCACCGCTAACAGAGATAGGGGAAGCTGGGATAGAAACATGAGTATGTTCAACTTGGAACAGTTTGAACTTAAGCTAAGAGATAACTGAAACCTCAGGACTAGTCAGAGCAAACCCACAGGGCCAAGGAAGGCAGAATCCAAATTTCCAAAGAGAAAAGAAGAAGAAGAAGAAGAAGAAGAAGAAGAAGAAGGAGGAGGAGGAGGAGAAGAAGAAGAAGAAGAAGAAGAAGAAGAAGAAGAAGAAGAAGAAGAAGAAGAAGAAGAAAAGAAAAAACTGAGAAAAAAAAAAGTTTAATGGCAAAGAAGTGTCCAGTACAAGGGGAACAATGTGAGGCCACAAAATAGGAAAGTAAATCACTAGGTTAGAAATAATAAACGATTAGGTCGAATATGAAATATGTCAGAAAAAGGAGATGGGGTCAAGACCACGAGAAAGAACCATTAGGCCTTTTTACAAGGCTGCATTTGGGGGGTGCTGGCTATAGAGGGCCAGATGGGACAGATCATTTAAAGTACACATAGGAGCTGCCTTCCAGAATTTAGGCCAAGGTGAGAAACCCAAAATTGGAGGCATCTATTGAGCCCATTGGGAACTGTGATACAAAGATATGGACTTTGCCCCATCTGAACAGGAGTGACAACAGAAGCTTTGGGAACTGGTGAGTCACTAGAAAGAAAACATAGAACACAAGTTGCAACGTGCCCTGGGGGCTACATTGGCCCCCAGATGGGTTTTATGTGGGCTTCACAGGGTTTTAATTTTCCAAATTAAGTCCACTTTTAAATGTTGAAATTTCTTTTTTTTAATATAATTTATTGTCAAATTGGCTTACATACAACGCCCAGTGCTCATTTAAACGTTGGAATTTTCACCCAAAAATCCTTACTTCTGGTATATCTCGTAAAAACTACAAGATCTAGGGGTGCCTGGGTGGCTCAGTCGGTTGGGCGTCCGACTTCGGCTCAGGTCAGGATCTCACGGTTTGTGAGTTCGGGCCCCACGTCGGGCTCTGTGCTGACGACTCAGAGCCTGGAGCCTGCTTCGGATTCTGTGTCTCCCCCTCTCTCTGCCCCTCCCCTGCTCATGCTCAGTTTCTCTCTATCTCTCAATAATGAATAAACGTTAAAAAAAATTTTTTTAAACAAAAAACTGGAAGATCTAGCTGACATCAGGCCCCCATTTCACTTGTTAGTAGATGCCTGGGCTGAAGTGTGATTGCTGCCTATAAAGGCAGTATGTAGGGTAGCCTAGGCTACAGTACCAAAATAGAAGGGCCTCAACAGAATGAAGATTTGTTTCTTGTTCAAGCAAAGTCCAGGGTGAATTGGGCAACTCTCCAAGGCGGCTTTCCTCCTAGCAATGACTCAGGGTCCAGGCTGCAGACACCTGATGGCTCTATTTTACCTTGCATTCTTCACGATCAGCAGGGAACAAGAGCTGTTGAGATCAGGCTACTCAGTAGCTTTTATGTGCTTCCCACCTGATGTGACATATATTACTTCCACTGACAGTCCATCTGCCTGATCTAGTCACATGCACCCCGGCAGGGGGCTGAGAAATGGGGAGCTCACGGGTATTGGGTAAGCAGTAAATGTCTCTGCCACAGGGATCATGTGCTTTGCATGTAATGCCTACATGCAAATGTAGTGCCTTTTCTTTATTTTTTCTTTATTTCTTTATTATTTAAGGCAGGCTGCCTTAAATCATTCACTTCATCTTCCTGATTCCTGGAGGCATTTGCATTTGTAGCTTTTGCTGCAAAAAAGAGAGGAGGGCTTAGGAGAGAACCTTGTGGAATGCAATGAGGGAGTAGCTTCCCACAAAACCTGACATTGGCAGGTGTCTTCCTGCCTTTCCTCTCTTCCCCAAGGTAGCTGCTATAGACAGAAACTGGAGAGTGACCCGGCCATATTTTCCCCACTCTCCTGGGCACACCACTCTGGGATTGCCTGCTTCTTCCCCAAAGGTGAAGATTCTAAATGTTCTTGTGCCACAACCTTTTGCAGACATGAGATTCCTCATGGTGGAGAAGACTCTTCTACATTCGGTCCACTTCTCCCCGCATTGTGTTTCTTCTATCTACCCTTGTTCTGCTCTAAGGCTTAGAATATATACCCTTAACCTTTCATAGCCTACTTAGAGTTAATATTGTATCTCCCCAGTTGGAAGAACCATCATCTTTTATGCTATAGTTGTAATACACACATTACATCTAAAGACATAAATCCCACGAGGTTCTAATATTTGCTTTCAATGGTCAAAAGTATTGTAAAGAAATTAAGAGGGGAAAACAGCCTTTTGCAGTCACACAGCAAGTTCCTATTTTTGATACCCTCTATTCTTTCCTGAAGATGTGAATTTCCCTCTGGTATCATTTCCCCTCAGCTTGAAGAACTTCCCTTGGCTTTCATTGTAATGTAGGTCTACCCACAATGAACTCTTAGTTTTCTCACATCTGAAAATGTATGCATTTGGCCTTCATTTTTTAATTTTTTTTTTAATTTTAGAGAGAGAGAGTGCACAAGCAGGTGAAAGGAGCAGAGAGAGAGAGAGAGAGAGAGAGAAACCCAAGCAGGCTCCACGCTCAGTATGGAGCCCAACGTGGGGCTCAATCTCATGACCCTGGAATCATGAGTCAGATGCTCAACCCACTAAGCCACCCAGGCGCCTCTGGCCTTCGTTTTTTAAACAGCTTTGAGACATTACATACCGAACAATTCACCCATTTGAAGAATTCAATTCAGGAAACGCAGTGGAGTTTAAAGTTCATAGTGGACCAAGCATCATACAATCACTTTTAGAACATTTCTGTCCCGCCCAGAGAAACGCCATACCTTTCAGCAGGCGTCCTCCCATCCCTCTCATTCCCCACCCTGCCCCGCCCCCACTAACCAACCACTTTCTGTCCATGTAGATTTACCTACTCTGATCGCTGCACAGAAAGGAAAGCACGCAATATGTTGTGTTTTGTGACTGGCTTCTTTCACTTAGAATAATGCTTCATCCGTGTTGGGTAGCGCGTATCAGCACAGTCTTTTTTAGTGTCAGATGATATTTTCTCTGGATACAGAATTTGAGAGTGACCCATTTTCTTCATTTGGCACTTTAAAAATCTTGTTTATCTTCTGGCCTCCATCGTTTATAAGGAGCCCATGCCCATTCAAATTGTACTCCTGTAGGGGCACCTGGGTGGCTCAGTCGGTTGAGCGTTCGGCTCGGGTCATGATCTCATGGCTTGTGAGTTTGAGCCCCGCGTCGGTCTCTGTGCTGACAGCTCAGAGCTTGGTGCCTGCTTTGGATTCTGCATCCCTCCCTCACTCTACCCCTCTCTCACTCGCTCACTCTCAAGGATAAATAAAACATTAAAAAAATTTTTTTTCAATTGTTCCCCTGTATATGGTGGGTTACTTTATTCTGAATGTTTTCAAGACTTTCTTGTTATCATTGGCTTTCATCATTTCAACTATGTAATAAGCCAATGCAGTTTTCTTCGTATTTATGCTGTTCAGGGTTTGCTGAGCTTCTTGAATCTTAACCAAATGTGGAAAGTTTCTTCAAGTATTCCTCTGCCCCATCTTTCTCTCCTCTTCTGTTGAGATTTCAGTAGTATATCTTTTTATATTGTCTGCAGGTTCCCTGAGGATCCGTTCACTTTTTTCCCCATCTTTTTTCCTTTCCCTTCCCTTCCCTTCCCTTTCCCCATCTTTTTTCCCTTCACAGATGTAATCATTTCTATTGATCTACCTTCAAGTATAGAGACTCTTTCCTATTATCTGTATTCTGCTCTTAATCCCTTCTCATGAAATTTATTTCAGATACTGTATTTTTCAATTCTAACATTTCCATTTGGTTATTTTTTTTAATGTTTATTTATTTATTTACAGAGAGAGAGAGAGAGCAGCAAAGGGGCAGAGAAAATCCCAAGCAGGCTCTGCACCCTCAGCACGGAGCCCAACACGGGGCTTGATCCCACAAACTGTGAGATCATGACCTGAGGTCAAAATCAAGAGCCAGATGCTTAACCAACTGAGTCACCCAGGTGCCCCTCCATTTGATTCTTTTTTTATTTTATATTTCTCTGCTGAAATTTCCTACCTTTTCATTCATTACAAGCATATCTTATTTTATCTCAATGAGCACGGTTATAACAGCTGCATTAAAGTCCCCCTCTGATCATTTCAACATCTGGGTCATTTTCAGATTGGCCCTTGTAATCTTACCCCTTGGGAATGGGTCACACTTTCCATGTCCTTTATGTGCTGAATAATTTTGATTGTATCCTGTACATTGTAAATGACATGTTATAGGACTCTAGATTCTGTTTTACCTCTCTGTGGTAGGCAGAATAACAGCCCCTCAAAGACATCTACATCTGAACCCCCAGAACCTGTGAATGTGCTGTCACGTGGCAAAGGAGAAGTAAAGCTGCAGATGAAATTAAGGTTGCTAATTGGATGACCTTAAAATAGGAGGATTATAGTGGATTATCCAAGCGGACCCAATGTATCACAGGGGTCCTTAAAACGGAAAGAAGGAGGCAGTGCCTGGCTGGCTCAGTTGGTAAAGCATGCAACTCTTGATCTTGGAGTTGTGAGTGCAAGCTCCACGTTGGGTATAGAGAATTACTCTTTTTTAAAAAGTGAAAGAGGGAGGCATAAGGTAAGTCATAATAGAGTGATCAATATAAGAAGGATTCAACCTGGTGTTTCTGGCTTTGAAAATGGAAGAAGGGGACCAGGAGTCAAGGCATTATACAGATTCTCCTGGAGAGCTTCCAGAAGGAAGGCAGTCCTGCCAACAGTGTGATTTTAGCCCAATGAAGCCCATTTCAGACTTCTGACCCAGAGCCACAACAGAATAAATCCGTGTTGTCTGAAGCCACTAAGTTAGCGGTAATTTCTTAGAGCAGGAACAAGAAACAGATGTATCTTCCAAAGATGTTAATGTTTTATTTAAGCAAGCAATGAAATTGGTTAGACCCAAACTGCAAACTCTCTCTCACTTGACATAGATAAGCAGCTTAGATCTTAGTTCAGTTCTCTTTTTTTTCCTTTCCTCAGCTGAACTGTTTACAGCCTGCTTTATGTATTCATGGTACAAGGACCAGCCAGAGACTTGGACAGAATCAACACCAGAACTCTGCTCTCTTCTTTATAAGATTCCTCCTCACTTTGTGACAGCAGAGACTGTCCTGGGCAATGCCTTCCTCATGGCAGAAATGTGGCAGGTTTCTTCAGTACCCTGGTCCACACCAGGCTGTAATATCCCATGTTGGTACCTTTTTCCAAGTTTCAGCTCTCCTCCAAAATGTTTGCCTTTATTCCACAGCTTTCAGATAGTTGTGGGTTTTCTAAATTTTTGTCCAGAATTTACTTTTATCTATGAGAGAGTTGATCGTCTGCCATTTACCATGCCAGAAACAGAACCCCTGTATAATGTTGATATATATTTAAAGCTAACCTGGGGCGCCTGGGTGGCTCAGTCGGTTAAGCATCCGACTTCGGCTCAGGTCGTGATCTCGCAGTTCGTGGGTTTGAGCCCCGCATCAGGCTCTGTGCTGACAGCCTGGAGCCTGCTTCAGATTCTGTGTCTCCTTCTCTCTCTGTTCCTCCCCTGCTCACACTCTGTCTCTCTCTCTCTCAAAAATAAATAAAGATTTAAAAAATAACTTAAAGCGAACCTGACACAGTCAACACTCAGTGATAAAAACTTTTATTTTGGAGAAATACGTATCTTTAAAGCACTGATATATTTTGCTTAGATTGTGAGGACATAAAGCAGCAAACAATGATAATTTGATTATTTCAGCTATCCAAGCTTAACAAAACAGAAGTAACTGGTATATGAACCATATTCCATTATTAATGGATTGGCTTAGTCCTGGTTATCTGAGGAATGTTTTTGCCAGCTTCCCTAGGAGGAAGATCATAATATCCACAATCAGCATCACAGATTCATAAAATGACAAAATTAAAAAAAGAAATCTTTGAAACCATCTAATTTAATGCCTTTGTTTTACAGATTAAAAAACTAAAGTTTGGAGAAGACAAAGGGAATGCTTTAACTAAAGCTTATTAGTGTAATTGAGATTTTAAAAAGGTCAAGCTTCTATATGTAATTATTTATAAATATATATATTAGAAAAAGGGTAGTTTTCCAAAAAAAATGTAGACAATTTCAATGACAATTGTAAGGACAATCGTAAGAACCTCAAATACTAAATTAAGCCAATTAGTTTAGTGAATTCAGACTCCAGAAAACAAATATAAACTTACATGCATTTGCTTGTTTTATTTTTAACTTAGTTTCCAAACATTTTTCAGTTTTGACTAGTCAATCTAAAGGGAGAAATCTTTTTTGCTTTTTTCCTGTGGAAGAAGCCACTGCTTTTAAGGGCTAGGTTTTCCAGTTCAATGAACAATAAATATATCCAGGCATATAAGTGCATAATATGCATTATGAGAACTTCTTGAAATCTCCTGAATGAATGTAAATTTCTTGAAAATCTGACTTTAGCACCAGCAAATACACAGTGAGCACCAAGAGTGTTCCAGAGGGGCGCCTGGGTGGCTCAGTCGGTTAAGCGTCTGATTTCAACTCAGGTCATGATCTGTCTGTGAGTTCAAGCCCCGCGTCGGGCTCTGTGCTGACAGCTCAGAGCCTGGAGCCTGTTTCAGATTCTGTGTCTCCCTCTCTCTCTGACCCTCCCCCGTTCATGCTCTGTCTCTGTCTCAAAAATAAATGTTAAAAAAAATTTTTTTTTAATTAAAAAAAATAAAATTGTTAAGGTGTGTTTAAAAAAAAAAAAAAGTGTTCCAGATGCTAATGCATGAAAATCGCAAAGATAATCAAAATGGATGCAACCTGGAGGAGTTGATAGACCAGGAGAGAAGGCAGTTCAAGAAGGAAGGTGACAAGTGTCAAAAGGAAGGTGCAGACAGTCCTGGTGGCGTTCTGAGAAAGGCTCAGGAAAGGCTTCCTAGAAAAGGTGACATTTGAAGAGCCCTTAAAGAATAGATTTTATTGGTGACCCATTTGGTAGTGAAAGAGGGAAGAGTATTCCAGGCAGAGAGAAGAGCAAAAAGACTCAACATTAGGAAAGCACTGGGTATCCACGACTGGAACATGACCTTAGACAAAGAAGGATAATAGGAAGTATGAACCAGGAATTTGTGACTGGAGTATACACAACCTTGCATGTCTGCCTCGGCTATAGAGTCATGGAAGGTAGTCAGCAGGGGAATGTTTTCAGACCAATGCTTTAGGAAAATAAATCTGGTAGCTACTTATCACATGGACTGAGGCAGGAATGTCTATAGTCAAGAAGACTCATTAAGAACTAATGTAGTGGTCAGGGTGAGAAATGACAAGGGAAACAACAGGAATGTGGAAAAGAGGATATGCACATGAGACGCTGCAAATGTCAGGACTTGGCATTTTTTATATCAAAAAAAGTGATTTTTGGTAACGAATTTCTGACCCACAGAAACTGAGACAATAAATGTTTATCATTTTATGCCAGTAAGTTTCAGAGTAATTCATTATAGAGCAATGGATAATTAACAGTTTATTCCTTCTGGATTTCTTCAGAACAAATGATACCAAGTGGTTGCCATACACTTATTTTTTTTAACAGTTTTATTTTTTAAGAAGTCCTTGGGAAACTGGAAAGAACGTGGAACTGAGAGACAGCTCTGGGTTTGCAGCTCTGCCACTTGTTGGCTGTGTGTACTTGGGTTAGGTACACATTGTTTCTGAGCTTCAGAGTCATTATCTAAAAACAGGATTAAGGGGCACCCGGGTGGCTCAATCAGTTAAGTACTCTTGGTTTCGGCTCAGGTCATGATCTCCCGTTCGTGGGTTCGAGCCCCATGTCGGGCTCTGTGCTGATGGTGTGGAGCCTGCTTGGGATTCTCTCTGCTCCTTCCCCAGCCAAAATAAATAAGTAAACTTAAAAAAATTAAAACAGGGTTAATATTTACCTTAAAGGGCCACCGTGAGGACTAAATAAGCTAGCCTGTTAAGTGCTTGATATAACCTTAGGATATATTAGGTGCTTGGTAACAAAAAGTCTCTCCCTACCCCCCATGTCCCAACCTCATCTAGCTTTTCTGTGAACTTTCCGAAATCTACAATCCCCAATAGCCAAAGAATTTTTCCATGATTCCTGAATATCATTCCCTTTTAGTGATCCGAACCAGAAGAAATACAAAATCTCAGGCTTACCCCAGTCCTACTGAACTGGAATCCGACTTTTAACAAATTCCCCAGATGATATGTGTAAATTCATCAAAACATGAGAAGTACTGGACTAGTACATATCTCAAACTTAATATGGGCAAAACAGAGCCCACGCACCTCTCCAAACCTGCTCCACCACAGGCTTTGCCACCTAAGTAAATGGTATCATCCGGGTGTTCATGCCAAAAACAGGAAGTCAGATTTGATAGTTCCTTCTCCTGTGCTCTTCACATCTAATCAATCCTCAAATCTAATTCCAAAATATATCTGCATCTGTCTCTTTCCATCCCCACACTCACATCTAAGGCACCAACTTCTGTCACTAGGATTACAGCAACCAGGTCAACTTATCCAGTAGGTACAGCAGGCACAGTGCCTGGGCTCTACTGTACTTTTAGGGGCCCTCAAACACATTTTATTGTAAAATTATAATAAAAAATAAATGTTTAGCTCAAAAAATGTTTCAACGTATAATATTAGTATACTGGTCATTACCCCAACAGTCATAAAATGTAATTTTATCAATAATTCTGATAAGTTCTTACATATACACTCATGTAACTACCACCTACAGCAAGACACTAAGTAATCCTTTTCAAAATTTCAAGTCATGACATTCCTTTGCATACAGTCTTTCCATGCTTTCCCAACCCACCTGGAATAACATCCAAACTCCTAAACCTCGTTTACAAAGGCTCACATGATTCAACCCCTAACACTGTCTCAACCTTCACCTTGTACCACTCTTCTCCTGCCCCTCTCATACCCCAGCCTTTAAATTCCTCAGCTTGCCAAGATGGTCCTGCCCTGGAGCTTATGACCTAGCTGTGCATCCTCTACCTTCTCCTAAAGCTCTTCCCAAAGACATTCACAGGGCTGGCTATTTGTAATCCAGATGTTTAAATGTCAATTCCCCAGAGGCCTTTCCTGACCAGGCAATATAAAGGTGTACCCAGGAGTGCCTGAACGGCTCAGTTGGTTGAGCATCTGACTCCCACTCAGGTCATGATCTCACAGGTCGAGTTCAAGCCCCACATTGGGCTCACTGCTGTCGGCACAGAGCCTGCTTCAGATCCTCTGTCCGCCTCTCTGCTCCTCTCGTGCTCACGCTCTATCAAAAATAAACATTAAAAAATAACAATAAAATTTTAAAAATTCAGTTGCACCCAATCATCTTTTAATAAAATCACCTTAATTATCTTCAGGGTGCTTATAATTTATAACATTTATTCACTGCTTATTGTCTGTCTTTCCCTCAGTGGACCATTCATTATTACATCCTTTGGAGCTGTGCTTTCTGTTGTATCAAAAAATGCCAATAAACAGTGCCTGACAGAAGGTAGTCGCTCAATGATAATTCCCGTTGAATAAAATACTAATACAGCATATAAATAATATGTAATAAAACGTAGCATTAACTAGAGAAAGCACGGATAGCACTTGGCTGTGAAATCATAGCGCCTGGATTTGACTAAACCTAGCCCATAAAATGAAAGACTAAATGAGGTAAAAGTTCGTGGTAATTAAATGTTCGATATTTGTTATTCTTATTTCTTCTAAACATGCCCAATTAAAACCATCCTTATGCAAGATATTGGACTTGTTTTGCTTTACCAGAAAGTTACTTTTTTTAAAGCTCAGTAAATTAACCACATATGTCTTCACACGTGGAAAATAAAAAGAAAACAAACTTAGAATCTTCCCTTCCATAAAGTCAATTGTGGCACTCCCATTCCGGGTTCCAGCCCGCCTCCATTCGGTCCCAGACAACTGGGGCCCGGGGGCCCCGCCCCTTCCGCTTACCCGCCTGGCAGGAAGTCGGCAGATAGGGAAACCCGCCCCTTCGTCCGCGCGCAGTCCTACGTAAAGCGAGAGGGGTTTCGCGACAGCCCAGGCCCCCCCGCTTTGGCCACATGTCGCGAAGGTCTTCCCGTCGGACGTCGCACCACCTCCTCGCGCTGCTTTACGAACCTAGAGCAGCACCGCCCCGCCTCCTGTCTCCCTCCTCACTTCCCCGCCCCCTCCCAGTTTCGCGTCTCCCAGCCCGACGCTCCCGCTATAATCACGTGATTGCCTCATCCGGGTCCTTTGCGTTCTCTCTCCCTCTCCCAACATGGCGGCCTCAGGTGAGTGAGCGGCCGAGCGCGGCCAAGGACCAGGCTCATTAGCTACTCTCTGAGCCTGATCCACTGATTCCCTGGAGTCGGGGAGCGGGCGGCACCGCTTTCCTTCGGACTCTGGGGCTGCGGCAGGCTGGCGGCTTGGCCATGTTAGGTTATCGCCTCGGGATGTTTGGGGGGAGGGGAACGTGTCCTTCCCCTCCCCCCTCACACTCTTTTCACCCCGTCAGCGCGAGGTTGGAGCGAGGAGTAATGGCTTGAGTTGGAGTGATGAGGCGCAGAAAGATCTGTGGGAGCCGTGAGGCCTTCTCATAGACGTGAAGCACTGTGTCCGCGTGGAGGAAGGAAGGAGGCGGTTGGCGCGCGGACGGGTGCACACTAGACTACGTCTCCGAGGCGCGAGGCCGTTGCGGACGGGAGTGGGGGCAGGGGAATAAAGAGGGGGGGCAGTTAGAACACGAGCGCGAGTCGGTGGAGGGGCGGGGGAAGGCGACGACGCGCGTGCGCGGTGAGAGAGAGGAGGGTAGCGGCGACCGGCGCGCCTTAAAAGCACGCGCGAGAGTCCAGATGGGAAGGTTTTACGTGCATGTGTTGCCTTCCCTTATGTCCTTCCACTCTCTGCTGTTCCCTTTTTAGAGTGTGGCCCGGCCTATGCATTCTTCTAAGGGTAAATCTGTAAGGCTTGGAGGTTGAAGCCGCTGGAGTTAGGTGGGGGTGGGGAACCCAGTGTGGCGCGCCCACGTGTTGGAGGAGAAAAAGCAAGGATGGAGACCTATATTTCCTCTAGGGTTTTTTTCTTAGTACGTATTTACTGACCGCAAACTATAAGCTAGGCATAGTTCTAGCTTGGGGATGGATAAAATGGTGAACAAGGTTAGATCCTTTGACAGCTTCCATTTTGGTTTATTTGGGTAGCTCCGACGGTAGAGTTCAGCTTTATTTATTTGTTTTAAAGATAACTGCACAACTCCTGGGGAGTAGTTTTAAAATAATAACTAGTGGATAGAGTAGGTTTCCTTTTTGGACGAGTTTGGAGTAAGGAATACCAGTGTCCTTCAAGTCCGCTTGCTTTTCTCATTGGCAGTGGGGGGTGTGGAGCATTTTCAGCATTCATTTTAGTTTGGGGGATAATATGGTTTCTTTCCCCCGCATGATCATATATTGTATGAAACATTGCTCGAATCCCTGCTATCTCTGGACACTTCCTTTCTCACCAAGAATTTCTTCTCTATTAACCTAGGCTAAGAATTATGTGTGTTTTTGGAATATGTTGAGGGAATTGAAGTTCATTTGAACATAATGCCTTTTATTGATGTAGCACTTGACAGTTGGCCAGGCATTTTTGTGTTGTGTTGTCTCATTTGATCCTCTGAGATAATGTAGGCAGATGGTGGTGTCTCCCAGCTGAGAAAAATGAAATTATTTGTTCAAGGTCACATGGCTGCAGGTAGCAGAGCAAGGTTGAAATCTTTGAGGCTCCTGACTCTTATCTGCTGTCAACTTGGAAGTAACAAGGTTGGCTTCTATGTCATCACATTTTGGGGATCTACCCAAAAACTTCATCTAAATTAGAGTACTTACTTGGCCTGAATTTGCCATCTTGGCAGCTGTCATAATTTGGTGAAAAGCTTGTATTCCCTTTCACCATAACTTGTAGCACTTTTAGAGTTGGAAGACATATTAGCAATCTGTGCCCTTCATTTTACAGAACTGAGTGAAATCTGGACTGGTTAAAGGAATTTGCTTAGTGATGTCCCCTTCTCCTGTTCTTCCACATTTACTCTACCCCCTTTGAAGCCCTTATCTCCTGTCTTTAATTTGGTTCCGTAAATCTTTTTAGCTTTGTAGTATGCGTAAAGGGACACTATACTAGTATCTGAGAGAACAAGGTTACATCTGACAGTCTGCCCTTGAGGAATTTGGGATTTGTCAAATTTCTTTTCCAACTTTGAAACTTTCCCTGTCATTGATTTTGTTGAGTGGCCAATGTTCCCAGATATGGCCGTGTTAATGAGACTATTCTTGGGGCACCTGGGTGTCTCATTTGGTTGAAGCATCCAACTTCGCTTTAGGTCATGATATCACAGCTCCTGGGTTCCAGCCCCACATCGGACTCTGCCGACAGCTCAGAGCCTAGAGCCTGCTTCAGGTTCTGTGTCTCCCTCTCTTTCTGCCCTTCCCCAGCTGACGCTTTGTCTCTCTCTCAAAAGTAAATAAAAGTTCACAGTCCTTTTGTAAATGAGACGGAAAAATTCTTCACAGCAATACCAGTGTCCACTTGAACCATTATTGATTTTCAAGAACTGAAAGTGCCCAGGAGCAGGTTACTGAAATGCTGTCTTTACTGACAGGGAATCAAATGTGTTTGATATAGGTTAACATTTTTTGAGACAAATGCTTTCAAATTGGAAATTGTGCTTGTATGCACAGAACACCTTTAATTTACCTAACTTAAAAATTCCATGTGTGTCATCTTGTTTATTTTCACGGGGAGAGGATGGTGTCCCAATAGTTTTTTTCATACAGTGCTGGTCCTTATAGTTCAAAATAGTTTCATTATATGCTGTTCACATACAGGTTTCCCTTGCTACCCAAAAGTAAAGTAGAGCATTTTGTGTTTTGTTTTAGTTTTAGTTTTAGTTTTGAGAGAGGGTTGGGAGGGAAAGGGGCAGAGGGAAGAGAATCCCAAGGAGACTCCATGCTCAGTGCAGAGCCCAACACGGGGCTCGATCCTATGACTCTGGGATCTTGACCTGAGCTGAAATCAAGAGCCAGATACCCCAAAAGTAGAGAATTTTGTAAGCTGAAGTAAAATAAAGCAAAGAAGCAATTACCATTAGTTTTTAATGATTTTTTTTTTTTTTTTTTTTTAGCATTCCCGAACCCAAAAAATAATCTCAAGGTTTACTGATACCTTAGGACATGTCTTGCTAACAAAATAAAGCACAGATGATCACAGACACAGTTCAAAGCTATGGTGGCTTGATGCTGAGTATAGTTCTGAGGGAAAAAGCTTGGATGTGCCACTCTCAGTTGGAAGTGTGCTCTGCCTCTATAATGGCTCACTGGAAAACAAATCCTGAGAGCTTTTTTTGTTTTTTTTTTTTTTTTTTTTTTTGTAAACAGGTTTAGGTTTTTGTTTTTTAAGTTTTTTTTTTTTTTTAATGTTGAGAGAGTGTGCATGCACAAGAGGGGGAGGGGCAGAGAGGGCGGGGCCACAGAATCTAAAGCAGGTTCCAGGCTCTGAGTTGTCAGCACAGAGCCCAATGCAAGCCCAATGCACGTTTGGCTCAAACTCACAAAACATGAGATCGTATCCCGAGCACTCAACCAACTGAGCCACCCAGGTGCCCCTTTGCTTTTTGGGTTTGTTTGTTTTGTTTTTGTAAGAGCAAAAACCCTTTTTGGATTTCTTTTGGTTAGGGAAAACAGGTAACAGTCTAAATCATAAAGGCAAAGTGACATAATGCAAACTTTTGAAAAGTGAGGGCTACCTGTATTACCTATCTTCAGATCCCATCCTCTACCATATATTTGTTATTCTGGGAGTAGGATACCCAGATTCAGAAGGCCAGGATTAAAACTCATAAAAATTCAAGGACAAAAACAAGAAGTAGTGTCAAAGTAATACATAGTGTTTCTTTCTAACTAATGTCATTTTAAAAAATATATATATATACATATAAATACATGTATATATATGCATACATATATATACATATATAAAGCTTGAAACAGCTTTAAGGTATAATTCACATACCATATGTGTGGCTTGATAGAATATTCTGCCACTTTGTATTAGTCTCAGAACATCCTAGAATGAATTCACTTTTCATGATGGAGAAAGAATTGATGAGTATTATTTTTAAAAAACAAGTGCATATTTCTAATTATGTGTAAGTACACTTAAAAGTGCACACACCAAAGTCAATTTGAATTTTTATAGCTCTTCACTTACAGAAAGGTTCTAAGTTCTTTGTGTAGTGGTTAGCATGATGCGTATTGGGTGCTTGCTTTATATATTTTATGTAAATGACCAAATTGAGTGTGGAAAAGTAAGGGGAAAATGATAGGGCATTTTGCTAGGATTGTGTCCGTGTGAAGCAAGTTGAGTCATGTAACAACTGGTGGTTGAGGTGGTGAAGCTTATGAGTTCTGACTTGGTTTTTATTCTCTACTATGCTCAGCTATAGTGCAGTAAAGGTGAGGCTGCTTAACATCATGATATTGCATTGTATGAAACCTCTTGTCATGGGTGGGCTCTAAACAGCAGTGGAATTAGTCTAGTTCTAGGCACTCTGGTATAGGTGTTCTGATTGCATTTGTACAGTATTGTTTCTTTAAGGAAACATTTGTTAGTCACCAATTCATTTTTAATTTTGGTGGGTTTGGCAAGACTCACTACCCAGAAAGAAATGCCTTGCCTATTAGAAGTCATTTCTCCCACCATCTGTTTCTTGGTATTTACAACTATTCTGAACATTTCATATAAATTAAGTCATATAATACAGGGACTTTTGTTACTAACTTCTTTCATTTAGCATATTTCCAGCATCCATCCATATTGGTGGATGTATGGGTACTCATTCCTTTCTATTGCAAAATCTATTGTATGGACATCTACATTTTGTTTATGCATTCATTGTTTGATACGAGTTTGGGTTATTTATAGGTTTTGCCTATTATGAATAATGCTGCTGTGATCTTGTACAGGTTTTTATGACACTTTCTGATTTCTTAGTCTGTAGCTACTAACATTCAGAATTGATAACCCTATAAAATAAGTGGGACTTAGTCTGGCAAGATCTAAAATTAAGAAACTTAAGGTTTGACAGAGCCTTATCTGAACATTAAGAGCTTTCTGAATTCTCCTTCCTAAATAAGAAATAAGAGTTAAAGATGCAGAAGTAGGACTGCATTGTGTAACAAATAAGCTTTATTGCTTATAGTGCTTTAAGGTGTCCTCTTTTGAAATAAAGATGTAGCAGCTAGTCAGTAATTTTGTCACTTCAGTATCTGTGAGTTGGTATTTTTAGTAAAAGAATGGAGTGATAGCAGGAAGACATTCTGAGAAAACTAAAGGAATCCTGTTTGTTTGGGGTTTTTTTAATGTTTTTATTTATTTTTGAGACAGAGACAGCATGAGCAGGGGAGGAGCAGAGAGAGAGGGAGACACAGAATCCGAAGCAGACTCCAGGCTCTGAGCTGTCAGTACAGAGCGTGACTCAGGACTCGAACTCAAGGATCATGAGATCATGACCTGAGCCAAAGTCAGACGCCCAACTGACTGAGCCACCCAGGCGCCCCAAGGGATCCTGTTTTTTATATGGGGCTAACATTCCCTTTTGTTTGTCCTTTTATTTATTGATGTACAACCCACTTAAACCAGTGGTTCTCAATCAGGAGACAATTTTGTCTCACCCACGCCGGGGTAATTTGACAGTGTCTGAAGGCATTTTTGGTTGTCACAGCAGGGTGGGGGTTTTGGTGCTGGCATCTGATGAGTAGAGGCTGGAAATGCTGTTAAACATCCTATAGTACACAGAACAGCCCCACCCCAAAGAATCACCTAGCCTAGAATGTCAATGGTGTAGAACTTGAGAAACTCTAAGAGTTAAGTTGATCAGTTGTATTATTTTTTTTATTAAGCAGCCTCCCCATCTAGTGCGGTGCTTGAACTCACAACCCTGAGATCAAGACCTGATCCAAAATCAGAAGTCGGATGCTTGACCGACTAAGGCACCCAGGCATCCCTAGTTGTATTTATTTATTATAAGAAACCCTGTTTATCAAGGAAACAAATGTTTGATTTCTTGTTTAAGGACTTGTAGACTTAAATGTTTTTGAAAATGCTTTCTTCTAAGCTCTTTTATTTAATCTATATGAGTACATAAAGTACCTAGTGCTTGTTCGGTAAATTGTAGTAGTAATTAAGTCAGCAGGCAGAGGATTTAATAACATTTTTGAGATGTGTGTTTTTCTCCCTTAATCCATGTAGTTTGGCCTTAAATAATTGGGACACTTAATTGTCTATTACTTGAGGTGGTTGGTTTAACTTTTTAACCCAATTCACATCAGATTTAAAGGAAATTAAGAGTTGGACCAGTTCAATCATGTGGCAAGGGATTGATAAACCTGGAACATTAAACAATGCTTTACTTACACAGAGAATGCTGTTGAAATCCTAAACATGTCATGGGCCCGGGTATTGGATGAGCAAAGGGCATGGAGGATTTAGATAACCTCGTTTCTCAGTTATTGGAGTAAAATAGTGGAACAAACATTGGCACCCACTTTAGTTGACTGATTTTACTTCTTCAGGGCCAGTTAATTCCTTTAAATCTGTTTATATTTTGACTAAGTCAGTGCTGCTACTAGATTTAAAGAAAGATGAGTTACAGATCTTGTGAAAGAATTTTAGCCTGTCTTTAAATGAAGACCATCCATAATCTGGTGATTTCTCAACCGGAATTTTTTGGAGGGGACAGCAAAAGAACCCAAGGGAAAGAGAGATATGTGATTTAAAAAGACATTCTGAAATAAACAGTGTTTTAATTATTTTTAGTTGTGATGTTTATTTTGAAATTTCCAGTAACATTAAAGCAGAGTATGAGATGTGTTGGTCAAGAGTCACGGGTTTTAAAAAAAAAAAAAAAAGTCAAGGGGTAAAGTTGAGAAACTACGATCTAGAAAGTTGATAAAGCCAAAATCAGACCAAAGAACAGGCTAATTCCAGATTTCTGCTGTTTTTGGTATTAGATATACATACAGAACAAAGGGGACAGAGATGCTTTAACCAAATTATTTTTATGTTGAACTTTACTTCATTGTATGGACTGACCATCAGTTCTATTTTTATTTCCCCAGTGACCAGTCAGATTAATAATTTGGTACTAGCTGATGATACTAGGTTAAACCCCATGAGGGTAACAAGGATCTCTAGCTAGCATTATATTAGTCCCCAACACTGTTTTGAATTACAGGGTATGGAAAAGACAAAAATAAGCATTCCACCTCAGAGGTATGCTTTATGTCTTGTCCAAATTTGCTTGTTAAAATTTTTCCTAGGCCTTTTGCATAAAGCTAGGGGCAATATCAATGCTATAGGACCCTTCTTAGTGCGTCCAGAGGCTGTTCGTAACATAGCAAACAGGTCGTCTTTATTTCCTGAAAGCTGGATTTTAAAGAAAGGTGCTGGGTGAGAGCAACCTTCAGTTAAACAAATGGTTGCATCATGTTACAAATTTTTAGTCTTCTTGGACTGAAAATTAGATGAGAATTGGAACATGGAGGAGGAACTCATGATTATAAAAACCATGAAACTGATCTTTGTTACAACAAAAGCTGCGTGCTTTTTTCGTATGTAGGGGCTACTCTCAGGAGCCAGTCTTAGAACTTTATTTAGTCCTTTTGGCTCTTCTGCATTAGCTGTTGATAGATGCCATCTCAGAAGAGGTTCCGAGAACTAGATAGAGAGCCAAGGTTAGTCCACTAAGTAGAACCATTTGGAAATTCCTAAAGATTTCATAAACACAGAACATTCAAATGTGTTGGGTCTTAGGGGCTTCTTATTTTTTACCTTTAGTGCCCTATCTCATCTTCATATGTGGTATTAGGGTAAAGAAGGAGAGAATTTTTTTTCCTAGAGGGCAAGGAGATCCAGTTTTGTATAGTCTTAGTCATTACCCCCCCCCCCCCATTACACACACGCACACACAATAGAACTACTAACAGGCTTCTTAGAGGCTGGGGCTCCTGTGGGAAGAGCCCTAGATTTGGTATCCAAAACCCTGGGTTTAATTCTAGCTCTGCTATCTAATATCTCTGTAACTGTAGGGTAGTCATGTAACCTCTCTGAGACTTAGTTTTCTTTTTTGTAAATTGATAGCAATGATTCCTACTTTGTGTGGTTATTTTACAAGTATCAAACAATCCTCATAAATACCATTCAGAATATGTTATTAGGGGTAGGAGTTTTAGTTCTTTGTATACCAGAAGCTACAAATGTATTCACCTGTCTTAAACCCAAGTAGTTACTAAACTAAAATTTTCAAATGATACACGAGTGAATATAGTAGAAAATAAAAGGTTGCCCCCATCCCAGTCTTAATGTTGAAAATCTTTTGTTGTTGTTGTTTTGTTTATTTTTGAGAGAGACAGTGCAAGCAGGGGAGGGGCAGAGAGAGAGAGGAAGACCCAGAACCCAAAGCAGGCTCCAGGCTCTGAGCTGTCAACACAGAGCTCTATGTAGGGCTCGAACTCACGAACTGCAAGATCATGACCTGAACCAAAGTACGATGTCTAACCGACTGAGCCACCCAAGGCGCCCCTATGTTGCTTTCTTTTCACAGCGCATTGTACAACTCTTTTAAATACCCAAGTAATGGTAAATAATCTTTTGCTTTTTTAAAACAGCAAAAAAGAAGAATAAGAAGGGGAAAACTATCTCCCTAACAGACTTTCTGGCTGAGGATGGAGGGACTGGGGGAGGAAGTACTTATGTCCCCAAACCAGTCAGCTGGGCTGATGAAACAGACGACCTGGAAGGAGATGGTAATTTTTTTAGTTTCCATCATGCTTGAAATTTTCATTCTCTTCTGAGACAAAACTCATTCCATAATAATGGTTCACACATGTAATCTGAAAGGAATTTAATCGTTTTGTAGAACCTTAGGTCTAAGTTTGTGTATTTCATAGAATTTTAGGTTTAGGCGATAAGACTTCATGATGAGGGACTGAAATTGTGATTCAGGAGAACTTAGTACTAGTTCTCCCTCTTGTTAACATAACTTTTCTCAAGGCTTTTAATCCTCATTTTCATTGGAAAAGTTAAGGACTAGATTACTAAAATTCTATGATATCCTGTTATTACAGCATAATCTATAAGCTGTTTATACCCAGAGTTAAGGAATAATTTGCTCTAGAAACTATTTTTATGAAGGCATGGGTAAACAAAAATGGTCTGAGGAATAGGATGGAATTGAGTTGTTTTTTGTAAAGAGGGGGATCAACCATAAGGAAAACACTTTGTCCACCCAAAAAGTTAGGAATATGAGAGTTGTCAATAATGTTTAAATACATTTGGAATGAGAGAGACCTTGGTTTGAGTCCTACCTATACTAGGATTACCATCTACTATGCAATTTTTGTAATCTTGGGCACGTTACTAAATCTGAAATCTGAGTTTCCTTTTCTGTAGAATGGGAACAACCTCACAGGGTTGTTATAAAGATAAGATGGGATATAATGAATATAAAATACCTGCACACAGTAACATTCCATAAATAGTTGATACTTTGCTGTATAAGGAATAAGAGTTACTATGATTCTGTTCATAAAAAGCCTGGGTCTTTAAAGGTCTCTAGAAACCAAGAGACAGTGAATACTGAGTTTTTTGCATTGCTAATCTGATACTGACATTTCAGAAGCATTTTCTCTGTGTAAAATGCATTTATTTAAGTGCCTTTTTATCTGTTTTTTTCCTGGTGTGGCTTATTTAATACTGGGTACTTAGCATGGATCTTTTTATTCTCCAGCAACAGTGAGGGGAGTTTGCTCTGATTTCTTAAACATCCACTTTTCTATCCTAGTTTCAACCACTTGGCACAGTAATGATGATGACGTGTATAGGGCACCTCCAATTGACCGTTCCATCCTGCCCACTGCTCCACGGGCTGCTCGGGAACCCAATATCGACCGGAGCCGTCTTCCAAAATCGCCACCCTATACTGCTTTTCTAGGGAACCTGCCCTATGATGTGACAGAAGATTCCATTAAGGAATTCTTTAGAGGATTAAATGTAAGTGTAAAGGTTTACAGCAATTAACTCAATATGAAGAGTAGCAAATTGGCAGTGACCAAGTCTGAATTTCTAAGCTGAGAAAGATTCTGAGGTTGTGTCTAGACTTGGAAGAAATAGGTATATAATTGACTAAGTGGTGTTTAGACCCTTTGGCTGAAAATATTCTCATCCCACACCAATCGTAATCTCAGTCTTATACCTTATTGATACAGAAAGAATCTCTCAGGAACCTATACCTCTTCTCATTAAGAATCTTAAAAGTGATGGGGGGGTGGGTATTGAGGAGGGCACCTTTTGGGATGAGCACTGGGTGTTGTATGGAAACCAATTTGGCAATAAACTTCATATATTGGGGGGAAAAAAAATCTTAAAAGTGGTATACCCAGAGGCACCTGGCTGGCTTAGGAGCATGGGACTCTTCATCTTCAGGTCGTGAGTTCAAGCTCCACATTGGGCACATACATTACTTTTTTAAAAAATGATATACTCAGTTGTTTTGAAAGGTGGAAAGCTCCTCTGAACTCAGGCATTCTTCAGGCTTCTATCAAAATCCTTTTTTTAAGATTTTATTTTTAAGTAATTTTTCCACCCAACATGGGGTTCAAACTCACAACAACCCCAGGATCAAGAGTCACATGCTTTACTGACTGAGCTAGCCAGGTACCCCTCAAAATCACTTTTCAATGTTTGATATGAATACTTGCAGCTGAGAAGGTGTGTAATTTTTATTTTTTTAATTTTTAGTGTTTTTTAACTATTTTTGAGAGAGACAGAGACAGCGTGAGCGGGGAAGGGGCAGAGAGAGAGGAAGACCCAGTCCTAAACAGGCTCCAGACTCTGCGCTGTCAGCACAGAGCCTGATGTGGGGCTCGAACCCACAAACCACGAGATCATGACCTGAGCCGAAGTTGGAGATGTGTAATTTATATTAATGATAGTGTGCTAAAATTATTAAGGGTTCTGTGAGCTTGGTGACACATATAGTGGAATTCACGGTGATTATAGGCCATCTTAAAAAGCTTAAGAGAGGATGTTTGGAATGCTGATCTAGAAGATTTCAAAAAGATGGAAAAGTGAGTATAGAGGTGCTCAGGAGAAGTCCTTTTTCCAAACTTGGATTTAAAAATACTTAAGACTGGGGCACCTGGATGGCTTAGTCAGTTAAGTGTCCAACTTGGATTTCGGCTCAGGTCATGATCTCGCGGTTCATGAGTTCCAGCCCCACATCAGGCTCCATGCTAACAGTGCACAGCCTGCTTGTGATTCTCTCCCTCTGTCTCTCTCTGCACCTCCCCCACTCGCTCGCTCTCAAAGTAAACTTTAAAAAATAAAATACTTAGGACTTGGGGTACTTAGCTGGCTCAGTCAGAGCATGCGACTCTTGATCTCAGGATTGTGAGTTTGACACCCCACGTGGAGGGTAGGTTTTACCTTTGTTTGTTTGTTTGTTTGTTTGTTTGTTTGTTTTAAGGTGCATTTCCTTTAAAGATCTACTCTCTGCATGGGGCATCTGTGTGGCTCAGTCTGTTAAGCATCCAATTCTTGATTTTGGCTCAGGTCATGATATCATAGTTTGTGGGTTCAGGCCCCACATTGGGCTCTGTGCTGGGAGCGTGAAGCCTGCTTGGGATTCTGTCTCTGCCTCTCTCTCTGCCCCTCCCCTGCTTGTACAAGCTCACTTGCTTGCTCTTTCTCTCAAAATAAATAAACTTTAAAAAAAAAAAAAAAGATCTATTCTCTTCTTTCTTTGTTTTTTGACTCCCTTCCTAGATCCTCTTCTCTGCAGTGGGCCACCAACTTCAATGGGTACTTTTTCTGATGTGATTTTTTTTTTTTTTTTAAGAGTTTATTTTTAAGTAATCTCTACATCCAGTGTGGGGCTTGAACTCACAACCCTGAGATCAAGAGTTGTACACTCTACGAATTGAACCATCCAGGCACCCCACAATGTGATTATTTTTTGATTGCCACCTACAAATCATCTTCTCTGTACAAATACGTAGTACAGCTAGAAGGCTGACCTGTTTTTGATTTTACTTTCTTGGCCTCTTCTGTAGAATGCTGAATAATAACCTCTGACCCATTCAAGCTTTTCACTGAATGCTTTAGAACTGGTCTGGAGTTACTTCTCCCTTTCATATTTTGTTCTGCTGTATTCAGGAGTTGAGTTAAACTAGAATTTAAAGAGACTATAACAAAATGTGTATCTCAGGAGCCAGAGTAAAGTATCAGATCAGTGATGCAGAAGAATAACTTGAATACATGCAAAATACTAAAGAAAAAAGTTAAAGGGTGAGAAAATATGTGGAAGCCATCAAAAAGATGGTCAGAAGATAGAGGTGTTTCAAAATGGTTCTAAAATTGGAAATGAAGAGTACGTACCCTGTTGTAAATAATAAAAAATTTTGTGCCAGGTAAAGTTTTATGAAACTTTAAAACGAGGAATTCTGCAAACCTACAATTAGAAAACACAAGGTAACCTCAAAATAAAACCAGGTCACTGTAAATTCTTCTTGTATTTCAAGAGTAAAAATTCAGTAGTTTGCCATCTCAGAATTCAATAGAGGGAGTAAGGCTGGTGGGAGTTTATAATCCAATGTTTGATTCAGCCAAGGATGGTTAGTATACGAAGACAGTAACATTTCTCAGATAATTAAGTCTTTAAAAAATAGACCACCTAGAAAACAACTAAAAATTAGACCTGTAGAATGAGACAGAAGTCAGGGATACAGGGACTACTCTGAATTCGTGTTAATTTTTTTTTTTTAAGGGTTAATTTAGTACTGTTCTAATTGAAAAGGTCTGATGGCATATAGTGAAGTCGCTCTCCTATCCCTTTGCACCAGTTTTCCTCCTGGAAACCACCAGGTTCTTCTTTGTGAATTCTTCAGAGAAATTCATTGCATATACAGTGATTGGGAGGGTGGGGGGAACAAATGAACGAGAACACTTAATTGGGAAATCTGTTTCTTTACTCCTTCAGATCAGTGCAGTGCGTTTACCACGTGAACCCAGCAATCCAGAGAGGTTGAAAGGTTTTGGTTACGCTGAGTTTGAGGACCTGGATTCTTTGCTCAGCGCCCTGAGCCTCAACGAAGAGGTAAAATAAATAAGGTGGGGAGTTTGAGGGTGGGAGCTAACCAGTCTTACACTTATCAATATATTTTTGGTCGGGTCACTGGCTGTTTCAAAGATTGTCATAGTATCTACAAAGAAAAGCACCGTGTGACACTTAACATTCAACATCTAGCAAGTCGTACTTCACTTGAGCAAACTCCGTAGGCCCCAATCATTCAGGGAGGTACTTAGGTGGAAAATTACAGAAGAAACCCACCACACCAACTCTTTTGTTGTTGTTGTTGTTATTGTTGTTGTTGTTTTAATGTTTATTTATTTTTTGAGAGAGAGACAAAGCACCAGCAGGGAAGGGGCAGAGAGAGAGGGAGACACAGAATCCAAAGCAGGCTCCAGGCTCCGAGCTGTCAGCACAGAGCCGGACTCCATGCAGGGGTGGAACTAAAGAGCAGTGAGATCATGCATGACCTGAGGGAAAGTCAGACACTCAACCAGCTGAGCCACCCAGGCATCTCCACCACACCAGGTCTAATAGAAGCTCTCATTTGTTGATTCAGAGCTTTGTCTCCGCTCTCATGGCTTTGCTTTTTCAATATAATCTGACCAGATCAAGGCAGATAGAAAAAATCATGTATATAAGTTTAGTGTTAAAAGGCATTATCTGGTTTTCAGGGAAGTTAATGTTTTTTTTGTGGTTGTAAAGAGTTTGGAAACATTTCTCAGTGGAATGTCGTTTGTAATACATGTTCCTAGGAGTCTCTTAAAGGAAAATGACAGTGAACACTCAGTTCTGCTTTTTAACATTGCCCTTAGATGTTTTTCTATCCAGATATGCCAGCAGTGTAGTAGAGGAGATTTAGCTGTTAATACATAAGGGGGGTATGGGGATTAAATCTAATTATAATTACAGTCATTTGAGTGATTGGTGCCATGTAGTGATTCTTAAGCTAGCACAAGCAGGATATTAAAGCATTCGGTTACCTGTTAGTAACAGAAGTTTCTGGTCTAGGACCTGCTTTTTTTTTTTTTTTTTTTTTTTTTTTCCTCCTCTTTTTTACTTCTAGTGACTAGAAATCAAATTATATCTGGGAAGGAAAGGGGCTCTTTTTTCCATTTTAATGCCAGAAACCCCTCACTTCTTGAGAAGGTAGTTTGTCAAAGTGCAGATTTGGGCCATTTGTGCCATAATTCTATGGTCCAAACCTACCACTTGACACAGTTGAAATCAACACCTCTCAAAATATTTTACCTGTGTCATAATTGAGTTACAGCCATGAAAATCTGAAGTAAATGTCAAATAGGAATAATAATCTAGGTATATAAGTTAAATATATATAAAGCTTAGTTCCAAAGTTTTTCTTTTCAGATCATTTTTAGGTTTTATTAACATTACTCCTTTTTAACTGTTCTATCTGGATAAGGGAAAGAATACCATACAGTTATCTGAAGTTTGTTGAATTATCTATTATGTAAAATGCTGTCATGGTCCAGACTTAGGGGTTTCTTTGTTTCTAGAGATTTCGTCATAGTAGTGTTTAATATAATTCTGGGTGTTTGTAACTAAAATTCACTGTTATCCTTCTTCAACTGTAGATTCTACTGGGAAATGAGGAAAAATCAGCAGTAGAATTTATTGGGTTCAAAGTGTATAAATAAATAATGATGTGGGAAAGGGAAGTCAGAGGGTATCCTGGAGGAACTGATTTATCCAAAGGTAATATTGAGTGAAAGAACTTGAGATAATAGAGACAATGCTTTATGTACTGTTGCTGGTGCATATTAGGGGCTCTATAAATGTCTGAGTGAATAATTGCTCTAGACCCAAATATGCCTTTTATTTAGCTAGTTGCCTGGGAATTATTTCTTGATAAATTGCCTTTGATAGTTAAAAGGCTCATTTTATAAAGTATATATATCTTTATAAAAATGGCTAATTGATGTGGCATTGATACAAACCCAACTTAAATCTGTTAATTCTAAGGGATTATTTCAGTTTTCAAGTCTTTGTAAAGGATTCTTTAGCCAACAAATTGGAATGTTGGCTAGATTACAGTGTTTTTCCTTTATCTTCCTTCCCCCAGTGCTTCTGCTATGCCCAGACGTTCAAGGTCACTCATGGGATTTGTGCATAATGGGGCAAAAGGTTGGTTAATGTGGTCCTATCCTCTCAGTCTCTAGGTAACAGGAGAATTCGAGTGGACGTTGCTGATCAAGCACAAGATAAAGGTAAGAAATCTGATAGAAATCTTCCTGTTTTGTTTTGGTCCTAGGATGACAAAGCAGAGGTGCCTGTTCCCAGAAAATTTTAATAGAGATGCAGAGCAGTAGGCCTGCCTGAATCTGGAGCACTAGTTGCCAGTTAAGGATGATTTTGCTCAAGGGGACATTTGTCAATGTGTGAAGACCTCTAGAGTTGTCAGAACTGGGAAGTGCTACTGACTCCTAACGGGTAGAATCCAGGGATTGCCGCATAAGACACAGCAAAGAATTACCCACCCCAAAATGATGGAAAGACCCTGATTGATCTAGAGGAACATTAAATATGTAATAAATAGATTAGGTGTACCTAGCAGCACAAGAGGGGCCTCATTCATATGTATTTCAGAGGTTCCTGGCCTGTACACAGAATGAGACCTATAGGCATTAAACTTCATGGTTAATTAAATAAACCATGAGGTTTAATACTTACCATGAGGAAGTGAATCACTCAGTTAAGTTGAAGAGTGCGCTTTACGATAATGGGGCATCAAAGTTGGGACAACTTTGTGATGATATGAGGAAGAAATACAGTATGTTGGGGGAAGGCTCTGTGCATGTGACAAATAATCAGGCAAAAGTTTTTGTGGGCTAACTTGTTTTTATTTTATCTCTATAGACCGGGATGATCGTTCTTTTGGCCGAGATAGAAATCGGGATTCTGACAAAACAGATACAGACTGGAGGGCACGTCCTGCCACAGACAGCTTCGATGACTACCCGCCTAGGAGAGGCGATGATAGCTTTGGAGACAGTAAGTTCATTTTTATCGAGTGAGTTTCTTCTGTGTTCTGAGAACTGTTTTGTAATAGGACAGATATGTCAATGTAAATGATCACATTAGCAGAAAGGGAGTAGGAGATACAGAAAAAAATTTTATGATCTTCAAAAGAATTGATAGATGCAGAAAAAGAATTTGATAAATTTATAATTAAGAAAAAACACAAAATTTTGGGGTGCCTGGGTGACTCAGTGGGTTGAGCGTCTGACTTCGGCTCAGCTCATGATCTCACAGTTCATGAGTTCGAGCCCCATGTCAGGCTCTGTGCTGACAGCTTGGAGCCTGGAGCCTGCTTCAGATTCCCTGTGTGTGTGAGACACACACACACACACACACACACACACACACTGACCTTCCCCCGCTCACACTCAGTCTCCCTCAAAAATATACTAACATTAAAAAAATTTTTTTTTAAACCTTGCCAAAGATTAGGCGGGAGATTTCGCTCTCTTTAGGAAATAGTTGTTTATAAAGAAACCCAACAGATCTTACAAAGTAAGGAACTATAAAAAAGTTCGGCAAGATTGCTGGGGTAAGAACATTACACAAAAATTGGCTGCATTACTAGCAGCCAGCAGTCAAAATGGTATTTTTTAAGACACCTTTCAAAATAACAGAAAATTCATTCTCTTCAAAGATACTAAATGTTTACCCTGTACCTGATAGTGTTCAAAGCTCAGGATATAGCAGTGAACAAAACAGACGAGGGGTGCCTGTGGGTGGCTCAGTCTGTTAAGCATCCAGCTCTTAATCTTAGCTACAGTCATGATCTCACGGTTCATGAGTTTGAGCCCCACATCAGGCTCCGCACAGATGGCAAAGAGACTGCTTTGGATTCTGTCTCTCCTTCTCTCTGCCCCTCACCTGTTTGTGCTCTCTTTTTCAAAATAAATACATAGACTTAAAATTCTATCCTCATTGGACATTGCTTATACTAGGGGAGAGAAACTGTGTGCAAATAAATAATTCAAAGAAAGGAAATAGAGAATGTCATGGGGTAAGAGTTGGGGTGAATTACAACGTTTACACAAAGTACCTAAATCTAACAAAAAATATGCAAACCTTTATGGAGAAAGTGAGGCAACTTTATTGAAATATGTGAGGAAAGAATACTAAGTCAATGAAGAAATGACGAGATAGCGGTTTGTCCATATAATAAAATATATGTGTAATGATAAAGTTTAAAACCTATAATGTTGAGTGGGGGGTATAAACATTTGAACAACACTATTATATAGTAGTGTTCATGCATAAATTATAAAAATGTGTGCAGGGTAACATAACTACCTTCGTGACTGGGTGAAGGTAGAAGGAATCCTTTAGCTATATTTGTGACATACTACTTTGAATCTAGTTTATATCTGACTTTTCTATCAAGTCTTTGTGACCAGACAAAGCCTTGGGGAGAACTACCTGAGGTATTGCACGTCAACATTTATGCAAGAGGTTCTGTTGTTAACAGAAATGGCTCTTGAAAGAAAAAGCAGTCAGACCAAGGGTCCTGTTTTGAATCCAGGGACATGACTATTTCCTCACTTGAAACTTTGAGTTTGGAACAAGCAGGATGGATAACAAGAATGAATGTGCTGTTGTTATCCAAAGCTGCCAAGTTGTTAGAGATTCCTATTCCAAGCTTTGGGCCCATAAAAGACACGGGGAAAGGTATAGTTGTACTAAATATTATTGTAAAATCTTAGCAAACATTTGTATATTTCTCGGCCAGCTGTTTTAGT
The DNA here is from genome assembly GCF_023721935.1 of Panthera uncia. Taxonomy (NCBI): domain Eukaryota; kingdom Metazoa; phylum Chordata; class Mammalia; order Carnivora; family Felidae; genus Panthera; species Panthera uncia. The sequence continues at coordinate 77,074,169 of NC_064809.1, forward strand.
GAGTACAAGCTTATTATCATTTTAATATTACCTAAATAAAATTAAGTATACAGTTCATATGTCTCTCTAGAAATCAAATACATATTTCAGAATAAACACGTGGCTGATTTTTTGTGTTTTGAATTCTTCAGATTCTCTCCTGTGTGTAATTGTTTTACCAACATTAGCATGTCCTTTAACTTACCAATTTAAACTACCAGGGAATGTGGACAAAATGATGTTGTTTCCAAAATTAAATCATGGTTTAAAAGGAAGAAGTCATAAAAATAAAATCCTTGTTTGACCTGTGTGCATGAATTATTAAATTCAAAATGTTTTTAAGTTTGTTTGTTGTAATTGTTTCGTTCATCTCTGGAAAATGAAGTTTTCATATAAACGTTGGGGCTCCCGGGTTTCTTAGAAAATTGGAAGATCTAGCAAGTTAGCCAAAGCTAAATAGCTGCTACCTCCTTTTATAAATGCCTCACACCATTGTAGTTTGCCGCCTGAGCTCTGCAACATTCTTAGATACAAATTTCTGGAATTTAGGCACCTCTGATACTGATATTCATGCATGTGTGTAAAATACAGTTTTCAAGTGTCATAGTAAATACATCTCTTAACTCCGTTTTTAGTGGTTGCTTTTTATAGATGCCCCCTGACTTAACCCATAGCTTGTGCACTCGACAATTTTTTAATATTATACACAACATTCCTGTGAATCTCCTTGTACATGTCTTTATTAAATGTCCTGTTATTTTCTCAGGATAAATTCCTAGAAGTTGAACTGTTGCCCCAGAGGGTGCAAGTGATTTTAAAGTTTTTAATGCATAGTTCTGAATCCAGTTTCAGAGTGGTTGTGCTGTTTTAGACTCCTCAGCAGTGTGGGAATTCACTTACTCCCCCAAACTTGGCCAACACCAGAGGTAGCTCTTACTTACATCTTCACCATTTTGGTGGTAGAAAATGTTCTGTTAATTTTAGTTTCTGTTATTTAAGTAATAGCCAATCACTGTCCTATGTCACATATATTTTTCTCTTTTTGTTTGCCTTCCCAGACTTAGGGCTTGTGTATTTTCCCATACGAAAGTTTTTAAGTGGTCTTTGATTGGTTCTTTGGAACCAATCAAAACTATAGATTTCAATTATATTTCCTACTATATTTGTCTTTAATGCTGAAAATTCATTATGGGCTGTATAGAGATTTTACTCTTCTTTAACTCCCTCATAAATTGTTGACTTAGCATTTATTGAATCAAAAATGTTTAAGTCAAATAACCAATAAAAGTTATTTCAGTACACGTTTCCACTTTGCATTTAAAGTGATTTGTTTTTATAAAAACAGACCTAGCAGTGACTGTGAACTCATGAAACCAAGTTGACCTCGTGGTCTTTCATGCTTCTTCCTATTAATGGTGTCAAAGAAAAGGGAATGACATTGCTTTGTCTGTTTTCTCTCTAGAGTATCGAGATCGTTATGATTCAGACCGATACCGTGATGGGTATCGGGATGGATATCGGGATGGCCCACGCCGAGATATGGATCGATACGGGGGCCGGGATCGCTATGATGACCGAGGCAGCAGAGACTATGATAGAGGTCATTAAAAAACAGCTGCGTTAAATTTCTTTCTTTCAAGAACGTCTTGCTTGCCTTTATTTCCTCTGGTGTGATGATCATAATTTGGGATATATTTACAGGTTACGATTCCAGGATAGGCAGTGGCAGAAGAGCATTTGGTAGCGGGTACCGTAGGGATGATGACTACAGAGGAGGCGGGGACCGCTATGAAGACAGATACGACAGACGAGATGATCGGTCATGGAGTTCCAGAGATGATTACTCTCGGGATGATTATAGGCGTGATGATAGAGGTAATCATTTTCTTTTATTTACTTAATAGGGCAGACCACTGGAGAAACTGATTGAAAAATTATCAGTTATGTCTCAGACCCCTGAAGTGGGTTTTGAAACAGGATAGAACTTACACATTGTAAGAGATAAAGCAGAGCCTAGTAGAAAGAGCATTGGACGAGGATGACAGAATGGAGATAAAGCAAAGGCTAATTCTTTTTAGTTGCCTTAGCATATAGATTTTTCAGTTGAAACTTACTGAATATACAAAGGAGAAAAGGGAAACATTTGCCACGCAGTCTCCTAGCCAGTGATTGGCACTGTGGGTTAAAAACCAAGTGTTGGTGATTTCAGTGCCATTGTGCCACAGTAATTGACACTCAATTAATGGTAAGATGTAAGCGCACCTATTCTAAAATTATGCCCCTAATGTTAATAACACTTAAGTAAAAACATACTGTGTTACAAATCTGACCTCTCACAGCGTATTAATAAATGGCCAGCATCTGTGTTCTGACTTCATTGATATAAAAAAAAAAAAAACTGGTCTAGAATTTCTCTCCAATTATTTTTAGACAGCTTGTCTACTCTTTTTAACATCCCCGTGTTAGCCCTGACTTGGTGCCAAGTGCTTTTTTTAAAACATTGTGCGTTTTTAAAAACATTGCTATTAACCATTTCCTCTATTTCCATGCATGAAACCTAGAAATAACAACTAACATTTATTGAGCATTTACTCTGCACCAACGGTGAGCGGAGTACACTTACAGGTAGTATATGATCTTAAGCATTCTATCTAGTATAGGTACAATTATCATCTCCACTTCACTAGTGAGAAAAGTGGAGGCTTGATATGCGCTTTGAATCTCAACTCCTGACCTTTTTCCTCTCATGCCATTGTTGCCTCCCTCAGTAACTGCACACCTGATCCTTTTTTCTGGTGATCTTGTCTACAGCTCCCTCTAAGATCTGCCCCCTTATCTCCAGAGTAGCTGCCACTGGCTTTGTTCATACTTCATTGCTATGCTCACATTACTAACAAATTTCCCTGCCTCGTTCCATTCTTTACACTGGCCCAAATTGTCTTTCTGGAACAAGAGCTAATTAGATTATTCTTTCATGGCTTTTTTTTTTTTTTTTTTTTTTTTAATAGCACAAGTTGGGGAGGGGCAGAAGAGTGACTGGGACAGAGGATCTGAGGTGGGCTCTGCAGCAATGGCAGGGAGCCCAGTGCGGGGCTCGAACTCAGAAACTGCGAGCTCATGACCTGAGCCAAAATCAGATGCTTAACTAACTGAGCCACTCAGGCCCCCCATTAGATTCTTTTAAAAGCCTTCCTAGTCTCTCCATGGCCTGAAAGATAGCCTTTCTTCTGTTCCTCTGACACAAGGATCTTCATTTTTAGTGCTGTCTCCCATCCCTTGGACATCTACCATTAAGCTGCTCGCTCAGTTTTCTAGACTTTCAGGAGTCCCCACTTGGAAGCCTTCACAGGTTTCCCCAAACATAGCCCCAGTCTAAGAACTTCCATATGGATAAATCTATTTTGTCCAGTTTAGCATACTGTATTCTTCTTTATTTTGATTCTCTGCTGAATTGCACCCCTTGCAGGCAGGAACTAAATAGTACCCCCAACTGTCATATTCGTGGCCTTAGAATGATATCTAAAATATAGGTGCTCAGATTATATGTTGAGTTGGTAAAATAAATGGAAATTAGCAGACGGAGAAGAAAAGGATGTTATTGGGTACTATAGTGAAAGGAGCATAAAGTTGCTTTGATTTCATCCTTTGATCCACAAAGTACTAACTGTAGGGCTTAAATGAGTTAACTCTTTCTGACCCCCAGTATTACCCTATAAAAGGGAAGTTAATGAGCCCTTCACAAAGTTATACGTATTAAAACTGTATCAGTTAGAGGTACCTGGCTGGCTTAGTCAGAGGGTATGACTGGACCTTGGGGTCATGAGTTCAGGCCCCATGTTGGGTACAGAGATTACTTAAAGATCAGATCTTTTTGAAAAACCGTATCTTGGAAGTTTATATAAATTGGCAGTTAAAAACCCGTCTAGAAAATTTAAATCTCAGGGTGCGTGGGTGACTCAGGTAAGCCTCTGACTCTTGGTCTCAGGGCCATGAGTTCAAGCCCTACATTGGGCTCTGCTCTGAGCATGAAGCCTGCTTAAAAGGAAAAAAAAAAATAACATTGCCAAATGATACCCTTTTTTTGTAGATACATATATATGTTCTGTAGTGAGAGTATAAAGACCTGCATGGGGATGATAAAACCCGAATTCAGTGTAATGGTTGTGAGAAGACCGAACACAGTTAGGCGTGTCATCAGAGGAATGCTACTCAGGAACCTTCAGTGGGTATTGTAGTGTTTTATTACTGAAGCCAGGTGGCTGACACATAGGCCTTATACTTTCTTTATCTTTGGTATGTCGGAAATACTTAAGATAAATACTAATTTTGAGAAATAGGATTTCCTTGAAACTTTCTGACAACTTGGATCCAAAACGAAATCAAATTCCTTTAGACTTTGTAATCAGCTATTCAGTGTTCTATACTGTACTCTGTGAATCGCTCTAAGTTTATACTACACAGAGAGACAAGAGTATAGGCAGTAGAGTCTTACTGTTACAAGCTCTTACTTAATGAAGTAATCTGTCGTCCAGACCACATTTTTGACCAAGATACTCTTCCATCCAATAGTTTATCATAGACCGTTCTTCCCAGGTAATCAGTAATCGTGATGACTTACCATTTAAATTTTTACCCTTTTTTAGTCTTTCCCTCAGTCTGGCACTGCATCATCGGCATGGTAGTGGAAAGATTGATTGGACTTGGTTATTTAAGCCACGCATTTTCTAATGATCTCCCTTCCCTGCTGGATTGGTTAGGCCACTACTCTGAATCCCATAGAGGGTTTTAGAAGAGCTGCATCTGGGAATCTGGCTTTCAGCCATCAGCTTCTGGTGATTTTGAAGAACTATTACTTAGAGTTTTATTTAACTTAGGTCCCCCCCAAAGACCCAAACTGAATCTAAAGCCTCGGAGTACTCCTAAGGAAGATGATTCCTCTGCTAGCACCTCCCAGTCCAGTCGAGCAGCCTCTATCTTTGGAGGGGCGAAGCCCGTTGACACAGCTGCTAGAGAGCGAGAAGTAGAGGAGCGGCTACAGAAGGAGCAGGAGAAACTGCAGCGCCAGCTGGATGAGCCCAAGCTAGAGCGACGGCCTCGGGAGCGGTGAGCTTCCCCTCGACTGTGGGCTTCCTGTCCACGAGTCTAGTGGCTTCTGGGGGGGGGGGGGGGGGGGGGCGTGCATCCCCTAGGGCACACTTGGGAAATTCATGGAGACCTTGTTGGTTGTCACTGGCATTTAGTGGACGTGGGCTGGGACCGCTAGGCATGCTGGAGCGTATGGGACACTTTTCATCCAGTGAAGGGTTGCCTGTTGCTCACAATTTGTAAAAGGGCTTAACCGGGCTTAAACTGTAACAAATATAAATTGGTGGTAATTGGTGCTAATTTAATATAGGAATTGTCAAATTATGGCCTGTTCCTTTTTTAATAAATAAAATTGATCAGGGGCGCCCTGGTGGCTCAGTCGGTTAAGCATCTGACTCTGTTTCAGATCAGGTCATGATCTCATAGTTCATGAGTTTGGGCCCCCATGTCGGGCCTCTGTGCTGACAGCCCAGAACCTGCTTGGGATTCTCTGTTTCCCTCTCTCTCTCTGTCTCTCCCCCACTCACATTCTCTCTCTCTCTCTCTCTCTCTCTCTCCCTCCCTCCCTCCCTCCCTCCCTCCCTCCTCCTCCCTCCCCCAAAATAAACATTTAAAAAAAAATAAATAAAAATAAAGTTTATTTGACCCAGTAAAGAAAATTGCCAAACCTTGCTTTAGTATATGAAGTAAAGCCCCACCTTGGTGAGGCAAGTGATTGAACCTCTTTCCAAGTTACTGGGGATAAAGTAGAGAGAAAATGTTTTTGCCTATATTAGACGTAAGTTGTAAGTTATTTTCCATTTATTTTTACTTGTGTGTGTGTTACTTACTTTATCCAAGGGTATTTCAGGATCATAAAGGAGTCGTTGCTTAAAATGTTTATTATTGAAAGGTGGCACTGGATCTAATAGGGTAGAAACGTTCTGAAAAATGGCCTAGTTTTGAATGACTTGTTGAATTGTGTTACCAGTAAGGGAGGAGGGCTGGAGATTATGTAGGAGAATGTTCTTAACCCTAGTTGGTGCTTGCTGAAGTATTTAGAGCCAGAGTATCTTCATGTCTGCAGCTTTCAGATGGTTTGAGAGACAAGATGCACACACGCACCCACAAGTAAAGCAAGCATGATAAAATATCAATAAGTGATGGTTCTTGAAGGGGCAGCATGGGTCCATAATGGCCTTCATTTAGCTGGACATATGTTTTGTTTTGTTTTTTTAATCTCTTTATACAGACACCCAAGCTGGCGAAGTGAAGAAACTCAGGAACGGGAACGGTCCAGGACAGGAAGTGAGTCATCACAGACTGGGACCTCAGCCACATCTGGCAGAAGTAAGTCAGACCAGGGTGGGTATCATGTTATCGCCCTTTTCCATAAAGTAGCCATAACCAAACTATGCAGAGCCTTTGGGGTGTTAAATTCAGTCATGGACATTTTATTTGGGTTAGCATAGATTGGAGTGTCACATCTCATGGTTTGAAAAATCTGAGAAATAGGTACCAGAAGTGATGTAGGTGACCTGTTTAATAAGCTTCCACTAAAGAGTATACTTGACTGCTGGATTTTCTCTTCCTTTTACGGACATTCCAGAGTTTTCCTTTACATAGAGTAGTCACAGTCCTACAGCTCTGTCTGAGCTGCTCCCAGGGCCAGCCTTTTTGGATGTCCTGTGCAACCGGAGCAGTGTCTCAAGCAATGATCTTCTGCTCTTCATCCATCCTTCCTTCCTGCCTTGAATTCATTGATTCGTCACACATATGTTTAGTGTTTTGGAAACAGCAGTTCAATTATAACACCTCCCTTACCTTATTATTGTGAGCCAGTGTTTTTTTGTTTTCTCCTCTCATCTCCAAACTGATTTGTGCTTGAGCACTTCAAAGTATGGCTCAAGGATGAATTTCCAAATCACCTCAGCCAAGTGTTGCAGAAGTTTTCTGTCAAACATTCATACTGGAGTAGCCTTTTAGTGACAGGACAATAATGCCTCTCTTTGTAGCGAGGTGGGAGTATGATGGTTGGGTTGGTTATATACCTCCTGAGGAGATTGCACTTAATGTAGGAAGAATCTAACAAAATAAACTGTCAGTTTTGAGGAGATATTTAGTGCCTTTACGAAAAAAAAAAACATGATGTAGGTTTTGTTTTTCATAAATGTATATCCCATTTTGTTCTATGTATGTGGATTTGAGGCTGCATCAGGGTCCTCTTCACACATGTATGTGTATCCTCCAAGTACAAACATTTTAACACAAAATGTAGCAAGGCTATAATCCCGAAGTAAAGAGTACTAGTTCCTAGGAAAGGAGGTGGCTGTCCTTGGAAAGCTCTTGTATTTCCTATTTTTCTTGCATCCTTAAAACATTTTCTCAGAGTAACATGTGGTAACCACTAGTTTGGGGATAACTTATCTGTTGGGAGTCAGATGGGGTCTATATTTAAGAATAATGATGAAGAGCGGTAAACTTGGGTGTGGACCATTTTCTATTCTGTCTGATTGTAATAGATGGTTGTATAATAATTTCTCTTGATAATTTAACCTTCCTACTCTGACTTAACAGATGCACGAAGGAGAGAGAGTGAGAAGTCTCTAGAAAATGAAACACTCAATAAGGAGGAAGACTGTCACTCTCCAACTTCTAAGCCTCCCAAACCTGAACAACCTCTAAAGGTAATGCCAGCCCCTCCACCAAAGGAGAATGCTTGGGTGAAGCGAAGTTCTAACCCTCCTGCTCGATCTCAGAGCTCAGACACAGAGCAGCAGTCCCCTACAAGGTGAGTCCGCTTAGAAGCATAGCAGCTGCTTAGCTGTAGAATCTTAAACATTGTGATACCATGGTAGAAAGTGCCCTGGATGGGGTATCTGGGCAGCCCAGTCAGTTGAGCCACTGACACTTGGATTCATTTCAGGGATTTTAAAAAATTATAAAGAAAAAGTGCCTTACATAGCAGCTTTTAAGTTACGCTCTTTGCTCTCAATTCAAATTCAGTGGTGTGCTGGAGCTGGCTCATTAAAGCTAATTGTTCAGCTTTCTAGAGTTTTGATAACTGGTTGGCATCACTTTGGCTGCTTGAAACCTGCAACCTGGTCATCAGAACCTGCTGCAACCACATTTGGCAGCGTGGCTTTGGGGGGTCGATTCACTTCCCTAAGTCTTAGGATCCTCATGTGTAAAATAGAGAATTGTATTCACCTTGTGTGATCGTGATGATTCTACAGGACATGGTACTTAGTGAGTGTTCATATAATTGCTTTCATTGTTGTCTTTTCTATACTCTAATGTTCCACAATGTTAAGTCTGTATTTTTGGTTCTCTGTAAAGCTTACTACTTTATAAGTTTCTTACCGGTTCTTTCCCTAAGACTGATAAACTTGATTACATGTTTTCCTTCTAGTGGTGGGGGGAAAGTAGTTCCGGCTCAACCATCTGAGGAAGGACCAGCAAGGAAAGGTAAGACCAAAAGGAAGTTGGTTTTTCACATAGGTAAGAGGCCTAAATAAAAAGCCTATAAAGATAAAGGAGTCCCTAAATAATTGAACTTAAGTGTAATTTTGCACCTGTTTTTGTATTAAAGGTTCTTAGATTATCTGCCTTTTCTTGCCAGTAGAGGGCAAAAGTGGTCTCTTTGGAAAAAGCATGGAGTCCTGCCCTTTCCTGGTAGAACATTTCTTTGAAAGGGGAAAAAAAGAATCAGAAGGAAATTAACATGCTCAGTCCAGATTAGAAATGTCACCATCTGCAAGGCCAAGGTCACTACAACAGCGTCATAGTCCTTATTTCCAGTTTGCTCTTCGTGATGGCATAACCCTGAAGTGGAATTTTTTAGTGGGTCTTATTTGGGGGCGAAAGGAATGTGGAAAGAAGGGTTTAGGAGAGAAATCTGGGTTGGGGTGAGGTTGAGTTTCCCTCAGTGCACATGGGCACACTTTTCTGCAGCTGAAGGGATACTTAGGAGAGGGACAGTACTTAATATTTTACTTGCCTTCAATTTATTTTTGCATCTTCACACAAACAGATGAAAGCAAAGTAGATGGGGTGAGTGTCCCAAAAGGCCAAAGTGGGAACTCCAGCCGTGGTCCAGGAGACGGAGGGAACAAAGACCACTGGAAGGAGTCAGATAGGTATGGGTGTTCTCTCTTGTCATTTGTAATCTTTCATCTGATGCTGGATACATGTGTCCCTGTAGTTAAGAAGTTCTTGGTTCTCCAAGTGTTGCCATATCTCCTATGGTAAACAAAGGAAAGTCAACCAGTGTGGACAGTTAACAGTTCCAAGAATCTGGAAGCAAAATGTCCAGATAGCAAGCACTGTTGGCTGGAGGGGCCTGTTCAGTGCCTCCCACCTGCTTGTGGGTGTTGTGAGAGTCCTCTCCTAAAGACATGGTTTTACACTTATATCTCTGCAGGAAAGATGGCAAAAAGGATCAAGACTCCCGATCTGCACCTGAGCCAAAGAAACCTGAAGAAAATCCAGCTTCCGTAAGTGTTAGATGCTAATAGATTTCCCTCAGCTCACGTTTGCCATTGAACTCCTTTATGCTTGGGGCTGGAATCCGAGTGGTTGGAAATTGTCAATCAGGCATCGTTGCTTGTTTGAAATTGTAAAAGAAACTTAGTTTTTTCCAGTTTTCTGCCTTGCAGTCTCACTACTCTTACTCCCTCTCCAAGATAAAAGGAGGTGGAGGTCTCCTGTAAGAACACCTGGGCCTCTGGCCTAGCCTCCCTAGCTACTCCTGGCCAGCGTAAAATGCTAATGAACAAGGAGGTGGGCCTGACCTGGCCCCTCCCTTTTGCCCAAGTATCATTGTCCTGTTTCTTGGGTTTTGTTGTGCGAGTTCAAGGCTTTGGTGATTTTCTCACTCGTCTATTCCAGAAGTTCAGTTCTGCAAGCAAGTATGCTGCTCTCTCCGTTGATGGCGAAGATGAGAACGAGGGAGAAGATTACACCGAATAGACCTCTGCATCCTGTGCTTTCTCCTAGTCTCTCCACCCTGGAACATTCGAGAGCAAATCAAACCTCTATCCAGACAATAAAACTCACCATCTCCTGGAGACCTTTCTTAACTTTTTTTAAAAAAAACAAAAAACAAAAAAACAAAATGAAATGAAATCCTTTTGCATGCTGCTGCAGCCTTTAAAGTATTGAACTAACTGGAGAATCGCCAATGTAGCCAGAGAGAAAGAGACGTACAGCTTTTAATGGAAAAGTTGTGCATTTTTACGACACATGCAGTTGCCTGTGTGATTAGTGCCTGGGGGCCTCCATTTAGCAAAACGGCAGTGACAGTGATGCAGTGTCTGGATCTGGTTGGGCAGTAGGACACGTTTAAGGAAGGGTGAGAGTTCTACCTTTTCATTCTTAATATCCTATTGTGGCACATATGAATTCTCAAACATTACCTGAATAAATTTTCCATCCTCGGAAAGGTAGGCTTAGTCTCTCAAGTTGTTTTTTAGTCTCCAGGAGGCTGCCAGCCCCTCTTAATTCTGAGTTACTGGGGCCAGCCTAGGGGGAATTACTTCATTTTTACCCCCCAGGGGGGTAGTGGAGAGTGAGTCTATAGGCCACAAAAGAATAGGGACTGCTCGGTGACCAAAATAAGTGGGAAAAGTTGTGGTTTGAAAAGAAGCTGTGGGGAGGTGATGGATTATTTTGCACCAGTAATAAGGGGAAATGGTATGACCTCCAGTAAACACCAAGTGGTTACTTCCTGGAGCAGGAAGCACTTACGGGTCATGGGAATTCCCAAGTCTTGTATGTCCTGGTTTTGCCCTTCCTTAAACGCCATCCTTCCTGAAAGTTCACATCCATCTACATTCTGCTGAAATCTTGAAGCTTTAAAAATGTAGACTCTTGTCCTGGGCTTCTGATCTTAATGCTACTTTTTGCTGTCACCTCCCAGAAAGCAGCTTCTATTTAAATCACATACCTGATCTAGGCATTCTAGACCCGCCCCAGGGAGCAGAAGCTAATGAGGAATCACTGCTTTTCTCAAGCAAATCTTGGCTCCTTCATGTCTTTTGACTCTCACTCCTTCCCTCCATTCCTGCTCCTACTTCTTTGACTCCTTTTACACCTCAGAAGATTATAGAATTAATGGTCTTAGGTGGTGAGTGAGGGTGGATAAGTAGGGTCAAATTGTGAGCCGTTCTTATGACCTTGATTGGGGCTTTTTTTTTGTTTTTACAAGTTTCCTTCTCTCCATTGAAATCCCACACCAATGTTTGGATTGATGATGTGGCCTCAACCAATGTGTGGTTTTTTGGTGGGTTTGTGTTTCTTTGTTGTTTTGTTTTTGTTTTTTTAGCTTCCCTTGAGAGAATAAATGATAATGGAGAGAACTGTGTGACAAGGTCCTGGTTTCTCTTGCAACACAGTAGCTTACCTTGCCTGCTTTTATGTGCACCTTTGTACCGTCAGCCTGGTAGACGGCATCCTTCGGGGTGATCTCAGTCTCTCGTTCACAAGCCCTTCACCCATCGGTCCTAGATTAGACCCTGTCTGGCCACGCAGACCTATTGGTTTAGGAGTGCTGCAGCAGTGGGCATAATGAATGAATCGTTTAGCCAGTGGACATAAAGAGACTTACCAAGTGAAGTAACTAAATAATTGGCTTGGATTGGCCAGTAGCCAGGAAGTGGCTTTTAGAGATACCCAAGGCTGAAAGGGGTTTGTTTTTGGGGTTTGTTTGGTTGGGGTTTTTTTGTTTTTTGGTTTTTTTGGTTGAAAAAAACAAACCATTTGCTGTAGATGAAAAAGTAGGGTTTGCCCTCTACAGGTCTACTTCCAAATAGATGTCTCCAAAAAAGCTGTTTTTGTTTGTTTGTTTTTTTTTCCCCATTCCCCTCTCCTGCCCCCATTATAACAGAAACGGGTTATGTCCCGCTCCTTAATACGTGTAAAATTTGTACAAAATATCTTCTATGAAAATGATTTGTAATCTGTAGACTTAATACCTGGGAGATGTCTTGAGATGTAAAATCCCATCCTTTGGGTTGTGGGGTTTTTTTTTTTGTTTTCTCCAAATAAATCTGATCTTTAAAGTTCACTTCAATGCTGAAATTCTTTTGACCATATACTCCACTCCTGTGCCTTTACAGGCTCCCCACCCCTGTCTCCGAAGTCCTCTGGGCATTAGATACTGTCCTGGGCTAGGGGTGGGGTTACCAGGGGAACCTTTACTGAGGCCCAAGAACTGGGAATTAGCATCCACTCCCCTCCAGCATTTTTGCCTGGTGGTAACTAATATTTGAAAGTACCTGCAGTCCATTTCCTACTTCATGGCCTGGAGGCCGTGCCTCCACCCCTCCACTCAGCAGTCTGCAGAGGCACTGCCTCCACATTCCGTGCTACATGGCACAGGCAGGCTGGGTTCTTGTTGATGAGCTGGTCTGGGTTACAACGGAGGCCCCAGATGCAGTGGGAAATTTCCAAATGGCTAGAGATGGGCTGTTCTGTGTTGCAAGGCAGGAAAGAGGTTAGGACCGTGGCAGAGAATCCTTAAGGTCACGATGGGGTGAAGCAGAGAAAGCCCAGGAAAGCTCAGTCAACAATTTGGGGGAAGATTGGGCGGGGGGGGGGGGGGGGGGGGGGCCGGCGCGGGGGCCCACCGACACAAGTGGCTTTCCTAGGCCCATCGCAGCAACTGCAGTTGTGGTTCTTGACGGTGCACTGATCTCTTCAGATGTGGAGGGGTAAGAGGCTCAGCATGCTGTGCGGACTCAGCTTTCCATGTGGAAAAGGAAGCTTTTAGGTGGGAAGGAAACAGGCCGCTGCCCAGGCTGCCTGTGGAACCCACCTCCACTGCCCGCATCGGTCTGCCACTTTCTCCAAGCCCTCATTTCCAGCCACTCGCCAGAGGGTGGGTAAATGACGATGGAAAGGAGACTAGGGGCGCCTGGGTGGCCCAGTCCGGCTTTCGGCTCAGGTCATGATCTCATGGTTTGTGGGGTGGAGCACAGAGCCTGCTTGGGATTCTCTCCTCTCTCTGCCCCTCCCCAGCTGGCACGCTCTCTCCCTCCTCTCCCCACCTCAAAAAATAAAAGAATACGAGTGGGAAAGGCTAACTTCAGAGAGATTCATGTTGGTTGGGCACAGGAAGGGTAAAGAAGGAGCTCCCTGTACTGTGTCCCAAGAGGGTACTCGAAATCCAAGGGAAAGGTAGGCGCTGGTACAACCCCCATCTTCAGAAGTAGATCCCATGACCGGTGCGCCCTGTCAACCTGCCGTAAATCAGAAGGGTACAGGTATAGCATCTGACTTTACAAGGGTCACTTCTAGGCTGCTCGGATCCTGAGTTAAGTCCACGTAGCTTAGCTTCTCCTAAACAGAATCAAGCACCAGGCTCTGGATCCCAAGGCAATGAGGGTCCCAGTTAGTGCCAAAGGCGTCCCCTAAAGTGCTAAGCAAGCTCACAGCATCTGGTTTCTCAGGAAGTGGGAGAGCTACACATCTGCTCCTGGGAAGCATTATTTCTCAAATAAAACCTTGTCTCCTGGCAACCGTCATAGCCCCCAGGGCCACAAGTGAAGGGGGGACTCGACTTCCCTCACCCTCCCGCCTCCCCAGAAAGGAGTTTGGAAGAGGCGAGCTGTGCTGCTCCACACCCAGCTGCAGCAACCTCCCGGTTGGACAATACACCCTCTGTCCTCTGTCCTGGCCAGCAGATCCGCCTCTGGAGTGAGCTCTGCCCCTTCCCCCGCTCTTCCTGGTTCCCAGGGCCCAAACCCTCCACTCAAATCCTCCTGACCCAGTGCTCTCCCCGCCAGGATAGCCCATGCCCCTCAAAGCCCTCCCACCCCAAGGATCTGAGCACACTCAGTCACAGGCATGGGATCGCCCCAGACCTTGGAAGAGGGGGTCCAGCCTTCGGTCCCAAGATGGGCTGCCCTCTGCATAGTCAAGGTAAGAAAACCTGCATGGAGGGAGGGGTCAGAAGGGGTCATGATACTGTTCCTGAAATGCTGTTTCACCTTTGCTAACATCATCCTGTCTTCCTTCTCCCTTTCCCCTCCCTTCTGAAGCTTCTGTTGCTCTGAACTGGTAGTCAGGATGTCTGGCTGGCTCCATATGCCACCCGTGTTCACAGCACTCCCAGCAAGCCACCTCCTGTGGATAATTTTTCACTCTCAACCTTCCTCATCAGCTTCCCTCCTGCAGCCCCCTCGGCCCCTGGTCCCCAGGTTGACAGCAGGAATCAAGTCTGAGCTGAAAGTTCAGCTGCCCATCTTATGACTCTCCCAATTCCTTGAAACCTCAAAAGTTCCGTAGGGACAACCACACCAGCATGAGTGTGAGGCTGAAGCCCTGCCTACCTCTCTGGGATCCAATCAGGTGCCTCTTCTCTGAGCACCAGTCTCTCCTTGGTACCTTTAAACATTAGAACTTGGGGTATCTGGCTAGCTCAGTAGGAACAGCATGCAACTCTTGATCTCAAGGTAGTGAGTTCGAGCCCTACACGGGGTGTAGAGATTACTTAAAAAAAAAAAAAAAATAGAACCTACTAACCCCCTTCGGCAGGCATCCCAGGCACCCAGCCAAAGACCCTAATGAACTCTGGAAAGGACACGATTTTTAAAAAACTAGCTAAGACTCCGAAGAAACGAGCAAATTTTCATGCCTCATGTGTCTCGGTTACATAATCAAATCTTACCAAAATACACACAATGACCTTCAACCCTGCCCCCTTCCCGCTAGCCTCTGATCCCGGTCACTCTCCTTGGGGCTTACCCAAAACTCCTGCCTCTCCCCTCCTCCCAGTGCCTCCCCACCTCTTCCCTCCTGCACCCCATTCCAACCCCCCAGCCCTCCCTCCAGCTCCCAGCAGTTCCCACTGCTCTAACCTCTGAGATTGAGACGACCTACTGGACACCAACTCAGCCAAGAGCAGTAAGCTCTAGGCTCCCCAGTCCCAGCCACACCCACCCCTTCCAAATGCCAGTCTCTGAGGGATCGCATTGTCACCGTGCCTCTCCCCCCAGCTGCCAGATTGGAATCAGAACCAGACTTCCCAGCCTTTGCCAAAGGCAAGATGAGCAGAGACGACCCAGTTGGGAGCTGAGACAGGGAGGGACAGAGGGCTTTGCAGCTGGTGGTACTGGCTGCCTTGAGCAGGCACTGGACATTGAGCCCTGGGCACTGGCTTCTCAGAATCCACACCCCCAACACACACCAGTTTTCATCATGGAAAATTCAGTGGGGAGGGTGAGGGAGGGCAGGAGGGAGTTCCAGGAAGTACTCAATACTAGAGAACACTGGTGAATCTGAGAATGGGAGTAGATTCAGTTTCTGAAAAGACATCCCTTCCCTCTATCTTCCCCTCCAGGGTGACCCAACTCAAATCACCCCCAGGGCCCATTAGTTTCTAACCAGTATCAGATCCTGACCCTGGAAAAGAAGGGAATGAGATTAGACCACAGACTGAATGAACTTCCATCTCCACTGGGAAACCTGTGACTTGAGTTATATAGGAGGAGGGAGGACTTTCTTTATAAGCAGAGTCAGGGAGTGGGAATGACGGTCCAGGTCCAGTTCCAAAGCAGAGCGATGGATGATGGGCTGACTGGAGCTGCTTAGGGGGTGGGAGCTTGCACTTGATGTGGAGGTCCTCAGCTTCGAGTCCTTTGGAGACAATAGGTGGCCTAGACGTCTCCCCTGTGGCAGAGGACTAGGGAAGGGTGTCCAGCGACTGGGGACACAGGGGGCAGCAGGTATCTTTGTCTGAATCTGGCGCCCCTTGAGTAGGTGGGTCCTGACTTTGGGGTCAGGCTCAATCCCAAATACTCCCCGCGGAGGGGGCGGATGAGAGGCTGTTTCTAACGCCTTCTGGACCCATGGCCGCTTTTCTTCTACGTCTGTCTGGTTCCTGTGTTTTGTTTTGCTTCTTGCTGTGTCCTGCCGGCTAGTCTCCCCGGGGCTCGGAGAGTTTCTCGGCTCTGCGTCCTGCGCGTCCGCCTCCTCACACTCTCCCCATCCCGGTCTCTCCTGTCCCCGAGCGCCCCTCCGCCAGTCTCCGCGTCCCTCCTCGCCCCGGGGAGCGTGGGCCCGCAGGAGAAGGTGGGGACGACGAGAGGGAGAAGGAGGAGGCCGAGGGGCGGGGAGCGGGGGAACGTGGGGATTGGAGCCGGGAAGGAGGGAGGAGAGCAGCGCGGGAGGGAGCGAGGGCGGGCGCGGGGCGCGGCGGGCGCAGGAGGGAGCCCGGGCGAGCGCGGCGCCCGCTCCCGCCTCCTCCGCCTCCTCCGCGGCCGCTCGGCGCGGGCCCGGCAGGATGGGCCGGTCCGGGGGCTCCCCCTGCTGCTGCCCCGCCCCGGCGCGCCCCCGCCCCGCCGGGCGCCCCCCCCCCCGCT
>NC_064809.1:77400333-77673107 GCF_023721935.1 Panthera uncia
GTTTCAATGTAGTCTGTAGCTCCTTTGTAAACCAATTAAAAAAAAGTTTTTTTAATAAAAAGCCACGTCTCTGGTGTGTTGACAGGGTGGGAATGGGGAGAAATATGGTTATAATTTCATATACTGAACCCAACAGAGGTTTCCAGGTACACCATTGTGCTGTCATACATGTTAATACAATTGCCCTACACTTAACTCCCAGGCAAACAATTTCATGACCATATCAATGTACCATGAGTACATAGAAATGTGGAGGACTAAGAGAAACGGGGCAGGCCCAACCTCTTTTTTTTGTTGTTGTGTATAAGCTTTTTATTTTGGAATACGTTTAAATTTAAAGGAAAGTTGCAAAGATAGTGCAGAGAGATTCCATGTACCCCTTACCCAATTTTTTTCTATTGTAAATATACTATTCTGTGTTGTCAAATCTCAGAAACTGACACTGGTACATTCTGTTACCTAACCCCTAGGCTCTATGGGTTTCACATCTTCTCATTGATGTTCTCCTGTTCCAGAATCCATTCTGGGATGCTACATTGCCTTTAGCTGATACTCTTCCCAAGTCTCCTCTGGTCTGTGACAATTTCTTAGTCTTTTCTTATTTTTCATGACCTTGACAGTCTGGGAGTATTGGCCAAGTGTCTTGTAGAATATCCCCCAATCTGAATTTTTCTGATGTTTTGTCATTATTAGATTGAGCTTATAGGTTTTTGGAAGAAACACCACACAGGTGAAATGATGTGAAATGTCCTCATCACATCCTATCAAGGGTCATAGCCACGTGACCCTACTGATGATAGTCTTCATCACTTGGTTAAGGTAATGTTTGTCAGATTTCTCCACTGTTTTTCTTTCCCTGTTCTTTGGAAGCAAGTCAGTAAATCTAGCCGACCCTTAATGGAGTTGGTAGGAATTAATTTCCCTTCCTAGTGGAAATAGTATCTATGTAGAGTATTTGGGATTCTGTGAGAAAACGGTCTTTTCTCCCCTCACTATTAATTTATATTGGTATGTACTCAATGTATATTTATTTTAGACCTGGTCTATAATTCGGTACTATATTATTTTCATTGCTCAAATTGTCCCAGCTTTGACCATTGGGAGCTCTTTCAGGTTGGCTCCTGTGTCTCTTTGATACATCTACATCCTTTTACTTTTTTGAGCACTTTTTAAAGAACTTTCTGAAGTACAAGATGCTTCATGTTTATCTTGTATTTTCCCTGTCCTAGCCTTAGGATCAGCCATTTCTCCAAGGACCCTTAGTTCTTTATTGGAGAATGGTATTTAGAAACTAAGATGTAGTCCCAACGTATTTTACATCAATTAATACCAGTCTGTGTCTAATATGATCGAATCTAGATTATGGCCCCATCTGAAACTGAAATGGAAGTTATTCTGACAGTCTTTCCACTTTCCAACAGCCTATGGCTTCACTTCCCTTCCTACCTATCCAAGAATCCTTGGTCACTTGTTTATACTGTGGCTACCAGCATTCTCAGTCAATTGTGTTCATTCGACTACCTTTGCTTTGTCAGTCACTCAGCCATGGCTAAACTCAGCCATTGGATTTCCTTATGTAGCCACTAGCAATACAACATTTTAACATTTGACTTTAATGATGCGGGGGAGGATTTTTTGGTTTTGGGCTCTTGTTTTGGTTTTGTAGCTCTAAACGGGCCTTTAATATTTGTGTCATCTATGCATTCAGTAAACATGTATTGGGCCCTTACTGTGTCCTGGGTACTATCCTAGTTTGAGGATAAAAAATGACAGGTCCTGCCATCAAGTACTTCATAGTCGGGTGAAAGAGAGACACCATTAATTGCAGGTTTCCCAATCCTGACCCCATTTTTTTAGCAGATGATTTACTTCCTATTACACGGAGATGATGAATTTCTTTACTTCCCTTTCCCTCCATTTATATAGTCACTGATACTAGTTTACCTCCTTATCTTTTCTTGGGAGTGAGTTTGCCTTTGCAAGGCCAGCACTGCCATTTGTGCACTCAACCTCACTTGTTTTGATGATATTTTCCCCTTTCATCTTCAGTCTCTCCTGGGTTCCCTTTTGTCACCCTGTAAGCATGTTATCTGTCCCTCTGTCCTTCTGCTTCCGCTTGTAAACTTCAGATCTAGTCTCTTTTGATTGCCACAGTTAGTGCAAGTAGTTTACACTTAGTTCTTCTCTTTTATTCACCCCTCAGGCCACTTTGTTCAGCACCTATCAGCGATCTGGTTGCCAGCTCCAGTGGTCTTTCAGTCCTTTGCCTCTTAGACCTTACTAAGAAGCAACCATGTGCATCTCAGAGCTCTGGTCCCTTGGAGTGTGAGGCTAATAACTCCTCGTTCTCCTTCAGCCTTTCTGACTCTCTGTCTCCTTCATAGCTACTTCTGTCCCTTAAGTGTTGGGGTCCCTGTCGTGTGTCCTTTCCCTTACTCTGCCTTTCACCCCCTTAAACAAGTTGTATCCACTCTTCAGCTATCCCAAATTTTAAGCCCAACCTTTTCTCTCAACCTGGCAGACTGCTTACAGGACATTTTCATCTGGATGTCCCACAGATAACTCAAAATGAACATGTAAGACGGGGAAATAATCCTTTATATTCCCCATCCCACTTAACAGTGTTACTACCCCTTGATCATTTATACTTGAAACCTCAGAATCATCTTCCAATTCTCTTTCAAATACCAACATTCATTTGATTACCAATCCTGTCAATATTATCAATACAGTGTATCTCAACTTTTTCTCTTTTTATTTCCACTGTTCTAGTACTCATCTTGGCTAGTGCTCAGGTCTCATAACTGATCTCCCTGCTTCTAGTCTCCCCGAACCAATCATCCATCTTCCGCACTGCCACCAAATCCCTCCCTAAAATTTTTTGCTTTTAGGAGAAGTCTAGTCTCCTTGATAGAAACTTGAAAACCTTTCCAATCTAGGGTGCTTTTCTTCTTCATATCTCATACCCCTTTCTCCTGCTTACTCTCCCTGCCCCCAACACACACCCTCTAGGTACTTTTCTTCCCTTGTCTGCCCTGGACAGAATTAGCCTATTTGATCTTTCTCCTTATATAACTCCTTGCCCATACCCCTAGTCTGACACGTAATTTTCTGGTTGCTTGTTGATGTATCTTCTTGCCTTTCTAGACTCTGAGATCCTGGAGGGCAGGAATCACACATCTCTTTGTAGACCCAGCACCTAGTGAAATTCCTTTTTAAGACTGAGACCTAAGGGCGCCTGGCTGGTTCAGTTGGAAGAGCACGAGACTCTTGATGTCAGGGTCGTGAGTTTGAGCCCCACCTTGGATGTAGGGATTACTTCAATTAAAAAAACAACACAACAGAATAGATATTTCTGAGTTAAATGAATAAACAACTCACTTTAATCCTGTAGACATGGGGGTCACAGGTAACTTACTGGGCCACTGCAGACTTGAATCGGGATCCTGATGAAGATCTTTGTGTATGTGGAATCCAGGGAGACTTTATTTCTACACTGAGGTTCTTTCTCAGGACCTTCCTAATCCCTCAGCTCTCAGATTCTTACCCCTTCTATCACCACCTCACCTCATAAACCTGGATGGAATGTTTCTGTCTTTGAAAAGGAGTAGGTTATCCAAGGCTTTGGGTGAGGAGACTGCCTTCCTGCCTGATCCTTGCCTTGTTCCCCTCTGGAGGAGGTAGTCTCCTGAGACACTCCAGACACAAGAAGTTATTTGATCTTCAACTCCTGCCTGCCCACCTCCCCACTCCCACCCCCAGACTTATCTGATCTGGGAGCTGGTGAAGGAAGATCGCTGTAACTAAGTACAACATTCCATCTCACTGGCAGGGCCCTGCAGACTCCCAGAAGGTCGGAGGGAGGGATGGGCAGCTGTCTATCTGCCTCTGGCCCTTGTCATTCCTCCAGTTGCTCTTTCACAACTACTGGAACTTTTACTCTTTCCTTCCTTCATGCAGGGTCCCCAGGAGAAAGGCTCCAGAATCAAAGAGTTGGGGCACCTGGGTGGCTCAGTCGGGTAAGGCGTCCGACTTCAGCTCAGGTCATGATCTCACGGTTTGTGAGTTTGAGCCCCACATCAGGCTCTCTGCTGTCAGTGCAGGGCCCGCTTTGGATCCTCTGCCTCCCTCTCTCTCTGCTACTCCCCTGCTTGTTCTCATTCTCTTTCTCTCTCTCTCTCTCTCTCTCTCTCTCTCTCTCTGTCACTCTCAAAAATAAAACATTAATAAATATATTAAAAAAAAAAAAAAAAGAAAGAGTTACAGCCTCATTCCTGGTCTAAGCCAGACCATTGCCAGAAAGGGTTTCTAGGCAGCCACCAGGGGGACAGAGGCTAGGAAAACAGGGAACTGGTCCCCTCTGACTCTAATTCTCATGGGAGCCAACTGCTCACAGATGTGGAAATGATTTCCTATTACTGTAATGTCTTACTCTGGGGAAGAGTCTGGTGGAGCTGGACTCCTGTCTCCTATTGCACCACAAACCATAGACTTCTTCCATCTCCATGCTGACTTTCCCACTGTATACCCTGTGCTCTCCCTTCACGTTTTACAGTCTCTGCAGTTTAGTAGATACAGGTGATACTAGTCCTCATAGGAGGCTGGCCCTTTTTGCCCCCAGGAAGCATCCTGAGTTTCTCCTATGTCTGCTGACCTCTGGTGGCGATAGTTTGAACTGGACCCTCCTTGTCTAGTTAGTGCCTGCTGGCAGGTAATGAATGGTGTACATTTTCTCAGCCATCCAAATTCAAATATTCAAACACTGTATCAAATGGAAATATTTTTTACTGCTGAATTTTTTGTTTTCAGGCCTCATGACATAATGTAAAGAACAGAGCCTGGGCTTTGAAATCAGACTTACCTAGGTTCAGATCCTAGCTCTGTTTCCTAGCAGAGTGACCTTGGTCAAGTTACCTAAGCTTACCTTTCTTACCTGTAAAGTGAAAATAATAATAAATAGCTCAATGGGAAAATGAGATGATTGTAAAATGCATAGCCCTAGCTGTGCCATAGCACATAGGTGCTCAATAAAAGTTTGTTACCTTCTCAATAATAGTGATTTTGTTCAGTGTATGACTCCATATGATTTTAAAATTTTTGGTAACATAAAATTTACCATTATTCCCATTTTTCAATGTGACTTTTTTAAACTCTGAGAAGTTTTATATAACTGCTTTCTGATTCTTGAGTTTGGAAACTGAGGTCAACTTTAGTATGGTCTGTGAAGCCTGCCTCTGCCCAAAGAGCTACAGATCCGAGCCCTGAAAATAAGGGTTAGAGAGATCTTGGGCACAGCCAAATGGTTCAGTTGACCTCACTCTGGTTTCCAGCCTAAGAAGGACTGACAGGATCCAGCACTTTCTTCCAGGGTCAGCAAAGGGCAGAGGTCTGAAGTCAGGCATCACAGGGTTCTCAGCTGGGCCTCCAAGACCCCCTCCTCCCACTTTGCAGAGAAAAGAGGAGGTGGCTGCAGAGAAGAGGATATGTGATTGCTTCTCTGCTCCTCCCTCTCCCTGCTTTTCCCTACACCCATCCTCTCCCCCACAGCAGCCATCTCCCCCACAGCAACTGGAAAGAGGGAGGGGGGCGGAGTTGGGGACTGAGGGATCAGAAGACCCACAGCGTCCTGTATCTGAACGAAGCTCTTGCCGGGGGCAGCTGTGCTGGTTCATGCTCCCCTCTCCATGCTGCTTGCCTCCTCCAGCATGATGCTGGGGACTCTGGGCCTTTGGGTACTCCTCCCCATAGCTGTGCAAGGTAAGTGTCTACAGGGTGGGGCAGGGCCTTTCCAATCGCCCATTGAGGGAAAGCGGGACTTGAAGCAGCAGCCATCCCTTTGGAAGAATCAGTGGGGTGGGTGAGTGAGGGCAAAAGGTACGTGTCCCCATGGTGGGGTCAGGTTCCAGGCCTCTGCTGACCCTGTTTCCTCCTGTGGCTTTACCATGCTGGCCCTGGGATATGAAACATGTTCTGTCCCTCCTTTTGGCTGCTGCTTTTGCCCCTGCGTTCACTCCCATCTTGAACCCTCCCCTCTCCCCACCCTGGGCCACAGCACCCCCAAGCAGGAGGACCTGTGTGTTCTTTGAGGCCCCTGGAGTGCGGGGAAGCACAAAGACACTGGGGAAGCTGCTAGATGCAGGACCAGGGCCCCCCAGGGTTATCCGCTGCCTCTACAGCCGCTGCTGTTTTGGGATCTGGAATCTGACCCAACACCAGGCACAGGTGGAGATGCAAGGTGAATGGCAAAGTATATAGCAGGTGATAGCTATGGTGGGAGACAGGTACATCCTGGGGTGGGGGTTATAGCAGTGGGAGAGAAGGAGAAATGGAATGTGTGGAGGGAAAGAAAAGCCCATATGAGATGGAGGGGATGTCTTTGATAGAGGACGGGGTTACCCTCTCTGTTCCTAGACTCCATTATGCTCGCTCGCCCTCTCTCTCTCTCTCTCTCTTTCTCCCTTTCTCCCCTCTTGTAATTCCACCCCATCAGGATGCCGAGACAGTGATGAGCCAGACTGTGAGGCCCCCCACTGTGAGCTGAGCCCCCGAGCCCACCCTGGCCCCAGGTCCACTCTCTTCACCTGCTCCTGTGGCACTGACTTCTGCAATGCCAATTATAGCCATCTGCCTCCTCCAGGGAGCCCTGGGACTCCTGGCTCCCAAGGTCCCCAAGCTGTCCCAGGTAGCCCCTCAGGGTGCTGCGGCCTGGTGGGGGCTGGGGCCCAGGTTAGGATGAGTGGTAGAACCAGGGCCAGTTCTCACCCTACCCCCATCCTAAGTTTTCCTCCTCCTGGCCTTGAGAAGTTGGTTGCCCTGGTGACTGGGAGATAAGGGGCTTGTGACCAAGGTGGGGGTGGATCCAGAAGCAAGTTCTCTGAGGAGGGTGAGAGGAACGGAGCAGATTTGGGACAGGGCTCATCTAGGCTGCATTCTTGCCTTAATGTCCAGGCGAGTCCATCTGGATGGTGCTGGTGCTGCTGGGGCTATTCCTCCTCCTGCTGCTGCTGGGCAGCATCATCTTGGGTACTAATCTACCCCATTCCTCCCTTGTGACCCCAAGTCACTGCCCCAAAGCTCTGACCCCTCTCCACGTTTCCCTGACCCCATGGTTCTGAGATCTCTACACCCTGAGCCCATTACCTCCCACAAAACCCCCTTCCCAGTCTCCATGACTGTGCACCCTGACACAAGGGCTTTTTTCTGCCCCAGCCCTGCTACAGCGAAAGGCCTGCAGAGTCCAAGGTGGCCCAGAGCCAGAGCCAGAGCCAGGCTCAGGCAGGGACTGGAGTGCTGAGCTGCCCGAGCTGCCCGAGCTGTGTTTCTCCCAGGTGCCCGGGGAGGGGTGGGGGAGGGTCCTCCAGTCACCCCCAGAAGGTGGTCTGGGGAGGAAGCCTGGCCCTGACGCTAGCTGAGGCCCACCCCCGGCACCGTGTCCCCACCAGGTAATCTGGGAAGGAGGTCACACAGTGGTGTGGGCTGGGCAGCTGCAAGGCAAGCTGGTAGCCATCAAGGCCTTCTCCCTGAGGGCCGTGGCCCAGTTCCAAGCTGAGAGAGCACTATACGAACTGCCAAGCCTACAGCACGACCACATTGTCCGCTTTATCACCGCCAGCAGAGGGGGCCCTGGGCCCTTGCCCTGTGGGCCCCTGCTGGTACTGGAGCTGCACCCAAAGGTGAGGACCGAGGGACATCTCTATGTGTTTGCATGTGTGTGTATGTGGGTGCATGGCTGGATGGCAGCGGGGCCCTGCTTGTGCTTATTCTTCTTCAGACTTCTTCTTCTCCACATTAAAAATGGTTTTTTGGTTTTTTCTTGGTTTTTTATTACACAAGCAATACTGCTAATGTTTTTAACTCATAAAATACAAAGAAGAGGAGATTTCAAAACGATCATATTCCCATCCTTAAAGAAAACCATTGTTAAAGAAATATCTCAAGGCACGGCCCTCCAAACTCATTTATATATTCATTCAACCAATATGTATGAATTACATGTCACACCTCCTGTGCTAAGAAAGACATCTTAGTCCCTGCCTTTGTAGACTTTATTTTATTATGTTTTAAGCTGTTTAAATGTGTATTTATTTATATTGAGAGAAAGAGAGAGCATGAGCAGGGGAGGAACAGAGAGAGAGGGAGAGAGTGAGAATCCCAATCATCCTCTGGTACCATCAGCCCGGAACCAATGTGGGGCTCGAACTCATGAACCATGAGACCATGGCCTGAGCTGAGGTCAGGGGCTTAACTGACTGAGCCACCCAGGTGCCCCTGCCTTTGTAGATTTTATAGAGTAGTGGGGGAGACAGGGTGGGTCAGGTAAACACAAAACTGAGTTTTGTCAAGCGCGTTAAGTGCTGAGAGAGGGGGTACTGTGAGAGAAGAAGAGATGTGACTCGAGGGGAGGGTCACGGACGGGAAAGAGGAAGAGGAAGAGGCAGGCAAGGATCAGACCCGGCCTGGCCCTGTGGGCCTGCTAAGGACTTGGGACTTTATTAGCACCTGCAGTCCTCGATCTCTGACATCTTGAATTCTGGGAAGTCCCCTCTTTGTGCCTTAATGCCCAGCTCAAAAATCTCTGCTTTCTTGGTTTTGTTTGTTTGACTTCCCTGGCACACTGATGGCACTTGGTAATGTTTGTTGAATGAGGGATGCTGTGACTCCTTTGCCTCCCAATTTCCACCTGCCCCCCACCTGCTGCTCTTCTGCCCAACAGCTGTCCCCATCGGCTGGCTATCCTATACAGGCCTGACACTTCAGGCCAGGAGGTTCACAAAAGGTACCAGTACCTAGTTTGCCTTGCCTCTTCTGTTTCTGTTTTTGTCTCAAGTCCCCAGGCAGTAGAAGGTGGTTACTAGTGAACGACGCTAGAGTCAGACCGCTTGGGTTCAAGCTCTGGTTGTCTCTCACCAGGTGACTTCCAGCAAGTTTACCTAGCTCTCTTTCAAGCTCCTCATTGGTGAAACGTGAATCACAGGAGCACACACCTCCTAGGGTTGTTGTGAGGATTACGGGAGGGCTGGCACATCGTAAGAGCTCAGACATTTGAAGTAGGGTTACTGTTTTTCCCGTCAATCTGACTGATGTACATTCTCACTCCTCCACTGCCTCTTGTCTCAGCCTGGATGGATCAGTGTGTCAGTCTGCTAGGGGAGGCAGGGGGATGTCTGTCAATTGATCTCTGCTCCCTGGGGTAGATCAGCCACCTCCAGCTTATCATGTGTCTTCCTCTTCTCTCTGCTTCTCCCTAGGGATCCCTGTGCCACTACTTGACCCAGCACACCAGTGACTGGGGAAGTTCCATGCGGATGGCGCTGTCCCTGGCGCGGGGCCTGGCATTTCTCCATGAGGAGCGCTGGCAGGATGGTGGGTGAGCTGGGAGTAGGAAGCCATGGGAATCAGGAGCCACACTGCTGTTTCTGATTCTCCCTTAGCTAGAGATGGGAAGAACTAGGGTCAAGAGAAAGGAAGAAGATCCATACCCCTTCAACCTTGGCTTCTACCACAGGCCAATACAAACCAGGTATCGCCCACCGAGATCTGAGCAGCCAGAATGTGCTCATTCGGGAGGATGGGTCGTGTGCCATTGGAGACCTGGGCCTTGCCTTGGTGCTCCCTGGCCTCACCCAGCCTCCCACCTGGGCCCCAACTCAACCCCGAGGCCCAGCTGCCATCATGGAGGTGAGTACTCTGGATAAGGGTGAGGCCCAGAGATGATGGCAGTGTTCCTGATGAAGATGTGGCCTTTGCTGTGGCAGCAGTGGGGCAGTACCTGTAGAGTTTGGGACATTGCTGAGTCTAGTTGGGGGGATGTCGCGCGTACCAGTGTTGCAGCGAGGCTTGCCAGTGAGATGATTCTTGGCCCTCCATGCCTTTCCCTCTAGGCTGGCACCCAGAGGTACATGGCACCAGAGCTCTTGGACAAGACTCTGGACCTACAAGACTGGGGCACGGCCCTCCGGCAAGCCGATGTTTACTCTCTGGCTCTGCTCCTATGGGAGATCTTGAGCCGCTGCCCAGATTTGTGGCCTGGTAAGGATGAGTGTGACAGTGCCCCCTCTCCCCTCCTCTCCATGTCTCACTTGCCCATTCTAGATCCACTTGCCTCCTGACGCAGGAAGCTCTGCCCTTCTCCCTCTCGGCCTTTCCACAAGGAGACACCCTAGGGCTAGCTGACACCTAGCCCCCTGTGCCTTTCCCCAGACAGCAGACCACCACCCTTCCAACTGGCCTATGAGGCAGAACTGGGCAGCACCCCTACCACCTGTGAGCTGTGGACCTTGGCTGTGGAGGAGAGAAGGCGCCCCTACATCCCATCCACCTGGCACTGCTTCACCACAGTAAGAGGCCACCTGCTGGTGGGCTGGGGACCTGGAGGGTGTGGGCCTGGGCTTCAAGGACTTGACTACCAGGACCAGCCCATCTGCTCCTGTCTCCTCTCATCTGCCACCACTCCTGGCTCATGTTCAGCTGGAGCTGAGCAAACTTGCCCTGTACCTCAGCTCATCCTCTTCTACCATAAGTCTCACACAGCCATTCCTGAGACAGGCACCTTCCTCTTGCTCAGACTTGCTTGGTCTGTCTCTCTTGTCTCCACCATCCGTAAGCCCTGTGTCCCAGTCCCCTCTTCCAGGAAGCCTACCTTGGCCTTGCTTCTGCCCTGAGCTCTGCTCCCAAAATGGCTCCACTCCTGGTACCCAGGAGCCCAACACTCCATCCAAAAATTCCTCGCCCTGTCCTACACATCTGGGTTTCTACCATGACCCAATAAAAGCCAGCCCTGGGTACAAAGGGTTAAAATAGTGGCCAAATGGTGAAATTGCAGGGTCTGTATAAATAGTTTCCTAACAGGAAGCCCCTTTCCCTGCTACCTGGCCTGAAATTTCCACTGCACAAGTATCTGTTGGGTTAAGCAGTGTTTGCCTAAGACCCTGGTTGCCTGAAAGGAAGGAGAGTAATTTCCCATCAGTGTGTTAAGTCATTAACCTGAATTAGCTTCTCAGAGGAAAAGGTGGTCCCTCTGGAAGGCACCCAAAGAACCTGTCTCATAGGAAGCAAGATGCTGAGGGCTGGGTCTCATTTGGGGCCGGGAGAGGGAGGCTCCAGGGAGGGTCAGAAGAGGAGTGTTGAGAACAGGGTAGCGGTGGGCACCTTTCAACTCTGGGGCTGGTCAGGGGGCCACTCAGGATCCCGGGATTAAATTTGCCTCCCGGTCCTTCTTGCCAGGACCCTGGTGGCCTGAGAGAGCTGCTAGAGGACTGTTGGGACGCAGACCCAGAAGCACGGCTGACAGCTGAGTGTGTACAGCAGCGCCTGGCTGCCCTGGCCCGTCCTCAGGAGGCCCGCTCCTTCCCAGAGAGCTGTACCCACGACTGCCCACCTCTCTGCCCAGAAGACTGCCTCTCACCTCCTCCCCACTGCCATTCTCCCTTGTAGGCCTCCACTGAATGTCTGCTGCTTCAGCATTCAGCAAGGCCCTGGTGCCAGGAGTCCTCCTGTACCATCTCTCACCTGTAAATATGCAGTTTATGTATAACCTATGTACATGCAAACATAAATACGGTGATCAGATACCTGTCTGCTCTGCCTCACCACTGCCTTTCCTACTTGCTGAATGCTTGGATCCTTCTGTGGCCATCTAGTACACTGCAGTCCCAATGAGTGACTAGGGGTGGGTGTGCACAGGAAGGAGACGAAGTCAGCATTATCTCCATGTCCTGGGGCCTTCCTTCATGTGATCCTGGGGCTCCTCCTGTCTGTTGTCTTTTCTTTCTCTTCCCCAAGCCTTTATTTGGTGCGATCGCATGGCAGAGCACTGGGGAAAAAGGGGTGGATGTGATGAAACCAAATTGCTGCTCTGAAGGTGCTCAGAGAGGCACAGCTCACTTTGTGGGGCCTGCACAGGGTCCTGGGGGTGTCCTCTCCTGAGGCTTGAGTGGGAAGACCTCACAGGGCACGGGAAGCTTGGGTTTTGAATGAGTGGTTTTCCAGGAGTGGTGAGGGCAGTAGGTGTCGTGTCATGTGGTGCAGTAAGAAACCACAAGGAACCTGGGAAGCAAAAGCGCAGGGTGTGTTGTGGAGAGAGAGGGGGGAAGTTATGTGGAGATTGTAGGCAAGGCCTTGTGAGCTCTGCTGAGATGTTCTTCCTTCATTTCTTGTGCGTGTGTGTGTGTGTGTGTGTGTGTGTGTGTGTGATTTCTAGTGGCTTTTCTTTCCCACCCCAGACCCCATTCACACAGGGTGCCCTTCAGGGACATGTTACAATGGGTGCCTGGTTTATAGCACTAGTTCATTTTTTTTATTTTTTTTAATGTTTATTCATTTCCTGAGAGAGAGAGAGAGAGAGAGAGAGAGAGAGAGAGAGAGTGCGAGCAGGGGAGGGACAGAGAGAGAGGGAGACACAGAATCCGAAGCAGGCTCCAGGCTCTGAGCTGCCAGCACAGAGCCTGATGCAGGGCTCAAACATATGAACCATGAGATCATGACCTGATCTTCTTTTTTTTTTTTTTAAACTTTATTTAAGTAAGCTCTATACTCAGTGTGGGGAACTCATGACCTCAAGATCAAGAGTTGCATGCTCCTTCAACTAAGCCAGCCAGGAGCCCCCCCTAGTTTAGTTTCTAACTACCTGAGTGCACTTGGGCAAGTTATTTTCTCTTTCTAGGCCTCAAGTTTCTCACTTGCCAAATCAGGGGGTTGGAGGCCTTCTGGTCTAACTCCAGTAGACGATTGGGACGGCTCTGACTTCACTACAACAGGATTGATTCTTGCTCAGTGACTGAGCCCTATGTCTTTGAGCAAGTTACTTAACCCTAGAATCTGTTTTATCATGTGTAAAGTATGGATAAAAATGCCCACCCTGATTGCAGAGTTGATTCAGGGTAAAAAAGAAGAGGTGACAGGTCCTGTGCAGCACCTGACCTCAGTGGACACTCTATAAATGAGAACAGTTGTGACTGAACATTGAGATGATCTCTCGTCCCTTTCTAGCTTGGGTGTTCTAGAGTTCCAGGATTTAGCCTGTGCAGAGCCTATCCACTTTCAAGCCCTGAGACTTCACTTTCCTTCAGAACTCTAATTCTCTGCAAGACATCATCGTGTGAACAGGCAGCCACCACCTGAAACCAAACACATCAAAATCCAAGATCCTGCTTCCCCCTCACCAGCTGGGCTGCCCTACCCTCTTCCCTGGCTCTCAAGAGCACCCCGTTTCTCTCTCCATCTCTCTCTCTCTTTTTTTAGTAATCTCTACACCCAATGTGGGGCTCAAACTTACGATCCTTTGATGAAGAGTCACATACTCTTTAAATTTTTTTTTTTTTTTTTTTTTTTTTTTTTTTTTTTTTTTAGAGAGAACAAACAAGGGAGAGGAGCAGAAGGAGACAGAGAATCTTAAGCAGGCTTGACTGACTTGGTTTTGGTTCAGGTTGTGATCTCGAGATTCATGGAATCAAGCCCCCTGTCAGGCTCTGTGCTGCGAGTACAGAGCCTGCTTTGGATTATCTCCCCCTCTCTCTACACGTCTCATTCTCTCTCTCTCCCTCTCTCTCAAAATAAATAAATAAACTTTAAAAAATCTTAAATGAAAACTAGAACCAAAAACAAACAAACAAACAAACAAACAAACAAAAGAAAGCCTAAAAAACTGTCACAACGAAGAGGAGCCTAAGGAGACATGACGGCTAAATAAAATGTGATATCCTGGGTAAGATTCCAGAATAGGAAAAGGACACCAGGTGAGAACTAAATAACTCTGGATAAAGTATGGTTTAGTTAGTAATCATGAATCTGTACTGGATCATTACATTAAGGTAACAAACATACCATAATAATATAAGGTGTTAATAATAGGGGGCTGGGGGTGGGGGATGTGAAAACTCTGATTGCCTTCTCATTCTGTAAATCTAAAACCGCTCCCCGCAAAAGAAAGCTTATTAAACAAAAGTATGACCATCTCCAAAACTCAGAGCAGCCACAAATACAAAGAACAATGGCAGGGTTGTCGTAAGCATGACAATGCACACTTGCGGTATTTTTGAGTAGGTGTGTTGTAATATGTTGTATTGAAGGGATCACTAACATAAAACCCAGAAAACTTAAGATGATAATCTTGGCTCTCCTAGCTGTGAACTCTTAGAAACGTTTATTTGTTTAATTTTCTCAGCAAGGGGAGTGCATTATTCTCTAAGTCATTTACAATCCTATGATTCCCTACTTCTGTGATAAAATATTAGAGTCCCACTTGTGAAGATTACTTCGCCAAACCCAGTGTTTACCTCGTACGATACTGCTGATTAGTGACCCCATGCTCACAGAGATGCGTATTATGTCATGGAGATGCAATTTTGGGGGGAAAAATTGTATTCCTCACACCCAGTTCCCCCTATTATTAACATCTTACATTAGTATGGTATATTCGTTACCTTAATGATCCAATATAGCCTCGTGATTACGTGATTATTAACTAAACTCCATACTTTATAAGTACACTTTTTAGAGAGTTGAAAACATAAATCTCTGAACAGAGATGGGCTCATGGGAAGGAAGCTATGTGGCTGAAGACAGGGGCAGTGGTCGGTGAGAAGAAGACGGATTCGTCACTATCCAACTTTTTTTTTTTTTTTTTTACCTCTTGGATTTTGAACTATTTGCATGTTCTATTAAAATTAAGTGTTTACTGGGGCGCCTGGGTGGCGCAGTCGGTTAAGCGTCCGACTTCAGCCAGGTCACGATGTCGCGGTCCGTGAGTTCGAGCCCCGCGTCAGGCTCTGGGCTGACGGCTCGGAGCCTGGAGCCTGTTTCCGATTCTGTGTCTCCCTCTCTCTCTGCCCCTCCCCCGTTCATGCTCTGTCTCTCTCTGTCCCAAAAATTAAAAAAAAAAAAAAAAAAAAAATTAAGTGTTTACTTAAAAAGTTCATGCCAGAAAAAAAGGAAATATGCCAAAGTATTAATAGTAGCGATTCTGTTTGGGTAATGGGACCTCAAAAACAATTTTCTTTTTCTTTCTGCTTTTCTGTTTTCCAAATTTTCTTTAATTCTCATGAATTACTTATAGAATTTATTGAAAGCACGTAAACAAATTATCATCAGGAAACATTCCTTGAAAAGCTACATGTGACTTTACATTGTCTCCCTTTGGTACTTAGGAACACAACTTGTAGCATATTTTGTGCCTATTGTTATGTTGTTTGCTGAAATTATTTCATATGTGAGCATCACATTCTCACCTAGACTGTAACTGAGAGCATAGAGGGTGTGGAGGAACATAGTTTATACTCCTTCCGGTTCCTTTATAGCACTCAGTTCAGGACTCTGCATACGGCCTGGGGGACTGGATAGAGTCCCGAATTCCTGACCTGAATTTGTTACTAACAAGGGTGAAGCCTGCACTAAACCATTTCTGCTTTCCGAGCTTGTTTTTCCTCATCTGTGCAAGGAGGGTGTCGTTCACTTTTGATGTACTAAATTTCTTTTCAATAAATGCTTTTTGACCAACAGACCTAGTAGGAAAAAGATAAAGAGCCTATAGAGTAACACATATTGGGTTCTGGGATAAAGTTTTATGCCTTCGTCTACCTGCCATAGGCCTACCTGAAGTTCTTAGAAAGCAAGTGAAAGGTGTCTCATGCTGCTTGTCATTTCTACAGTGCCTACCTCGGGTCTAGGGAAATATCTACAAAATCTTCTATATCTTCAACCTCTTCTCTGAATGTCCTTTTCACTTTCTCCCACCCATGAAAATGAACCTTGCTTTTCCCAGAGTGGTAGCTTTTTTTCTTTTGCATACTCTGGAGGATGGTAGATATTTTCCTTTCTGTCTGTGGTTGCCTCCAGATCATTTCTCCATCTTTCTCCTCCAAAAACCCAAGCATCTCTGAAATACATGCCATCAGGGGCAGCTGGGTGGCTCAGTTGGTTAAGCACCCAACTTCAGCTCAGGTCATGATGTCACTGCTCATGAGTTTGAGGCCCGTCCCAGGCTCTGTGCTGTCAGCTCACAGCTCAGAGCCTGGAGCCTGCTTCAGATTCTGTCTCTGTCTCTCTGACCCTTCCCTGCTCATGCTCTGTGTCTCTCTGTCTCTCTAATATAAAAAATAAACATTAAAAAATTGATTTAAAAAAGTGAAATACATGCCATCAGACCACACCACTTGCTACTTCATCTGTTGTGATCATTTACAGACCTCCTGGTCACTCCTCTGTATTTGTTGAACATTTCAGCAACTGGCTCAAAGTCTCTTTTTATCACTACTTTTATCATCATTATATACATTCTATACATCACTAGCCGATAAATCTATTTAATCTTTTCTTCTTTGACCTTTTCCTTCCAAGGAGATTTTCCTCCACCAAGAACTCTTTCAAGCATTCCACTTTCTGGATACCACCTTCTACCTATTCAGCTCACTCTAGAGAGCCTCCACTGAGACATACAATCCATTGACCTGCCACTTTGTCACTGTCCATCACATCCTTGTGTCTTTCCTTCCTTCTTCAGCTTATTTTCCATCATCTATCTTCATAATCACTACCATGCAAGCACACTTAACTGCCTTGCCCTCTTTTCCCTTTCCCCTTACTTGTATTTTCTAGGCAAACCCTAGTCCAAGTTAAATCCAGTTCTATTCCACAGCTGTACCTAAGCATTGGAGTTTTACTGCAGGAAACCACCACCTGTGCTGAATGGTCTCACTTTATATTCTTGGCTCACAGACCTCAAGTGGGCCCTTCATGCTGCCCAGCAACCCTATTACAGTTCCCTAATCAATTCATTTGCCCACTTTCCGAGATGACTATTTCTAACCTTTTCCTCCTACCTCCCTGTCAACTGACAAGCTTGCTTTTTACTTCCGTGAAGAAAAAAAAAAAAAAAAGAAAGAAAAGAAAAGAAAGAAAAGGACAGCAATCAGCAAAGAATGTTTACATCTTCCCACCACTCCATCTACCAATGCATTTGCATTTGGACCTGTAGACTCTGATTTCCCTCCTATTACAATAATAACAGCCAACACATATATAGGGCTTACTGTATGTCCAGTGGTGTTCTAAATCTTTCATGTGTATTAAGTCATCTAAACTTCTCTATATGCATTGGGCTCTGTGCTGACAGCTCAGAATCTGGAGCCTGCTTTGGATTCTGTGTCTCCCTCTCTCTCTGCCCCTCCCAGCTCTCCAGAAAGAGCTCTGTCTCTTTCCGTCTCTCAAAACTGAATAAATGTTTAAAAAATTTTTTTTAAAAACTACTAAACCTCACTATAAATTAAGTATTATTATGATCCTTTGTCTTATAGATGGGAAAACTGAGGCCTGGAGGTTTCTTTTTTTTTTATTAATTCTTTTTTTTTTTTTTTTTTTTTTTTGAGCAGCAGGCAAAGTTTATGAGAATATAAGATTAGAAAGGAAGAATAGTAGGAAACTCTCTTTACAGAGAAGGGACATTCGAAAGTGGATGCCCAATTTTTATTTATTTATTTATTTTCAGAGAGAGAGAGTGAGGAAGGGGCAGAGAGGAGGGAGAGAGAGAGAATTCCAAGCAGGCTCCACACTGTCAATGCAGAGCCTGACACGGGACTTGATCTCATGAAACTTGAGATCATGACCTGAGTTACATTCAGAATTGGACAGGTGTTGGGGGGAGGGCACCTGGGTGACTCAGTTGGTTAAGTGTCCGACTCTTGATTTCGGCTCAGATCATGATCTTACAGTTGCCGGGCCTGAGCCCCTGTCTCTTTGCTGACAGTGTGGAGCCTGCTTGGGATTCTGTCTCCCTCTCTCTGCCCCTCCCTCCCTCCCTCTCTCTCAAAATAAATAAACTTTAATTAAAAAAAAAAAAAAAAAGAGTTGGACGCTTAACCAACTGAACCACCCAGGTGCTCCTGGAAGTTTCTTTTTAAGTGCCTTGTCCAGAGTCACAAAGTAAGTAGTCTGGCTCCAGAACTCATTTTCTCAACCACTGAACTGTACCCTGTGAACTGACCTATCTAAGGTCAGTCCCTCCATCCATGGACTGAAACCTTACTCTTTCTGGTCACTTTGTTCTTTCAATGATCTCTTCTTTCTCCAGCAATGTCATTTTTCCTCCCTACTGGATTATTCCCATCAGTTTACAAACATGCTTTAAGCTCTCCTATTTTAAAAAGCCCTTCCTAGGGGCTCCCGGGTGGCTCAGTCGGTTGAGCATCCAACTTTGGCTCTCGTCATGATCTCACAGTTTGTGGGTTCAAGCCCCACATCAGGGTTACTGCTGTCAGCCTGTCAGCGTGGATCCTGCCTCAGATCCTCTGACCCCCTCTCTCTGCCCCTCTCCCATTTGTGCTTCCCTCTCCCCCCCCCAAAAAAAAGCGCTTCCTGGACTTCCCACCCTCTTCTGATTACTGCTCCACTTCTCTGCTTCCTTATTTACCAACACTCCTTGGAAGAATTGCTTTTATTTGCTGTCCTACTTCCTCATTTCTCATTTTGTCCTCAATTTGTTTCAGGCAAAATTTCATCTCTACCATGTCATTAAAACTACTCTTAAAAAGTTCATTATCCTTGGGGCACCTGGGTGGCTCAGTTGGTTGAACGTCTGACTCTTGATTTCGGTTCAGGTCATGATCTCACGGTCATGGGATCAAACCCTGTGTTGGGCTCTGCACTGAGCGTGGAGCCTCCTTGGGCTTCTCTCTCTCTCTCTCTCTCTCTCTCTCTAATAAAATAAAATAAAATAAAATAAAATAAAATAAAATAAAATAAAATAAAGTAACATAAAATAAAGTGTTAAAAAAAAGTTCACCATCCTTTCAAAATCCAATGGCCAATTCTCAGATGGTGCCCTACATAATTTATCAGCAACATTTGACACATTTGATAGCTTCCTCCTTAAGTGCTTCATTCATACTCTCTTCTGATTTTTCCCTTCCTCATTCACCACTCATTCTGTATCTTTTGCTTGCTCCTCTTCCCAATTTCTTTTTTTTTTTTAATTTTTTTTTTTTTTTTTTTTTTTTTTCCCCTCTTCCCAATTTCTAAACATTGTCATGCTGAAGGCCAAATGCTAGACCCTCTTTTCTGCTCTGGCCACACTTGCCCTCTAGTGACCTCATCTAGCTCCTTGGCTTTACATACCTGGATAACTCTCAATTTTTTTTCTCTTCAGACCAAACCTCTCCCTGAGTTCCAGATTGCCAAATCTAACTGGTTTCTCAACATCTCCACTTGGATATCTTGTAGGCATCCTAAAC
Source organism: Panthera uncia (assembly GCF_023721935.1). Taxonomy (NCBI): domain Eukaryota; kingdom Metazoa; phylum Chordata; class Mammalia; order Carnivora; family Felidae; genus Panthera; species Panthera uncia. Next base: position 77,419,554 of record NC_064809.1, read on the forward strand.
TTAACTTGTCCAACAAAATTGTACTCATATCTGCTCCTCTGCTCATCTTCTTCATTTCAGTAAATGGCACCACTATTTTTCAGTTGCTCAGTGTCCTTGGGTTCATCCTTGATTTTTCTATTTTTTTTCACACTTCACATCCAGTCCAAATCTGCTAAGCTCTACCTTAAAAAATACCCAGAGTCTGACCATTCTTCACAACTTCCATCCAAGCCACCACCATTCTTCCTCTACATGACAACAGTAACCTCCTAACTGGGCTCCCTGTTTCCACTTTATTTTATTATTACTTTTTTTTTTTAAGAAATATATATATTTTTAAAATTTTTTTTTATTTTATTTTTTTGTTTTTAGAGACAGAGCATGAGTGGGGGAGGGACAGAGAGATAGGGAGACACAGAACCTGAAGCAGGCTCCAGGCTCTGAGCTGTCAGCCCAGAGCCTGACATGAGGCTTGAACACACAGAAGGTGAGATCATGACCTGAGCCAAAGTCAGATGCCCAACCAACTGAATCACCTAGGCGCTTCCCTGATTCCATTTTAACCACCTCTCCCTATCTTGTTCTTTCCTCACACAGTATCCAGAATGAGCTTGTTTTTGTTTTTTTTTTTTTTACCCTTTTCACTATTTTTAAGGGTACAGTTCAGTGACATTAAGTACATTTACTTTGTTGTGCAACTATGACCACTATTCTTCTTTAGCACTTTTTCACCTTTCCAAACTGAACCTCTGTGCCCACTAAATAATAACTTTCCATTCTCCAGTCCCTGACGATTTCTTTCTGTCTATGAATTTGATGACTGTAGGTACCTCATATAAATGGAATCATACAGTATTTCTCCTTTTATGCCTGGCTTACTTCACTTAGCATAATATCTTCAAGTTTATCCATGTTTTAGCATGTGTTAGAATTTCCTTCCTTTTAAGGCTGAATAATATATCATTGTACACACATACTACACTTTATTCATCTGTTGATGGACATTGATTGGATTTGTTTCCATTTGGGGGCTATTATGAATAATACTTCTTTTAAAAATTTTTTAAATTTATTTTTGAGAGAGAAAGAGCAAAAGCAGAAGAGGGGAGGAGAGAGGGGGACAGAGGATCCAAAACAAGCTTTGCACTGACAGCAGAGAGCTCAGAGCGGGGCTGGAAGTCATGAACCATGAGATCATGAGATCATGACCTGAGCCGAAGTCGATGCTTAGCCAACTGAGCCCCCCAGGAACCCCATGAAATATTTAACTTCTAAAAGGCATTATGGCCATATAGAAACAACAATAATTTCTTTCAAACCGAATCTTCCAAGAAATAAATAATACAGATATAAATTGTCCTAGAGCTTAAGGAAAAATAGAAAATATTCCAATTCATCTCAAATATTTAGCACAAAGCTGATTAGGAAGTTGTATCAAAATGCGCCATGGTGGGGCGCCTGGGTGGCGCAGTCGGTTAAGCGTCTGACTTCAGCCAGGTCACGATCTCGCGGTCCGTGAGTTCGAGCCCCGCGTCAGGCTCTGGGCTGATGGCTCGGAGCCTGGAGCCTGTTTCCGACTCTGTGTCTCCCTCTCTCTCTGCCCCTCCCCGTTCATGCTCTGTCTCTCTCTGTCCCAAAAATTAAAAAAAAAAAAAAAGTTGAAAAAAAAAATGCGCCATGGTTATGTAATATATTATCATTTGGGGAAGGGTAGGTACATGGGAATTCTAGGTTTTTTTTTGCAACCTCTTGTGAATCTAAAAATTATTTAAAAATAAAAAGTATTGGAGCACCTGGGTGGCTCAGTCAGTTGAGTGTCTGACTGTGGCTCAGGTCATTATCTCATAATTTATGAGTTCGAGCCCCACATCAGGCTCCCTGTTGTCAGCATGGAGCCCACTTTGGATCCTCTGTTCCCCTCTCTCTGCCCCTCCCCCACTCATGCTCTCTCTCAAAAATAAATTAAAAACATTAAGAAATATTTCAGGGGCGCCTGGGTGGCTCAGTCGGTTAAGTGTCCGACTTTAGCTCAGGTCACGATCTCGCGGTCCGTGAGTTCCAGCCCTGCGTTGGGCTCTGGGCTGATGGCTCAGAGCCTGGAGCCTGCTTCCGTTTCTGTGTCTCCCTCTCTCTCTGCCCCTCCCCCGTTCATGCTCTGTCTCTCTCTGTCCCAAAAATAAATAAATGTTAAAAAAAATTAAAAAAAGAGAAATATTTCAAAATCTATCACAATCCTTAATTCAAGATGATGAATTCAATATAAAATTTATTTTCTTCATATTTCTTGTATCTCACAAATCTGGGATGTAATATTTCCATTATGATTTAGCTCAAAGTATTTAATTTCCATCATGGTTCATTCTTTGACCCAAATTTATTTGGAAGCCTTTTTGTTTGTTTTCTTAAGTTTCCAGATACATGTTTGTATTTACATTTTACATTGTGATCAGAGAATATAGTATGTATTCTAAAATTCTTTGAAATTTGAATTATATTAGTTGAGACCAATTTTTATGAATAGTCTAAGTACGCTTAGGAAGAATGAGTATTTTTAAAAATTGTTTATTGGGGCGCCTGGGTGGTGCAGTTGGTTGGGTGTCCGACTGTGGCTCAGGTCATGATCTCACAGTTTGTGAGTTCGAACCCGGTGTTAGGCTCTGTGCTGACAGCTCAGAGCCTGGAGCCTATTTCAGATTCTGTGTCTCCCCCTCTCTCTACCCCTCCATTGTTCACGCTCTGTGTCTATCTCTCAATAATAAATAAATGTTAAAAAAAATTGTTTTAATTGTTTATTTATTTATTTGGGGGGAGGAGGGGGCAGAGAGAGGGAGAGAATCCCAGACAGGGTCAGCGCAGTCAGTGCAGAGCTGGATGTGAGGCTAGATCCCACGACCTTAAGATCATGACCTGAGCAGAAATCAAGAGTCCAACGCTTAACCAACTAAACCACCCAGCTGCCCCAAGAATGAGTATTTTTAAGTTTGGAGTGTATGGTTTTCTATGTTTATTTAAAACAAGCTTGTTTGTTGTGATAAAAAAAAAAAAAAAAAAAAGGAAAAAAAAAAAGTCCATGGCAGCAATCCAGTCCAGAGATGATGGTAGGTTGGGAGCAGGAACGATGGAGAGAAGTGGAAGGCATTCAGATTTATTTGAGAGACAAAATGAACACTTCGTGGTGTTGGAAGGGGATGAGGGAAAGGTGAAGAAGAGAGCCATCAAGGATGACCTCTTCAGGGGCTCCTAGCTGGCTCAGTACATAGAACATGCCCCCCCCCCTTTTTTTTTAAGTTATTCCTTTATTTATTTGAGTAATCTCTACAGCCTACTTGGGGCTCAAACTCAGGACCCAGAGATCAAGAGTCGCATGTTCTTTCCACTGAGCCAGCTAGGCGCCCCCAAGAGCATGCCACTCTTGATCTCAAGGTCGTGAGTTCAAGCCCCACATTTGGCATTGAGCTTACTTACGGGCGAGAGGGGGGGTGGGGTGGGGAAGATGACTTGTTTTATCTGTTTTACCCAATTCCACAGGTAGCAGAGCTATGCACCTAAAATAGGGACTCCAAGGAGGGATTAGGTAATCTCTGTATTTCGCCCAAGCACGTTTCTTTACTTCCCACGGCAGCTAGGAGGAAGGTGGCGAAATTAAGGCTTGGGGCTGAGCCTCAGCAGCTCCCCGCCCTTTCTTACATGCTCTATATTCGTGTTACAGTATTTACCATGGTGTATTATTCACCTTACAAGGTGTCGCACCCTTTGGACTGGGAGCTCAGAGGGCATGGGCTGAGTTTCTTCAAAGCCTCTGGAGGGACTTTGCCCAGAAACTCGCTCCTCCGCCTCCCCGGTCTTTCTTGGCCCCGCCCCCAGGGATTTCCGGCCGGCCCGCCCCTCTACACCCGCCTCCGCCGGGGCATCCCGGTTCCGCCCCTATTGCAACGGTTGTCCTCTAGCCTAGTTCGGGCTAGAGTGATTGATGCGTGTGTTCTCCAATCACTAACGCTGAAAGACCACATAATTACCAATTAGGCGGTAGCAAAGGCGGGTGCTGAAGCCTAGGGTTGGGGGTGACCAGGAAGTGAGAGCCGAGATGAGTCAAGCCCAGGCGGTGGCGTAAAGGTGACCGGGCATCTGGGTTCCTCCTTTCCCGTCTCTGGGTCAGGGGTCCCTCCGCAGCTAGGAGCCAGGACCTCCATTTACTCTTGTTAATGTGGAAGGGGGTGTGTCTACATTTGTAAACGGCCGAGGATTTTGCTGAGCCTCCTGCCCTTTCGCCGGGAGGCGGGTCCTTCTTTTAGCCTGGGGGTGAGGACTGGTGGGGTGGTCCTGACTCCCTCCCCCTCCGAGCTGGCGCCTGTAAAATTAAGGTCCTTCCGTAGCCTGTGGGTGGTTAAAGTCACCACGGAAAGGGTGGTGAGGGATGACGACGGTGAGATTCGCGGACTCTGCCCTTCTCCTGAGGAGTTAGAGACCTCCAGCTGCAGTCAGAGGTAGTAGAAGGTGGAGGGGTCCTGGAAGCTAAATTCCTGTAGTTAGGAAACTAGGGAAAAGAATAGGTAGGAGAAGGAACGGGTGGAAAAAAAGCATTTATGTAGAGGTCCTGGTAGTTCTGAGTCTACTGTAGGGTTAGACGCGTTGGGTTTGGGCTCAGGCTCAAAATCCCTTTCCCACCTCTGCGCCGTCAGCTTTTTGCCTTCATTTCTTTCTCCTCAGGCTGGAGGAAACACCTGAACATGTGGAATCCCAATGCCGGTAGGTGTTTGGGGATCTCTTCTCTCACCCCCACCCCTTTTCATATGAAACCCACAACAGGAAGTTTTTGTGTCAGTTTTTCCTCCGCCTCTCAACACCGCAAAAGCAGTCCTTAAACCATAGCTGACCAATGGTCTTTCCTTAGAGTTCACGGTCTCCCTTTCCCCCCAGTCCTGTCAGTCCTTACCTTTGTCTCCCGCGCAGCTTTGTCTCCCCTACGCCCCGTTCTCCTTCCTCACCTTTGCTTTTCCCTCTAAGTATTGAGTGAGAAACGGTGTTTCTCACCTTTTGTAGGCATTTGTTGCCAGAGGGTCTGAGCAATTCTGATCTTAATTTATTCTTTGCTTCTTCCACCAGGACCACCAGGGCCAAATCCATATCCTCCTAACCTTGGGTACCCTGGAGGTTCCAATCCTGCCCACCCACCGCCTGTAAATCCTGCCTATCCTCCAGGCCCCTTTCCAACTCCTCCAGAAGCTCCCCAGGGGAATCCAGCTTTTCCCCCAGGTGGGCCCCCTCATCCTGTGCCACAACCAGGGTATCCAGGATGCCAACCCCTAGGTCCCTACCCACCTCCCTACCCACCACCTGCTCCTGGCATGCCTCCTGTGAATCCCTTGGCACCTGGCATGGTAGCACCAGGAATGGTGATGGACAAGAAGATGAGGAAGAAAATGAAGAAAGCTCATAAAAAGATGCACAAACACCACAAACATGGCAAGGTCAGTGCCCTCTGGAGTCTGGCTAGGAAGGGGTGCCCCCTCAGAGGGACTAGGCTGGCAGGAATGGGTAAGGGGGATTTGCAGTCTGAGGACGTGAAGCAGCCATTATGTGGCTCTGGTAGATGGTTCTTCTTTGTAAAGGATTCCCACTGATAAGAATCTGATAATCTTGGAATATTAGGCTAATTGGACCTTCTATCAGGGAGGGCTAGGTTGAGCCTTAGACATAGATATTGGAATCTAAAGCCCTTCCTGTCTGTCTTTCTCTGTCCCAGAACTTTTGCTCCCCCCCCCCCCCCCCCCCCGATGCTTTTAGCAACTTAGATACACCCACCTTCAGTGTTCACAAGGTGTTGTGCTAATTACATGGGCCTTTTTGTCCTACCACCCAGCAGGACTCTTAGTGACTCTCAACCTCAGATAAAAATTTCGTGCACAGCCCCAAGGTGAAGTATCTTCCTTCTAGAAGAGTGTTAAGCAGCAAATAGCTCTCAGGACAACTCTGGAAGGACAAAACCAACCTGGATCTTGAGGAGGCCTTAGTTTACCTTTTTCTGCCTAGTGTTTATTTATTTGCCTTAGTGCTTTGGGCACTACCTCCTGGATCTAGGTCTTTGGTGGAAGCTTGAGGAGAAGGAAAGATGAGATTGAATTGGGGGGAGAAATTACCCCAGAGAGACTCAAAAGTGTTTTTGATGACAGTTGTTGGGAGTACGCATGTAAAGAATCTTGACTAGTACTCTCTCCACCTTCTCTCCCACCTTCCTCACTTTCTCCCATTTGGGGCTTAGGAAAAAGAAAAGATAGTTGGGCACACAGCTGCTGTTTCTACTCACTTGTCTTAGAATCATAGCTACAAGAACTTTCCATGTGACCAATCAGTAAGCATTTGTAAGGTAGCAGCTGTCTCTTAGCACTATGCTATGCTAGTGCCTGTATTTATTCCTTGCCAAGGCATTGAGTCAGGTAAAGAAAGTTGGAAATATGCTCCAAATGCAATATTAAGTTCTGTGCAGTGATTTAGGAAGGTTTAATCCATTCTTATATGTTCACTGCTGAAAGAAACGTTTGCTTTTGCTGTTTAAGAGACAGTCTGTTTCAAAACTGCTGACCTTCTTAGGAAGCAAGGGGGTGCTGGGTGGAGGGGTAGAGCACCAAAGAATGTCCCATGGAGTGATCAATGGTCATTGGATCTGATGCTGTCTCCTTTCCCCTTTCCCATTACAGCATTCCTCCTCCTCCTCCTCCTCTTCCAGCAGTGACTCTGACTGAATACAGGGCCTGGACCCTTCCCTCAAGCCTCTCCAGTTCTGCTCTCCCATCAAGCTTCAGATGCCATCTTGTTACTGGGGAAAATTAGCCCTTGTGCCCCTCCCCCCCCCCTTTCCCCCCCCCCCCCCCCCCCCCCCCCGGCTCCTACAATCTGAGCCTTCCTCTTCTGTTCAGCCCTAACTGGCTAGGGAAAATGGGAAAAGAATTCCCATGGGCTAGCAAAGACCTTCTTCTCACTACTGGGATAGAACTTTTAGCTGATGAGTTTAGCAGGACTATTTTTTGAGGATGATGAGACCTTTGAGCTAAGTGCTGAAGACAAGTTTAAGATCTGTAAAATGTGGTTTTGTAATACTTGTAGTTGGGAGGTGTTGTGGAAATTTAATTACAGCGAAAAAGAAACTGTATTGTTTTTGTAAGGTGGCTGGCACACTTTGGTAATTTAGTGGCAAATACATTTCCCATCAAGCCTTTATTGATCGTACTAACTGGAAGGCTGCTGGGAGGTGGAGTCCATTTGGAACCTAATCTCACTCCTTAGCTTGGTAGGCTGGCTCAGGTCCTTCTTATTCTCCAACTCTCAGTGCAAATAAAGCTGTTTTTCCTTGTCTCTGTTCACCCGTGCCATTACCTTGGTTGGGCCCAGCACATTCTACCACTTTTGCTGCCCTTCCTTAGACCCTCCAAAGTGTATCAGTTTTATATCCAGGAACTAGAGCATCAGTGAAGAAGACGCCATACTGTCTCTATGTTTCTTAAGTGAGAAGAACCTTCAGAATTGGTTCAGTCTACTGGTATGAATCTTTACTGTCTTCCCTTCAATGAACAGAAATAGGTCTTTAGCTTAAGTTTTCGTATCTGCTACAGAGGTTCTTAACCCTGGCTGCCCATCAGCTATCAGAATGATTTAGAGTTTTGCCCCAAATCTATTGAGTAAGACCCTCAAGGATGGGGCCCTTTTCCCTGTCAGGAAAAGTGACATTTCAACTGCCTCTTGGGCCTGGAGCATGGAAAGGATGAGTCGAAAAAAAATGAAAGAGTGGATTTTCCAAGTGGAGTGGGGAGAGGGGTTGGGAAAGGCATGTGTGCTTAGGTACAGAGTCACAGAATTCCATAGCATGTTTGGGAATCACAGGTCTCCCAGTGGGACTAGATTGGTTTCCTGGAAAATTGTTTATTGAGGAAATACTGTGTTCTGGGTGCTGAAGCTACAGTTCCTGCCTTTCATGATTTGCAAGATCTAATGGAACAGATGGACACATAAATAGGTTATTATAATACAGTAAAAAGGACCACAATAGAGACATGGACCAAGCAGTGAGAGAACAAAGGAAGGAGTGACAGTGCCACTGGGAAAATGAACTAGATCCAGGCTGGGCCTCAGAAAAAGTAGGAGTTGCCCAGTTGGTAAAAAGTACCAGCTAACACTAAGCATTTATTGTGTGCCTTATGTTTATAACTTCTAGAATCTTCACAGCAACTCTATGAGGTAGGTACCATTGTTCCCATTTTATAAGTAAAGAAAACTGACGCAGGAAGTGGTTCTGTCAGGATTCAAACTCAGGCAGTCTGGCTCCTGAGTCTGTGCTCTTAACCCAATGGATTCCAAGCAGAAGAAACCTTTTTACAGAGGCACAGAGTTGTAAAAAGGGGTAGGATGAGGGATGCCTGGGTGGCTCGATCAGCTGAGTGTCCGACCCTTAATTTGGGCTCAGGTCATTATCTCATGGTTGTGGGACTGAGCTCTGAGTTGGGCTCTGTGCTCACAGCACAGAGCCTGCTTGGGATTCTCTTTCTCTCTCTCTCTCTGCCTCTTCTCCATGCTTGCTCTCTGCCTTCTCTCTGTCAAAGTAAATAAACATTAAAAAAAAAAAAACAAAAACGGGGGTAGAATGAAAGTTTAGTTCTTGAGCCTGAGTCACCATGCAGGAAATGAGGGGCAGAGAGCCCCTCATTTAGAGGGAGAGAGCATGTGCATGCACAGGAGAGGGGCAGAGAGAGAGGATCCTAAGCCTCAGCGTGGAGCCTGACTCGGGGCTCGATCCCATGATCCTAGGATCATGACCTGAGCTGAAATCAAGTTTTCGGTATTCATCAGCTCTTCTTTTTTGAGGAGAAGGGAGATAGGGACACAGGGGGATTGTGGGGTGAAGAGAAACAGATGTTGACAAAGTAGAAATAAGGAGAAACACAGCAGTGGCTAGAAGGGGAAAACACAAAAAGAAATCGTGAAATTAGGAAACTCACTGACTCCTTTTCTCTCCCACTCTTTCTCTCTCTTTTTTTTTTTAATGTTTATTTATTTTGAGAAAGAGCATGAACGGAGGAGGGGCAGAAAGACACAGAATCGAAAGCAGGCTCCAAGCTCTGAGCTGTCAGCACAGAGCCCGATGGGACCTGAACCTATGAACCATGAGATCATGACCTGGGCTGAAGTTGCATGCTTAACAGACCGAGCCACCAGGCACCCCACTGTTATTGTTTTTTTTTTTTTTTTTACATTTATTTATTTTTGAAAGACAGAGTGAGACAGAGCACAAGTGGAGGAGGGGCAGAGAGAGAAGGAGACACAGAATCTGAAGCAGGTTCCAGGCTCTGAGCAAGAGTTCAGCACAGAGCCCAATGCGGGCCCAAACCCACGAACGATGAGATCATGACCTGAGCTGAAGTCGGACACTTAACCAACGGAGCCACACAGGCGCCCCAACACCCCACTATTTTTTAATGTTTATTTTATTAAAAAAATTTTTTTTAACGTTTATTCATTTTTGAGAGACAGAGTGCGAGTAGGGGAGGGGCAGAGAGAGAGGGAGACACAGAATCCCAAGCAGGTTCCAGAACCTGAGCTGTCATCACAGAGCCCCACCTAGGGCTCGAACTCACAAATCACGAGATCATGACCTTAGCTGAAGTCAGACACTTAACCAACTGAGCCACCCAGGTGCCCCTAATGTTTATTTTTGAGAGAGAAAGAGAGAGGGAGTGCTAGTGGGGAAGGGACAGAGAGAGAGGGAGACAGAGGATCTGAAGCCCAATGCGGTGCTCAAATCCATGAACCATGAGATCATGACCTGAGCCGAAGTTGGAGGCTTAATCGATGGAACCGTTCAGGTGCCCCCTTTCTCCCCACTCTTAACCATGGAGAGCACATCTCCCCATCCTGGCATTTCTAAGCCATACGCACAGTGCCTTACTATTGTTTTGTTATTTCTCAAAAATTTATTAACTTTTTAAAAAACTTTTTTAAAAAGTTTGTTTTGAGAGAGAGAGAGAGAGCATGGGAGGGGCAGAGAGAGAGGGAGAGAGAGAGAGAATCCCAAGCAGGCTCTCTCAGCTCAGAGCCTCATGTGGGGCTCAATCCGAATGAACTGTGATATTACGACCTAAGCCAAAATCAGGAGTTGGATGCTTAACTGACTGAGCCACTGAGGTGCCCCCCAAATTTACTAACTTTTTAAAAGCTGAAAGCAATACATGTACTTGAGAAAAAGATTGTAACTTTTTTGTTTTATCTTTTAAAATTGATATATTTTTTTAAAGTAAGTTCTATGCCCAGCCTGGGACTGGAACTCATGACCCAGAGATCAAAAGTTGCATGCCCCACCAACTGAGCCAGCCAGGGCCCCCAGATTTTAACATTTTTGAAAAAAATGTTTATTTGTTTTTGAGAGAGAGTGTGTGAGCAGGGAGGGCAAAGAGAGAGAGGGGCACAGAGTATCTAAAGCAGGCTCCACGCTGAGAGCACAGAGAGCACAGAGCCGAATACAGGGCTTAAACTCACAAACCCAGGAACAGTGACCTGAGCTGAAGTTGGATACTTAACCAACTGACCCACCCAGGTGCCCCCAGATTGTAACATTTTTAATAGGAAATTGAGTGAAAAGATTCTCCTCTCTTCTCAGAGAAAGAGCCAATCACAACTACCAGATACTTTTGTAAACTTCCAGAGCTATTCTGTGTACAGTCAAGTGCCCCCCTTTTATTTCTATCTTACATCATTCCTATTTTCCTCCTCCCCACTTTATATGGGAGCATACTCTATGCTCTCTTTTGGACCTTTTTCTCATTTAACCGTCTGTCTCGGAGTTGATTCCATCTGTGTGTATGCGCATGCATGTGTGGAAGTGTGCTAGTGAATACAACCTTGTTTTTAACACCATTCAATTTATCCAATCTTTTGTTGTTGGAATTTTATATTGCTTCCAGTCTTGCTATACACTTAACTGCTACAGTGAACATTTTGGTACATTTATCTTAAACCGAGGTTGAGAGATGCCTGGGTGGCTCAGTCAGTTGAGTGTCCGACTCTTGATTTCAGCTCAGCTCATGATCTCAAGGTTCGTAGAGTTTGAGTCCCACGTCGGGCTCACACTGACTGTGCTGAGCCTGCTTGGGATTCTCTCTCTCTCCCTTTCTCTCTGCTCCTCCTGCACTCTCTCTCTCTCTCTCTCTCAAAATAAACTAAAACAAAACAAAACAAAAAACAAAAACAACTGAGGTTGAAAAGTCAGATGCCCATGGCTATATCTGGCTATGAGTCTGTCCATCCGTCTGTCTGTCTGTCTCTTTTTCTTTCTCTTTTTGTGGAGAGCTCATTCTGTGCTAAATATCAGACTCTCCCCCACCCCCCAAGTAGGCTCCATGCCCAACGTAGGATCTCACAACTCTGAGATCAAGAGTTGGATATTCTACAGACTGAACCACCCAGGTGTCCCCAGACATTTTCAATAAAGATTTAGATTTCAAGCTAGAAAGTCTAGCAACAGTGGGTCCTCATTCCTGAAGGCAGAAAATCTGGCCTCGAGTAGTGGTCATTCCTTACAGGTGGATCCTGTGCACTCCAGTCTTCTCATTGCAACTTCCTGTTGCCTTCTTTCTCCCAATTACATAACTTGCCTGTCCCCTGAGAGCATTGGGTTTGCGCCATATTTTGTGCAATGATATAAAGCACTAAAGATGGTGGTTCTCAAATGTGTTTATCTTATGACTTCACCACCTTGTGTCCACCAGGGGAATCTGGGATTCTGCCATTCTCTTCCTACTATAAACAAAGTATAGCAAGGTTTCCACACAATTGACAATGGGAAAGGATAGGAAACCCATGGGATCTAAAATACAAATTGAGGGCCACCTGGGTGGCTCAGTTGGTTAAGCATTCAACTTTGGCTCAGGTCATGATCTCACGGTTCATGGGTTTGAGCTCCGCATAAGGCTCTCTGCTCTCAGTGCAGAGCCCACTTCGAATCCTCTGTCTCCTTTGCTCTCTGCCCCTTCCCCACTCATGCTCTTTCTCTCAAAGATAAATTTTTTTTTTTTAATTTTTTTTTCAACGTTTTTAATTTATTTTTGGGACAGAGAGAGACAGAGCATGAACGGGGGAGGGGCAGAGAGAGAGGGAGACACAGAATCGGAAACAGGCTGCAGGCTCCGAGCCATCAGCCCAGAGCCTGATGCGGGGCTCGAACTCACGGACCGCGAGATCGTGACCTGGCTGAAGTCGGACGCTTAACCGACTGCGCCACCCAGGCGCCCCTCAAAGATAAATATTTTTAAAAAATCATTTAAAAAATCTCTTTAAAAAAATAAAATACACATCGACACTTTAGGGGCGCCTGGGCGGCTCATTCGGTTAAGTGTCTGACTCCAGCTCAGGTCATCATCTCACAGTTCATGAGTTCGTGCCCCTTGTTGGGCTCTGTGCTGACAACTAAGAGCCTGGAGCCTGCTTCGGATTCTGTGTCTCCTTCTATCTCTGCCCCTCCCCTGCTCACGCTCTGTCTCTCTCTCTCTCTCTCTCTGTCTCAAAAAATAAACATTAAAAAAATTATTAAAAAAATTGTCACTTTAGCTTTGGGGGATTGCCAGTCATGGGATGAGTCTTTAGTTTGCTGTCTTTTTGGAATCATCTGCCTATATCAGGTCGTTTTGTAGCTCAAGGCAAACTCACTCTCTTCTTTCCCTTTCTGAGAGAAAATTATTGATTCGTAAAATTATTAGGTATTGCCATTAAATGCATCTCATCTTTCTCTTTCAAAGCTGACTGCAACTGTTGCCCAGTCCTAGGAGAAGCCATACTAAGAATGATGTTATTTTATCAACTTGTATTTGATCTTTGTTTTGCCTTCCACATCAGAGATGACTGCTTGAATAGCCACTCACTTTCACCCCAGCTCACAGGGTCCCTGGAATATAAATGACCCTAATGCAAAATCTTGAGGTTAATCTGACCTTCTGCCTGGGCCTCTCAGTAAGCCTGTTCCTTAGTTTGATTTGTAATGTTACTGTCCTGGGAACCTGGCTGGCTCAGTTGGAATAGCATGTGACTCTTGATCTTGGGGTTGTGAGTTTAAGCCCCACACTGGATGTAGAGATTACTTAAATGGATAAAACTTAAAAAAATTTTTTTTGAAATGTTATGTCCTAACATTTTCTTGTTTTCCTTTCCTCTCAGTATTTGGTCTGCCCCTTGCCTTTGCAAGTACAGACTTCTTTTTATTTCCTTTCTTTAAATGTTTTATTTATTTTTGAGAGAGAGAGCCTGAGCGAGAGCAGGGGAGGGACAGAGACAGAGGGGAATAGAGGATCTGAAGCTGACTCTGTGCCTACAGCAGTGAGCCCGACATGGAGCTCTGAAGCTGACTCTGTGCCTACAGCAGTGAGCCCGACATGGAGCTCGAACTCACAAACTGTGAGATTATGACCTGACGCTTAACCAGTTGTGCCACCCAGGCTCCCCACTTCTTTTTATTTCTATCTCACATTGTTTCTAATGTCCCCCGCCCCCAAGGCACTGGAATACCCAAGCTGTATTTTCCACTTTGGAAGGCTGTTCTTCTTCAGATGACTCCATTGAATTGGGGTTGCCCAATAAAATAAACGTACTAATATTAAGGCCAGAACTGACATCTGAAGGACTTGAACGAGGTTTGCTCTCTCTTATTTCCTTCTCTTATCTTATTCCCTGCCAGAGCTCTTCTCTGTTTTGTTTTGTTTTTCATAGAAAGTTTTAACATGGAAATATACAGACATACACAGAGAAAGCAGTTTAATGAACTCCTATATTCCCATCACCTAGCCTCAGTAATTATCAACATTCTGCCAATCTTGTTCCATTCCACGTCATATTGTTTCCAATTTTTATTATAAAAATTACCTCTTAAAAGTTTACAAACAGTACAGTGATTATCCATAAACCTACCATTCATACTAAACAATTGGTAACATTTTCCCATATTTGCTTCAATTTGAAAGTCTGTTGCATACATCATGACCCATGCTCAATAAATACTTCATCATGCACCTTCTAAACAGCATTTCTCCTACATAACCACAATTCCATGATCACACTCAAGAAGATTAAAAATACTTCCTAATATTAGCTAATATTCAGTTTGTTTGAATTTCCTCAGTTGCCCCCAAAATGTCTTATGTAGCTATTTAAAAACAAGCAAACAAACAAGATCTGATCCATACCTTACATTTGTTATTTCCTTTTAAATTTCTTTTCTTTCACCTCTTCCTCCTTCTTTTCTATTACATTGCCTTATTAAAGAACCTGAGGTAGTTGTCTTACAAACTGTCCAACATTCTGAATTTGCTGATTATCTTTTTGCAGTGTGAGGTATATAACTTATTCCTTTATTCCTCATACATTTTCTATATGTTGCAAATTAGTGGTAAAGGTTGATTAGATTAAGCTCTTTTGACAAGAATATTTAATAGATAATGCTATGTATTTATTGTATCTCATCAAGGACCACATAATGTCAACGGGTATCCTGCGATTAGTGATACAAAGTTTGATCACTTGAATAAGATGATGATTATCAGATATCTCCATTTTAGATTACTTCCCCCCCCCCCCCCCCGTGCGATTTGTCAATTATGTGTGTGGTGATATTTGGCCCCATAATATCCTGCTCCCCTAACAGCTTTTCACTTAAAGTTTTGATGTTTGATGAGACTGGCCTGAATGAATTATTTCATTTTGGGTTGCAGAATGAATGGTGATTTTCTAACTCTTTCATTCTTTCTACATTTATTAAATGGAACTCTTAAAAGAGTTTTCCCTTAACGGATGAATTACATTCTTCCTAAGAGAGAGTAAATGCTTAATTCTTTGCTTTTAGTTACTAATTTTCAGAGTAAGGAACTAGTGTAAAAGTTGCCTTCAATGTGGCAAATTAGTTTTTTTAAATCTTTCTTTTATTTAAGTATCACTATAGACTACTGGGTTTTTCCCGTCTCTTCTCATTCTCTTCACCCACCCCTTTTCCCTCTTGTCTCCCTTTATCCATGGCGACTGCAAACTCTCTCCGTACTCACGCCTGGGATTTCCAATCTTTCCGCTAGGGGCCACTAACTTCCTCCCTGTTCTTACGCTGCCGCTCTATCATAGACTTAGCCATCGGCTACAAGGTATTGTCTCGTTGGTGCCGACGCTGTCCACGGAGCCGCTCTAGGCTGTAGGGAGGCCGTCCGCATTGCGTGGGGAAGGTTTGGAGGACGCAGTCGCCTCGCCGGCCCCCGGGGCGGTTAGCGCTTCCGGGGTCGGAGGGTGCGCGGGGTTGAAAGCGGGCCGCTCCGCCCCGTCCCCCTCCCAGACCAGCAGAGGCAGCAGCCGGAGCAGCCGCAGCCTGCGCCCTCTCCCGCCCGCCCGCCCTCCGCCCGCCCGCCCGCCCTCCGCCGCCCTCCACCCGCCCCGGGGTCTCTTTCCCCCTTCCTCCTCCTCCTCCTCCACCCCCCCCTTCCTCCTCCGCCCGCCCGCGGGGCCCCCCTCGCCTTCCCGCCCGCCCCTATTGTTCCGCCCCCGGCCTCCCGCCCTTCCCCTTCCCGCCCGCTCCCCTTTTCCCCTCAGTCGCCTCGCGCCTGCAGGTAAGCTTCAAAATTCTCCCTCCGCCCCCGGCTATAGCTTTCTTTCCACTCTTGCCATCTTTCTCTGTGGGCTCCGGTCCTCGTCACGAGCCCCGGCCTCGCGTAGTACCGCGTGAGCGCCTACCCCCTCAGTCTGCCTGGCCGGCCATTCACGCGAGGCCCTGGCTCAGACGCGGCCTAGTAGGCCTCGCGCAAGGCCTACCCCCCTCCCCCCGCCTTTTCCCGGTGGCGGCTGCGCAGGAGTCAAGGAGGGCGCGCGCGCGGTAGGGGGGGCGGCGGTGGATTTGTTGGTTGAAGGGGGTTGGGGGAGGCGATGGCCGGCTTGCTGGCCGGGCGGGTGAGCGCGGCTCCCCGCGGGGGTCAGGCGCTGGCGCAGCCACACGAGGAGGCGCTCCTAGCCCGGCCCCTCCCCCTGGATCGCAGCGCCCCCCCCCCGACCGAACCGTTTATTTTTTTTCCCTTCTCTCTTTTCTAGTGGAGGGATGGGGGGGGCATTTTTTAATTGGAAAATGCTTGGATGACCGAGGGGAGGGGGGCTGCGGAGTTAAAGAAAGGGTAAACGGGCTCCCAGTTACCGAGTTATTCAGGACGTTTTCTCGGGGTAACGAATTTTGAAATTACAAAATGCCTGCCGGTATAGACCCAGGCCGAGCTATTTATAGGAGAAGGGGTAATGGACTGCAGGATTAACAGCTGGATTTCTGGGATTGGGTACATTTATATTAACCTAGGCGGGAGAGGAATGACAGGGATTCTTGGATGTTTGGAGTTAGAAATGCACGTCTGTGCCTTAATCAAGAAATGGCTTTCTAATAGGTTTTTCAGTGTTCCTGCTCTTTTGAACTTGTGTTACTGTGGTATTTGAAAGTGATTCCAGTTACATTTGAGTGGGGATAAAGAGTTAAACTGCCAGTTTTTTTTTTTTTTTTTTTTTTTTTTTTTTAGCCATAGCTTATTAAAAAGTCATTCTTAAAGACGTAACAGTCTCCCTCGCCCCCCCAGCACTGTTGTTTTTCCCTGAGTGAAAAGTGTTGAATTCTGGGATTTTGCCAACAATTCTATTTTGACAATGGGGGAATGAGGTGCTTTGGGGATGCAAAGTCTGTCTTTTAAAATAATCATATTTTGGAGGTAACCACAAGGCAGTTTGCCATATACAGAATGATTTGGCAGCAACTTAAACATTTTAAGTGTTTAGGGGATGGGCTTTGTGTTGGAACAAAGTTAAAACAGTGGCTGGTTTGTGAAGGGGGAAACTTAGCTGAAAGAGAGATCATTGATGTTGACTTTCGAAGGGATGGTTGCTAAAAACCTCACTGGTGAAATTTATCAACTTTGGAGAACCTTTTTAAAGCTAATGCTATTAGGTCCTAAGGAGGTATCATAGGAAAAGGTATATTCACAAATTCTCTTTCTATGTTTGGTTAGTTATTCCAAGACAGAAATGTTAGGAATATTGTTTCAGATGATGGGTGGGGAAAGAGCTTTCTCTGTAGGAAAGGTTTATTCCTGCTGTTGCTTAAGACAACTATACAATAAATATTTAGCAGTAGTTTTATTTTCATTGTTTTCTTTGGAAGAAAATTTAAGATTTAATAGATTTGAATAAAGGTGGAGTGGTAACAAAGATTAATACGCAGAAGCAAGGCAGATTTTCAAATATGAGTGATTATCAAGTTGGGTCAGGAGAGGGGATGGGAGAAAGGACTCAGGATGTACTTAATGTATTGAGCCTTTTCCCAAAGGGGAATATGGAATCCCAGCCTTCATAGAGGCTTTTCAGATAGTGCCATTTTCAGTGAGGTTGTTGATTTAAATCTTATTAAAATTATTTGGTGTCATCTATCAACATTTGAAATTGTAATGTGAGCTATCTCTAAATTTTTTTTTTATCTAGAAATTGCTGCAAGTAAGAAAACTTAATGTGTCCTTTCTTGCTCTCAACCTGAGCGTGCTACTTAACAGGGAAGCAAAAGGTCATCTGTCTGTCTGTAGTTGATTAGTTTGAGGTCTGGCCTCATGATTTCCAGGTGTTTCTGTATCCTGTCGAATCTTATTCTGTTGAAGGACAACTGGTGCACGTTCAGCAGTTCCTTTGCAACCATTGCGGATTGAAGGAATCTTCCTCCTCCTCAGAGTCAGCGGAAACCTTACCATTAAGGACAGCAGACTGAAGAGTCTCTTTCTATACTCTATCAGAACCTGAGCTGTAAATGGTTGTCATTAGTGCAGTTGTGCTGGGTGTATACAAGCTTCCCGATGGATAGGCTGTCATATAAGGAAAAGAGTCAAAAAACATTTGTAACAGTGAAAATGACTTTGGGAACTATTTCTCCTATTGTTTTCCCCTTCTGATTTTGGTCATGTTTGCATTTCAGTTTTTGGCTTCACCCCCACCAGTGACCAAAGACTTGACCACTCAAAGTCCAGCTCCCCAGAACACTGCTCGACATGGACACCGGTGTGATTGAAGGTGGATTAAATGTCACTCTCACCATCCGGCTACTTATGCATGGAAAGGTATGCACCAGCTTGGGAAATTGGGTCATAGTAACTGCTCGGGGAGAGGCCAGGAAGAGAGGGCATGCATCTTGGAGCTCATCAGATTAGCACTGTGGGGCATCTGGCTTTAGCAGTCTTCTCTATCAGAGTAGATGAGAGTGTAGTGGGAAAATGGACATACTTTAGTAGGAAGCTCCACTGAGCAGGAAAGGCTTAACTAGAGGATGGAGCCAAAGACTCTCATACCTGGATAATAAGATTTTCCTCATCGAGATTGGTGTAGCTTGTGATAAATAGATAACCTCTGCCAAGACAATTTTGGGAAACTATACAGATTTGGTACTTCAAAAAATAAGTTATGTTAAACACAGAATAGTATTTGATTATTTCTGAATCATTATTCCTTCAGTATTCTTTGGTACCTTCAGTTATGTTTTGAACAAAGAAGAGAGTAAGCCTACTTCTCTTCCTAATAAATCTGAGTTTTTCCATTGTTTTGGACAGTTAAAAATTCCTTTTTATGATATGAACACTTGAGTTTCCTCTTATTTGACGCTAGTTTTCTCCATTGCAGGAAGTTGGCAGTATCATCGGAAAGGTAAGACTGTTTCACTTCAACTCTAATTACTATTTAGTTAGTCTTGGTTGAAACAGCAGTTGGAGCTCATTCTTGACTTTTCTTCTTACAGAAAGGAGAATCAGTTAAGAAGATGCGTGAGGAGGTGAGTTATAGGGGGCTGGGATGGGGGGCTAGTTTAAGGGTTGTTAAAAGCCCTTAAAGGCAAAATTTTTATTTAATGAGCAATTAGAAGGAATCAATAGGAGAATCTGGTGTTTTTCTGGCCTGGTTATTTGTAATCACATAATATGCTGGGAAATGTAGTTCCAGTAAGCCTCAATTCATTCAAGCTTTAAGGCAGCTTCTGTAGTGTTGAGGGCAAACATGAGCAATGTTTGAAATCCGAAATTGGCTTGTGTTAAGATCATGCATATAGGTAGCTTCCTTGGTCATCTTATTTGGGAGGGGCTGTGTAATCTGTATATGCTCAGACCTTTTTGTCTGTTAACCTCTTGGCTTTGTTTTTTTAATCCAGAGTGGTGCACGTATCAACATCTCAGAAGGGAATTGTCCTGAGAGAATTATCACTTTGGCTGGACCTACTAATGCCATCTTCAAAGCCTTTGCTATGATCATTGACAAACTGGAAGAGGTTCGTTTTCACTCATTCCCCCCCCCCTGAATCTTCATTTTAAAGAGCTTCTAGATAGCTCAGTGATTTTTCTAAGAGCTTTCTCAATTGAAGGCCAGACTGGATCATAAATCTGTAAATGGGTCCTTTACAAACCTCCTCTTCAGTGTTCCCAAAATTTAACCGTAAGTCACTTGAATCATTAAAAGGACTAGCTTGACTATTACTGAGGACTCAATGTAAAAAAAAAAAAAAAAAAAAGTGTGAAAACCCATTTTTTATTTTTATCTTTTGACCAGTAGTTTTGAAGGTATGATGGTACTGCATTGGTAAACTTCATGTCCTCTAATTTATAGTTGAATGAACTTAAATAAATGTGCTTTTGTTAGGTGCCCTGATGAACACTAATACATGCCATAAATAACATATCTTTCAACCTTGGGTGCAGTTGGGATTTTTAAGAAATTCAGTCTGATAACTTTGTGTCAGAGCTATACTTGGAGGAAGAGAATATGTTTTATAGGTTTTCAGAAGAAAAATATCAATGCCAGTTTTTTGGCAGAAGGAAGTTTTGTTTTTGTTTTTTTGTTCACCAAGATCCCTCAACCTTCAGATACTCTACAACCATTGCCCTAGGTCTTCAGCCTCCTCCCCCTCTTCAGTAATGCTGCTAATCATGCATTTGACACCACAGGCAGAGGAGAGCTATTGGCTGCTGCTTGGTTGGTGGTTGGATACTTAATGGTGCCTGAAATTTTATCCTGGCCAAGATCAGAAATGTTATCTTTTGACCTGCAAGGCTCTGCTAATCCAGAGCTTGAAGCTTAAAAAACATTCAGAAAATTTATTCGTACTTTAACATGTCCTTGACTTTAGGGGCTTATGTTTAAGCACTTTTCAGGTCTAGCTACTACATAGAGATTAGGCTGAGAAGTGATGTTTAAACCACTTAATCTTCAGAGGGCTAAATTTAACTAGGTTAAAACCATGGCTTTTTGGAAGTAGCATATTATGGGAAAGACAGTGGGCTTTGGAGCCAATACAGTCCTTTAATTTCAAATCTACAGCTTTTTAGATGTGATTGGGACGAGTACTTGGCCTCAGTTTCATTGTTTATATAATGGTGATTTTACCAAGAAATTAAAACAAATAGAAACACTTGCTTAATCTTTCTAATTTTCTAAGAGAACAGAATTGGTTATTTGAATTTGGGGTTGCATTGTTTCATCTGAATGTTTTAATTTTGACTTTGATATTGTTTCCCTTTACAGTCAATTCTGATTTCCAAAACAAACAGTCACTTTTCTTCCTCCATGAAAGAAACTGTATTTAGGGATAATCAGAGGAAGTTTGTAGGTGTTTTTATCTTTAAGGAAATAGTTGTTTTGGGGGTGGAGGGGGTAATATTTGAACTTTTGTTGATGGTAGATCATGACTGAAACGTCCCTTAAAAGGTTAAATGGTTCTTTTATAGCAGTTGTAGGTCCCAGGGATCTGCTTAAACTTAGATTCTTGTGTTCTCATTTCTTTTTGAAGGACATCAGCAGCTCTATGACCAATAGCACAGCTGCCAGTAGACCCCCAGTAACCCTGAGGCTGGTGGTCCCTGCTAGTCAGTGTGGCTCTCTCATTGGGAAAGGTGGTTGCAAGATCAAGGAAATACGAGAGGTTGGTGACTTTTGTGGTCTTGAAAATGTTTATTCTAAATGTGGCTTTCTCTGTTAATAGCTCTTAGTATGGCTTGGAAAAGTTAACGTTTGCAATGAAGGTTGTTATTAAAGTAGTAGTCCTAGACGATTATGATTTAATTGTGTATTGGGAAGAAAAGTATTACACAGTTGAGACGTGTATATAAATAATGTGTAGGATGGTTTTTGTTTTTGTTTTTTGGTTTTGTTTTTACAATTCATATATATCTTAACAGTAAGAAGGTTAACCAGAATTTCTGTTGCATATGATCTGTTTCTATTTTTCATTTGGCAATTTTTCCATGAGACTATATGCTTTTTTTGTGTGTCTAAAGAGATTAGAGTTTGATATGGAATGACAGCAAATACTTTCCTTGGCCAAACACCTAAATAGCAAGGGGAAAACAGGAAAGTATATTAGGATGTAGTTGTAATCCTGCTCCCTTTTAGGCTGGAATTTACATTGAATTACGGAAGCTTTTAATAGTATCTGGGAGTTACTAAATTGGATATTGGAATGAAATTTGAATGGCTTCTAAAGGAGTTTTTGGGATCATATTGTGCATGCCAGAAGAGCAGGGATTTTGGTTTTGTTTGATGTATTCCAAGCAACCTGGAATGGTGCCTGGTGCATAGAAGGGGCGTTATATAAATATTTGTTTAATAAAAGAATGAAAAGTGGGTGATATTTGTGGGGACTTTGATGGCTTACGAAGCTGTCATTAGCTGAAAGAAAACTATCTAGTAGGACCTTTTTCTTGAGAGCAGCTTAAATTTAGGCTGTTACTGACTTCCAGAGGCTAATTTATTTATAACTGTGATTAAACAGTCCTATCTGGAATAAGGGAAGAGTGGGAAGGGAGGATAAAAAGGGTAAAATAGGAAATGGGATAAGTATCGCTGCTGTAGAATTACTGCTTGGGGAATTGGAAGAGCATGAATCGTTTTTCTCTGATTTTTAAAAATTTTCTTTCTACCCCAAAGAGTACAGGGGCTCAGGTCCAGGTGGCAGGGGATATGCTCCCCAACTCAACTGAGCGAGCCATCACTATTGCTGGCATTCCGCAATCCATCATTGAGTGTGTGAAACAGATCTGCGTGGTCATGTTGGAGGTAAGCCCTCAGGCTCATGCTGAGAATGGGGGGAGGGTGATTGTAGGGAGACAGACTGATCTATATTTAGTAAGACTAGAATTAGGTGAAGCTGTTAGAAGCCTCCAGTGGGGGTGGGGAAGAGGTTCCGTGAGTTCATATTTTCCTCCCCCCCCCCCCCCCTTATAGTCTGAGCAAAAATAGAAACTGTTAAGCAGCCCTGATCTTTTGGTTTACAGCAATTCTAGCAGGGTTGGTAGGGGAAGATTCACTACTTGGTCTGAGTGGACAAAATATGTAACTGGGTTCCAGAGAAACTGAGTTAAGTTGCCTTTTGGATTACAGTATTTTGGCTATGTGCAACTTTGACGTATTCTTCAAATTAATTTCCATGTTTTAAGGCAGGATTATATTCAAAATCTTTCTATATGAAAAAAAACTTACCTGTGATGGTGTTTATGAATAATTTGTGAGGTCCTGGTAGTATATGCTATCCAGTTAAAACAAGAATAGCAAAATTAAGGGAAAATAAAACATTTAGAACTGCCATTGAGATGTTCCTATATTCATGAGAAAAGGATTTTCCAGTAGAATTTAGGAAAATGTTGATCGAGCCTTTGAACTACTTACCGTGTATATTTCTCTAGGCATAATATTTGGGTACTTTATTTCATTTCCTGTTTAGGCCAAAATGTAAGATCCTAAATTACCAACTTCATATATACACATAGAGGTTTGTCATGTTCATTAGTTTTATTTGAAAACATGGAAATAATGCGTAAATTATTACAGGGGAATCTGCCTTGATGAGAATTAGTGTGAGCTGTGTAGTCCACGGACCCATCTTACTGCTTTAAAGGCAAATAACTGCAGATGATTTGAGATTAGATCTAGCCAGAGACAACGTTGGTAGGTGAGGGGATGGAAATTAATACAGTTTTTAATATAACTGACCTGTGTGAGCTTAAGCCACACAGCTGAAGCAGCTTTGAAACCTTATCTCTTTTTGTTTTTTTTCCCCTCTGACTCTCTCCCAGTCCCCCCCGAAGGGCGTGACCATCCCGTACCGGCCCAAGCCGTCCAGTTCTCCAGTCATCTTTGCAGGTGGTCAGGTAAGAAAATTCTTATTGGTGGGCTACAATGAACAAGGATTATATTTGAAATGTAAACTTTGCCAGCAGCACACCAGGCCACTCTGCATGCTTGCTGAAACCTATACTCTGGCCATAGTTTGACCTGCTTTTAGTTTTATTTTTTGTACTGGAGAAAGCTCTGAATGCCAAGCTCTTAATTTTTAGCAGGCAATGGGAGTTTTGTAGGCACTCGGAAGAGGTAATTTACTTGGTAATTTAAGGTGGGTTGGGTTAGAAGAAAGGGTTAAATTGCCTTGGTGTCACTACTTCTTTCCCTTCCGCCCCCCACCCCATCCATGCTTTTTAATGTGTGGGGTGTTCTTTAGAGGTCTGAATAAAAGTAGCAAAGAATTGGACCTCTGAAGGAGATTCTGGATGGTGGTCTCAAAATTGGGGGGTTCCTAAACTTGAGTGTCCTACAAACTTCCCCTCCCCCCCCACCTCACCTCCCCTACTCCTACCCCTTCACTCCCAAACTCCAGTGTGTTGTTCCCCCAGACTCTTAACCTCATAAGCTGGTTTGAACCCACATGGCATAACTGAAACCAGCCCGGGGTAAGGGTTCAGTGTGCAAGAATAGAAGGGGGAGAGCATGTTGGGCTGTGGTGCTATGACCTTTGGTGTTAGAGTAAGAACACCAAAGCACCCCCTTGGCCTCTTTCTACTTCACCCACCTAAACTCTTGATCTTTGGCATATGGTTTATTCTGAAGTTAGATTTTTATGACAAGAGCACGGGTTAGACCCATGGTAGTTTTATGCTTTGTTGTTAGTATTTGAGGAGTAGGTAGGTCAGTTTTTTAAATGTTGGGGTTCAGGTTGAAATAGTGACCTTCATTTTGGTGGCTGCCTAAGCAAGCAAGTACATTGTTCAAAATGCCTTTTCCCGATGAGGGGCTGGCCTGTTACAAGCACACTTAATTAGTTCCATCTTGTGTTTGAATTGGGGGAAGCCTAAACGAAGTCCATCCCATTCACATTCTATTTTGAGTTGGCATAAAACTGAACAAGAATTTGGGGACTTAGTTTGTCATGTGCTTCTGGGAGCTTTCACAAGAAATTAATCATGTCACAGTATTAGCTTGAGACAGTGTAGTACGTTGCTTTATAGAAACTGGATTGGTCAAAGGGTTCCGACAGTCTGGATAGGCAGGATAAACAAAGGCCCAGAGTCAGTATAGTATAGCAAGGAGGCTTAGCCTTAGGAGTTTTCCCTTCTCCCCAGGAACTCCATGTTCCTGCTCTTCTGGATTCTTCCACTCCCATTTGGGATTGTAAAGAGTCCCATGCTGCATAGCAGCAATTCTCTATAATTCTTCATTTCCCTTTCCTTTCCTCCTCTTTCCACCTCCCCCTTCTTACCTCTTTGCTTCCCCCCACCCTCCCCCACCCTTTATTCAGTTGACCACCCTCTAAAGGCTTGCAGCTTCTTTCATGAGTGGCCCTTATTATTCCCACGGGCCTTTTTAAATGGACCCATTTATGCAACGTCCACAGATGGACCTGTATCTTTTGTTCCTTTGTGACAAAAGTGGGCTCTATAGGGGTTCAACTTAATCCCACAGTGACCAGTAGCTGGCATCAGCTCTGTTGCCCCACCCCTTCATTCTTACTGAAAATAGCCCAATTGTGCAGTGTGATACCTGCCACAAGGTAACTTTTTTTTTTTTAAATTCACTGATTGCAGCTCGTTTCAAATTGTGTCGTGAGCTCCTTTTTAAAGGAAAAGAAAAAATTAAACAACTTTTTTTGTGTGAATTTCATGCTGGTGACAAGGTGCCGGATTGACAGCCCTGGAGACTGAAATCCTCTATTTATCCACAGGACAGGTACAGCACAGGCAGCGACAGTGCGAGCTTTCCCCACACCACCCCGTCCATGTGCCTCAACCCTGACCTGGAGGGACCACCTCTAGAGGTGAGAGGGGATGTTCAGTCTCCAAGGCTCACTCAATCCTTCCGCCTCAGCCGAGACTGCCAACACGCGGGGGGCCAGTGGCGCTGGTGATTTTTGTGCTGTGGACACCACCTGTCCACGGGGACCTGGACTGACCCCCCCCACCTCATTTCACACAGGCCGCGTAGCCCACCAGATGGTAACACCAACTCTTTTTTTTCTTTTTTTTTCTTTTTTTCCTTTTTTTTTTCCTTTTTTTTCCTTTTTTTGTTGTTCAACCCTTCTTCCCCATCTCCCACTCTTCCTATCCCATTTTCACCTTCCCACCCCCCACCTGGGTGCACTTTTGGGGGTACTGGCCACTGTGATGTGAAAAGCTTCACATCCTGTTAACCAGCCACTCCTTCCCCTCCCTTACTGTTCCTCCTTGTCCCCCACCCCATTGCCCTGAAGACCCAGCTCCCTTTTCGGAGGTTATGGTGTGGGGGGAGGAGGGTGTAGTGGGAGCTGCAAGTGCCTTTTATGGAGTGGGAGGTGGGAGAAGGTGCAGGATTTAGAACACAGTGATTTATTTTATTTATTTGTGTTCCTGTGATCAGCTCCCTAGTGTTAGGGATTAAACTAGCTTCTAGTGCACTTAAGGTCTTTAGGCAGATGTAGAAAAAAATTAGATAGGGAAAGGGAAGTGTTATAGAACATGCTGTATAGGTTTATGCAGATACAAACATTCATGTCACCATGATTGGCATAAGGGTTGGGGTGGTTGAGGGAAGAGACCATTTTCCTCCTAGGCTGTCTTGTACAGAGGGAGAAAGGGGGCTTGGTCAATCGAGGCATTCCTTAATCCACTTCCCACCTTTTCATTGAGAAACAAATGTGTATTTTGCCTTTGATTGCAGGGAACTTGGCTCCCTTCATAGGCCTCCTGGAATAAGTCATCATATTTAGGTTTCAAAGAAAGCCAACTCAGGTCTGACTGTATTTGTGAGATACCATCTACTGCCTCAATCTGTGGCCTCCCCCATCTTTAGTTCAACTCTGGCTTCCTGGCTAGTTGAAATCTGTCTCCCCCTCTCCCTCTGGGTGGCTGTCCCTGATTGGTTTTTTTTAATAGGAACTGTTTTCCTCCTTTTGTAGGCCTATACCATTCAAGGACAGTATGCCATTCCACAGCCAGATGTAAGTTTTGTTTTCACTTCTTGTTTTGAAAAGTTCCCTTTCCCATCCAAAATTGTCTCACTCTTTCTTCCACATAGGCAGAAGTGAGTTGGGTCTTAAGCATATGGAGTATTGTTTTCCTCACAAGGTGAACCCCATCTTTTGGCCCTTAAATAATCTGTAATTAGGGCATAGTAGCACCTTGTTTGCCTTCTGATAATATAATCACTGGAAATTATAATCCAGCAAATTATTAGATTCTATTTTATCCTGTTTTCCAGATTACTGTGTCTAAAAAAGAAATGTTCTGTGGTGTATTATCATTTGTTATTCCAGGGCACAGTCTAAATTGACAGTGGACTGACTGCATCTCTTCATGGAGTCCTTTCTGTGGGGGAGGAGTGGGAGGTTGGGTTTGCCCTTGGGTACTGTACTCCTCAATTTGAGGTGACAATTTAAAAAGCATCTGGAGGGGTGGAAAAGGGGCTTATTTACACAGGGAAGAATAAGAAGCTGAATATTTGGGAATTCAACTCCATAAAACCTTTCTTGCCACTAAAAACTCCTACTTAAAAGTGCTGGTATTCAGATTTCCTTTAAGGGCATTTTCTTTCTGCACTTTTCTCTATCATTACTAACCCTTTCAGGTGCTGAGCATTAGACTTGGGAACTTGGGTTTGGTTCTTGGTTAGTGTTTGGCCCAAGAGAGAAAGTAGCCTTGAGGAGGGATTGTTGTAGAACTGCCAGGGTAGTGTATATATAGGTGAAGAAGAAACGCTGTAGAAATCTTTTGGTGAGGGGGTGCTGAGTCCAGTTTGGTTTCATCTTAATCTTTCTCCTCCTTGCAGTCTCCCTGCCCCCTCATCTCCTTCCCTCCTCCTGATAATGACAGAATCCTGCATGGTGTGTTTCCCTAGCACCACTGCACAGTTTGTTTACCTAGCCTGTCTGTGCTTGTCCCTGGGGCAACTGTTGCAATGGCTGCAAACACCTTCATTAAGTAGCCCACAAGGGGATGGTTGTTGGGCAGGTGCTGCTGCTTTTCTTTCACACACCCAAAATGCATTCATTCTCTTTACTGTGCCCTTTCTATTTCTAACCCTTACCTTCATATTTTGCCCCATCCCCAGGATTGTGGTATAAGCCCTATCCTATGTTGTAGTTTGAGTAGTAGAGTCAACTTTGGGGATCAGGAGCTCTGCATTTTCAAATTTGAATGTGCGTGAGCCCTGGCTCTCTTACTCTTCTAATGCCAACCTCTCCTGTTTCCTCCCTGCAGTTGACCAAGCTGCACCAGTTGGCAATGCAACAGTCTCATTTTCCCATGACGCATGGCAACACCGGATTCAGTGGTATGGATACCTCAGTGTTTATTTCTGTAAGGTGTAGTGCAAGACAGAGGCCAGCCCCAAGGTCTCAGTTTGACATCTGTTTAAAACATACTTCATTACCCAGCATCCTGCTGGTTTAAACTTGCCTGTCTTCTATCGCTAAACTGAAAGAGGTAATGTGTTTGTTAACTTGGTTTTCATTTGGGGTGAGTTATTCTAATAAAAAATAAAATAAAAAAAGGCCCTGGAAGGTTTGGGGTGAGGTCTGGGGATGCTTGTCAGGCAAAGGGTAGGCTGATATTTCTTCTAACCCATCCTCACTGCTGCCCCTTTGATCTGATTGGCACCCCCTTTCTCTCCACCAGCTATTCACAGATCTGGGTAGAGAATCCATTTGTGCCAAATTGTGTAGTTGTTTTTGTTTTGTTTTGTTTTTGGGGTTTTTTTTTTCTGTATAAGGAATAACTTGTCCGATAGGGTTAGGATGAGACCACCAAACTCATTTTCACTTGTATCTTAACAGGCATTGAATCCAGCTCTCCAGAGGTGAAAGGCTATTGGGGTAATGATTAAAAAAAAAAATCTGTAGTATTCTACTGTTATATTAATAAACTGGTGGGAGTCTTGTTTCACTGCCCATGACATACCAGCAACATGCACATGGCAGAAAGGAGCTGAGAGAGCAAAGGGGTGGGCCTGGTGCCCCTGAGGGTCCCTTGATGGATCTGGCCAACCCCCTTCTAAAAATGTTGAGTTTAGCAGCCACAGCTGAGAGCAAGACTAGCTTTGAGAGTTAGCCAGCTGACCTGGTTGGGTCCAGATGTCAGTATTATTGATGGGTATGAGTGTTTGCTAATGGGATTTTTTTCTTTTTCTTTGGAAAACAAAATAAAAACCAGAACAAATTACTGAGCAATTGAGCAAAAGACAGGGAATAAATCTGGAGAAATAAACTTTCCTCACCTGGCTGCCATTTCATTCTCTCTGACCTTCAAGTGTAGGTTAGGATTGGGGGAGGTGTTAATCTGATACAGGTATATTTAAAGCAACTCTGCATGTGTGCCAAAAGCCCATGGTACCCAGTAACAGGCATGATATTGGCACTGGTGCTAGTGAGCATCAGGTGAGATAAAATTGGAACACAACAGCAGCAGGAAATCCTAAGCAGAAAAGGGGAGCAGTGCAGAAGGACTTGGTTAGATTTTGGTCCTTTTTGAGTATACTACATTCCCTTGCCCCTTGCTTCCATCCCCTTATATGCTAATAGGCTGGGCTTTGCAGGAAATGGCATGAAATCAGCTCTTCTGAGTGTACAGAGGAACCTTTCCAGCATTATTTCTGTACCCTTTCCCCCTCTTTCCTCTTTGGAGGCTTCCAAGTTAGTGATGAATCCCAACAGCCAATGCTGGGTTTCCAGTTTGTTTCCTTCTGTTAGGTTAATGTGCAAATCAGTGGGGGGTTTGTATGCTTTGCATTGAACTTCCTTGCTCTCTTCTGTCTTTTAGCAGGTTTGGATGCATCTGCTCAGACTACTTCTCATGAACTCACCATTCCAAACGATGTAAGTATAGTTAATAGGGTTTCATGGGATAAAAAAGAGTGTTGATGCAATGTCATGCCACTTACAAGACCTAGGGAAGAAAATGGGTTTTTTAAAAAAGATCCCAAATTAAAAATTTTAAAGTATGTAGAATCTGAATAAAAACTGGTGGAGAAAATTGATAACACTATTGTGTTGAGGTTTCATGAGGCAGAAAGAACCTTTTTGTTTCAGATAGAATATCCCATCGGCCTTGGCTTCTTGTATAATCTGAAGCCTTATACTTAAAGCAGCAGTTGAATGTTCTGTGTTGTCCAGCATAATAGTCACTAACCACATGTGGCTATTTAAATTGTGAGAATAATAAAATAATTACCTCAGTTTCTCAGTCTCACTATCTACATTAAATGTGTTCAGTATCACGTTATTAGTGTACAGTATCAGACAGTATGAATGGAGACCCAAGTTTTTACTTTTTTCTGAAGGAAAAGCATTCGAAATTAGCCAGAATTCTTACCGGTGTATTAAAATGGTAATCATAGCAGGATGAATTTGGCATCTTTGTTGCCAAAAACCAGAGACCTTTATTGTCCCTTGCCATGATAAACTGGTTTGTTACGATGTTGCCTGTTTTATTTTGTCTAGTTAGTACCCTGAGGAAATAAGCTGATGTTACTAGGAGTCAGTCAGCTGAGAGTTGGCTCTGACCAATTAGTGGTCAGACAAAACAATAGGGCACAAGTTGAGATGCAGTCTGTAACTCAAGTTTTTAAATCAGGAGTGAGTAGAGTGTGTAGAATGCAGATAGTAGTTTCTGTTCCCATTATCATGGACTGGAGCTATAAAAGGCTGGAGGGGTAGGATGGAATTCTTGGACCTAGCCATGCAATTCTTAATTTGGTGTGCCTTGTTTTTTTTCCTTAAGTTGATTGGCTGCATAATCGGGCGCCAAGGCGCCAAAATCAATGAGATCCGTCAGATGTCTGGGGCGCAGATCAAAATTGCGAACCCAGTGGAAGGATCTACTGATAGGCAGGTTACCATCACTGGATCTGCTGCCAGCATTAGCCTGGCTCAATATCTAATCAATGTCAGGTAAGGGTTCCCTCCCTGCCTTTTTTGTCTTGTTGGTGGCAACACAAGTAATGTGTGTTTTGGGGAAAGCTACAATGTATTACTAAATGTGGGAGCATTTGGGGGATGGGAGTGGGGATGGGTGGAGATGGCAATAAAGTTTAAGTCTAGCCCTACCTTAATCCATTTTTAGTGTAGCAGAGAAAGTAACCAGATTGTAATAAAATTGTATGGGGGAGGGGGACAGAAGGCTTGCATTTGACTTGCTGTTTTTAGGAGTGGAAAGAGTATGACTTCACTAGCAGAATAGTGCTCTGACCAGAGCCCCTATAGTGACTTAAAACCAAATGTAGGTCTTTTGCTGTATGTATCATAGACCAATATTTCTTTCATTGATTGGGTTTAGTCTCCAAAACGCCCTAATTGATACAAGAAAAATGTGTGACAGCAAGGTAGTTTCTGGGAAGCAACCATTACCACTTACTCTGAAAACATCCATTTTTCTCAAATTGCAAATGTGTTCCATTGTTCACAGCTTGTGGGAAAGGGGAGGCATAGGTTTGGGAATATTTCAGAAATGTCTAGTATGTTTTCTTTCTTTCTTTTCTTTTTTTTTTTTTCTCCCACCATCTCATACCTTAATGACTTCTGAGGTTTCATTTTTCTTTACCAAACCGAGCTGATGTTACCACACAAGATAGTTGTAGCAGGACCATTCCAGTGGGCATTCTATAAGGCATTTATATTTCTTGCTTTCTCAGCACAAGTGCTTAAGTCATGTTTTTAATTGCTTACTAACATTCTAAGCCAGTTAGCCATTGCCCAAGGGGCTTAGCCATCCTTTTTCTGTAGATTTTTGTCTAGTTGTCATTTACCTCTGTTAAAACTATTCAGTCTTTGTTGTGCATAAAAGGTGTTAAGAGTTCAGGGGAAAGGAATTCATACAAATGAAGTCCATATTACATTTATAGTCACTGGCTTTGTATTTATTCCATTGTCTTTTATCTCCTGGTTAAGAATTTCTCAATTCCCCAGTGGTTTTGACTTTTGCCTGAAGCCTTTTAATGTCTTGAGGTACTTACTAGTATTTATGTAGAAAAAGACTTTTTTGTGTCTAGATCTGCTTTCTTCTACCAAGCACATCAGATTCTTAACATTTCAGTGTGAAATGGTGGTAAACTTTCTGCATAGGCTGTTTGCAAAGGTTTGTTTCTAATTGGGGTATGGGGAGGAGTTAAGTGGCGAGAATCATGTTCTTGGAAGCTGGAGATGGCTTTCTTCTGCTTGGGTAGGCTTGCTCTGAATATTGTCAGGTAGTGCTTAAATGGAAGCGGTTTGTTTGACTCCTGTACCTGGGTCAGTGTCTACATTGGAAGGAACCAGAACTTCACCAGAGTTTCCTGATTCAGTCACTCTTTTCAGGATCATCCTTATTTTATTGAATGGCTGGTTATTTAGAGTCATCCTATTTAATGAAACTGTCCAAACTGAATTTGTGTTACAACTTTTTAAAGCTTCATTTAACACCGAAGCAAAGACTACATGCACAAAGCATACTCTTCACTTCCCCATCTTGGCCCAGTTTGAATACAAAAAGCAAACTAGTTTTACTACCAGGCAAGAAAGATTTCTCTGCTTTCAGTAATGGAGTCTGAGTGTTTCTGCTCTTATTCTGTCAGTCTGAGTCCTTTCTTTATCCCCTGCTTTATGGATTGTAAGGGTCTCTGGACTTCGGTAAACAAAATGGAATCTTAAGAGGAGGGTCCCTGCCCTTAAAGAGTTAAACTTGTGGGGCAGGTTGTCCAGACAGTTCTCAGCAAATACTGCAGTTCTGCTTTAGAAACATGCAGGCATTTGGGAGCTGCCAGGTCATTACTATTATTTAGAGTTTATTTTAAGAATAGAGGCGTATTTTTATATTTTTAAATGAGGTTTTCAGCAGTGCAGAAGTATGTTCCAGTTCTGTAAGGTCTCTATTAGAAGTATGATCAGTCAAAAACAAAAGGCTTTTTTTCTCACCCCCTCCTCCTACCAGAAATGAAGCTTTCCTAGTTCTTATCTATACTTCTGTTCTCAGCATTTTTCTTTGAAAATGCTACATTCTTTAAAGTTTTGAAATTAGTGACCTACTTTGGTTTCTTGTCCTTTCCCATCGTGATATATTGGTTAGTTTGCTGTGGAGATGGAAGCAAACTTCAGTGCTAGGGGGAAAATTTTCTAATTCTGTATAATAACATTCCACAGCTTCACAAGTGATTGGTGGGTGAGAGACATTTGTTCTTTGTTTGGAGATTGATACAAGTATTCTTTCATTTTCTACTTTGAAATCCTTTGACTCCTGAGTTGGATTCATGTGTCAGATACACGGAAGTGTGCTCTGTGTGATTTCTTTTCTCAGTCTGTCAGCTTTTCCTTCACCATAGCAGTTTTAAATAGCATCGTGGAATGGAATTTGGCAAAGTATACATTTTTAGAGGGTGGGACACAGACTTAAAGAAAGGTAGCTTATCACAAGTTGGTATTAGGTCTTCCTAATGTGCAACCAGAGGCACTTAACTGATAACAAGCAGTTTTTGTCCTGTACTTTTTCCCTTTTGTGGTCTTCCCTTCCACCCACCCTTTTTTTTTTGTTCCTTTTTTTCCTCTGTTACAGTTTAGAAAACGCTAAACCCTCCTCCCAGGCAGCCTCCGTCACGATCCCTGATCACCTCAGCATCAACCTCTCTCAACCCTCCACCCCTTCTTCTTCTTCTTCCTCCTCCACCACCACCCCCTCGCTCGCCACAGCGGGGACCTCCGACGCACCCTCCAGCCTCCCCAACCCTCTTCCGACCGCCCCTTGTGTCTCCAGTCTGCTTGGCATGAAACCCATCCCTCTCCTGGCTCTAAATGTTGTGTCTGCTGCTAAGGGTACCGGGGCTTCAGCTACCACCACCACCACCTCTGCTGTGCCATGTGTAACTAACAAACTGAAAGGCGAGAAACAGAGATTCTCCCCCTACTGATTGAATATCTTGAGGCACCCCCTCAAGTATTCCTTGGTTTATTTTGTTTTTCTTTGTTAACATTGGTGAGAACCAAACAATTGTGAGCTTGTGACCGTTTCCTTTTTACTATTTTGGGAATAACAGGGTGGGGGTGGGGGCAATGGTAACCTGGGGTTAGGTTTAGGCCATTTCATCGGAGTGCCTGTTTCAGAGTCTGACTTGTTGAATTCTTTATCTAGAGCCACAGTTCTTGCTCTTCTTTTTCATTCTGTTACTTTTTTGTAGCTTTATTCTGCATTGCAATATAACAATGTGTTAGGCTCTGTGTTAATGAATAAAAGCTTCTCCGTTAACTTTTTTTTAAAAATTATTTAATGGTTATCAGCAGGCCTTCTTGGCCAGATTTGTGTTTCTAGCTGTAATAAAGTTGCCACAGTAAGAACTTTAGTTGATTGTGTGCTGTGAAGGGTAAAGGGGTGGGGAGCTTGTGACCTGTGGCTACTCAATTTAGGGATTGTATAAAACTGACTCGGGCTTGTTTGTATCCCTGGTTAATTTAGTTGTCGTCCTTTGTCATTCCCCACAAAAGGAGATGGGCCTGCAGCAGATTAAATCCTGAGGGTCTTCCATAATTGCCATTAAGATTCTTTAGTGAGAACAGTTTCTCTGACTTCTAAAATCCCTTACCTTGCCAATAGCAGGTAACAAGGGTGTCCATCCCAGGCTTGTTTCCTCTGGTTAGTGGTTACTTTGAGGATCTTTTACAGAACATACATATAAAGAAGTTACTTCTTTACCTAGAATGAGGAGGCAAGTTGGGAAAAGTCCAATAAAGTTTGCTGGCTTTTGTCTGCGTTCCTCTGAATGAGAATTAACCCCTCTTCCTCTGACACTGGGTAGATCTTGAACAAGCAACTGTAACATCACCCAGAATTTGACAGGATTCTCCAGTCATCCTAAACCAACCCTGATTAAGTCCCTTTACCCTTCCTTCTATTCCCTGCCCACCCTTCTGTCTCCCACCAGCCCTGTCATGAATTGAGAATTCTAAACTGGGAACCTTTAAGGTCAGCTATAACTCACCAATTCACTCCCTTATCAGATAAAAAAAAAAAAAAGCCTTGGAGAATTTAAGTTCACAGATCACATGAGTGACTAGTTGGCAGTAACAACTTCACTTTCCCTCAAGTGTACTTTTAATCTCCCTGAAGCCTTATTTTCCTTATTCCAAGGACCACAGTTCTGCCTCCACAAAAGACCAGAAATGCTGTAGGTGTGATGGCAGAAGGCCTCTGATAGTCTTCAATTCAACCTGAATGTATACGGTTCTTCGCAAGGCATTAGAGAACTAGTGTAGAAATTCCTGCCATCTGCCCCCCCCCCCGCCCCGCCCAGCACACACACACACATCCCATTTGGTTTACAGTGTTAAAAAAAAAAAAACTAATTGCTTGTAAGTGTTGCAATGTATTATCTCATGCCATTGTGGTCCCTCAATCCCAGGTTGGCCCTATGAATTAGTAACTTGTCCCAAGTCTGCATAAACGACTAGAGGAGCAACCTGTCCAGGTAGTTTTTCTTGTTAGTTGCTGGCTGCTCCTTTATCATATGGTCCAGCTTTCCCTTCATAAGCTCTTTCTGTAGTTACAACTTAATTTTGCTGGTACCATCCCCCCCTCCCCCCTGCCCCAAGAGACCTGGTTTTTATTTTATCTAGTTCTTGATTAGAAGGCCTCTTTACCTAATGAGTATTCCCTAAAGGAGGATTGTGGGGAAGGAAGCAGAGGTTTAAGGTGTCGACTGCCACCACCAAAGGTACTTGATGTTCAATTTTTAAAAACTTTTCGGCTCCTCCATGTGGTCCTTCTATCATAGTGTCCTTAGTGTGATTACGGTTGGGTTTTTCCCTTCTTGCCCCTTCTATACCTCCTGCCTCAATCAATGCTTAGGGTGTGTATAAATTCTGGATAGTTCTTTGAGTTCTTTTTGGTGCTAGAGTGTCATCACCTTCTTGCATGAACTTGATTTCTTTGGGTCCTAGATCTAAACTGTTTCCAGCAGCTCCTTTCCTAAAACTTCACTCCTCACTAAACTCTTTCGTTCAGGGCTTACAGTTTATGTTGCCCTAGGTCCTCCTATTTTGATGTTGGCAAGAATCAGCCCCCTTAAAGAACTATTCCCCTTTATGCTGAGGTAGAAATACAATTTCAGATATAAAATTAAATACAGTTTGTAGTTGACCTGTTTCCTGGATCTTGGGTGTCCTCATCACCCCCGTCCCCCCTTCGGACCAGCCTTTGGCTTTACATTGTTGTGGAAGGGATGGAGAGGACAAAATACCATTCATTTTCTTTTGACTAGATACCACAAATAGGTTATGACAGTTAAAGATTTTTATGAACTAAATTTAGGAATTGAAACTGTTACACATATAGTTCTGTTCAAAGTGGGAGCTAAGACTTGCTGACTGTGCAGTAATCAGTGAAGCAGACTAAATGCTTACTTTTCCATCAGAGCCCAAAATTGGGTTCCAGGACCTCAAATGATATTTTTGAGACAGAAGGCATCGTAGCTGGGTATGTTTGGATGGAGAATTTAGCTTAAGGAAACAACAGGTTTTCGGAGCTTCTAGAATGAACTAGGGAGTTGTTGAAACATGTTGGCTTCTGCTTTTTTTAAGTCCTGAAAACTATGGGTTGGGTATAATTCTTGACCCATACTTAAACTATACTTGCTGTTCTTTTAACATCTCCTAGCGTTTAGGATTTTCTTAATAGGAATAACCTTCACAGTGCTAGAAAAACCCCAGGGCTGAAGCCTTTTTTGATGTTTCAACATTAGCCTCATGAAGCTACTTTCAGATAAATGTTTCCTAAGCTGCTATCAGTAGCTTGGGAGGAGCTAAAATAAGCTCAGTAAAGAAAGAAAAGTTGCTTCTGTGTATTGTGACCCTGTAAGAGGAGGTTTTAGTGTGTGGCATATTTTTGGAAAGCATTTAACATCTCCCACAAATATTCCAAAGAGCATCATTAGAAGAACACCCACAGTTGGTAACAGAGTCTGTTTCCTTCTGTTCTGAGGTAATTTGGCTCAGGAAGCTTGGATTGCAGGGGTTACAGGATCCTGGTACCAAGTACCAATCCAACAAATCTTTAAACGTCTCCCTTGATATTGAAACACTATGTACTCCTTCACATCTCACCAACTAGGCTAACTGTTCTTGGAGGTGAGGTGCAGCTGGGCATTCAGAAAACTAATTTGAGTTGTTTATTTTTTGTGTTACAGGCTTTCCTCGGAGACGGGTGGCATGGGGAGCAGCTAGAACAATGCAGATTCATCCATAATCCCTTTCTGCTGTTCACCACCACCCATGATCCATCTGTGTAGTTTCTGAACAGTCAGCGATTCCAGGTTTTAAATAGTTTGTAAATTTTCAGTTTCTACACACTTTATCATCCACTCGTGATTTTTTAATTAAAGCGTTTTAATTCCTTTCTCTGTTCAGCTGTTAATGCTGAGATCCATATTTAGTTTTATAAGCTTCTCCCCTCCCCCCTTTTTTTGGCTCATGAATTTTTTTTTTCTGTTTGTCATGGAAATGTAAGAGTGGAATATTAATACATTTCAGTTTAGTTCTGTAATGTCAGGAATTTTTCAAAAAAATTAAAAGATGGACTGGAGCTTTTTCTTTGTGAATAGAAACTGGATGCCACAGTGATTCATGTGGGTTTTATTCCTGTTGTCTTGCCGTTCTCTTTGCACCTCTTATGCCTCAAAGGACAAGGACCCTGCTTGGGTTTTGAATAGAAGGCTTTATTCCAGTTAAGATGTTTTCTTCTGTTTTACCACTCCATCTTTTTTTTTTGTAGCCCTTGATCCAGTGTTCCCTTGAGCCTTCATTGCAAAGTGACCTAATAGCTGTTGCAAGCTGGTTGTGTGCCCTTTGTCCGAAAGTTTGGGGGTTACATTTTCCTAGGACTTGTCTGCAGAGAGTAGGCAAGCACTTCCACTGGATGGGCGGTGGGGTGGGGAAGGAAGGATGCACATGCATACTTCGGAAGCAGTTGGATGCATGTCTGACTGGGATTCAGGTGGCTGGGCATGTCTGTCCTGTCGGCCAAGCTAAAAGACCAGTTTTCCTGTTTTGAATAACTATTCATTTACAGTTCTCTTCATAAAAATGGGTGTTGTAACATTTTCTGTCCTTTTACTAAAGTCCTTTAGAAAGATGTACCTGTTCCCATTTTTGCAGATAATTTTAGAAGGTTGGAACTTTAAGTGATGTTCATTTAGTAAAAAAAAAAAAAAAAAAAAAAAAACAACAAAACACATAAAAGGAGGGAATAACTTGTAACTTGTCCAGAGTCCTCAGATAATGTATGAAGCCTAAGGCTCCTACTTGACCATGTGTACTACCCCATACATTCATCAAAAAAACCCTCAACAGCTGGGCCTGCATGGAGTGGTTATATTTTAAGATTTTTCACAGGGGTTACAATATGACAGACCCCACCCCAATCAGGCACCAGGATAAAAGCAGGGACTTAAAACAACATCCCATTTCTTCAGCCTGAGCCATCACATGCTTTCACAATCTCCTAAACTCCCCCTAGGCCCTAAGCCAGGGCTTGGGCAGAGAAATGGAGGGACAAAGAAATTAGTTACATTGCCACCTGAGAAACCTCCGAGGGGAGGACCCAGCCTTAGCCTCCCTCCTCCCAAGTGCAAAACGTGTAAACAGAGTAAACGGGGGGGAAAAAAAAAGTGCAGTCTAAGTGGCTCCCTTTCCTCCTCCCCAGGGTCAGGGGGGAAAGAGTATAGAGGAACATAAGAGGCAAGTCTGGCTTTTCTATTGCCTTACCGCTTGCTGAACATAATGGGGTGAAGCAGGAAGGGGCCAGTTTGCCCGCACCCACAGCTCTAGGGTAGTGCTTGTCCTTCACTTCCACAGCTGCCAGTATCCCTAGAGTTTCAGGTGAATTGGTCAGGGGTCAGACTCCCTTGAGCCTGACTTAAGGCTGGGACAGCCCCATCTTTCTCTGTTGATTATGTGGCGCTTATATATTATTTATATAAATATTTCTCTATGTACAGGAATAAGAGTGGCTTTCATGGAGGGAGAGAGGCTGGAGGCTGCAAGGTTTCACCACTGTTGGAGTTGTCCAGTTCAGTGCTGTCACAGTCTGAGTCCTCAGAATTGGGAGGGCCCTGTGAAGAGTAGAAATGCAGTGAAGTGAGGCTCAGCATCTCTTGGCATTACAAAGAAAATAGATTCCTTCAAGATCCTTCACTGAGGTTTCTGTAACAGCCAGCAGTTCAGACTTCACTGCTTCAGATCTTTGCTCAGGCCATTACCAAGGCACCAGACTCCTGGTTTCAGGATTGCTCTTGGCTGCAATTTATACATACAAGCAACGCTGCTAACCTACTAACCATACTATGTGCTCTATCCTAGGGCCTCTCAAATTCTACCATGTGGATGTTTGCTCTTTGATAGGGAGGGAACTGGGCTCAGCTGCTGAGTGACTTGGAGGCTAAATACCTAGCTTTCTGGCCTCTGCTCCTGTTTACCCAGTAGATCCCAAATGACTAAGCATCTGCCCCTTAATACCTAGCTGTTTCTGTGACTTACCTGCTCCCCTCTGGGTAGGTCCTGGTGTGGGATGGATGAGGAGCTGGGTTCGGGGCCAGGAACCACCTCTGAAGCAGGTGGGTCCAGTGGGATTTCTGAGCCCTGGGAACACATGTCATCAGACCGCTCATCCGGCCGCTCATCCGTGTTGGTACTGCCAACTTCAGGTGTGCCACTGGGGGAAGGCTCACTGGCTGTGCCCTCCTCCCCATCAGATGGATTCTCTGAGCTGAAGGTGGATAGTGACTGGCGCATGTTCAGACCCTGAGGCCACCTGTATGTTGGGGAGGCAGGGGCTACAGTGAGCATGCCTTGCAGCCCAAGAAGCAAGACCGTGTCACTGCCTCCTGTACTGTGTCGCTCACCTCTGGCTCGATGTCAGCTCTACCTCACTGTCCACTTCTCCTTCCTCTTCCTCTGATGAGATGCCACGTTTCTACAGGAGAGATGGGACTGTGGTCAAAAGACGAGGTCAGCAAGGACTCGAGGAGGGAACGTAGTCATAAGGGTTAAGTAGGGAATGGTTTAAGATGAAAACCTAATATGGGAAATGAGTTACGGACTGGGGGTCCCAGGGAGAACAAGGAAAGGGAAAGAGCTTAGGAACCACCCCATACTTTACCTGGCTTCGGGTGACAGCAGCCCTGTACAGCAGTGCAGCTGGGGTCAAGTGTTGGGACCCAGCCCGGCTTCCTCCCCGTCCCGCTGTCCCTTCCCTTCCAGTTCCCAGCAGCCCTACGTCACCAGGCCCTACTGGTGGAGGTGGCTCCCCTTTGGCTCCCCCAGGTGAATCTGGGCTGGTGGAACCAGGTGCTGAGCCCTCACTCGGCGGGGTGTCTCCCCGGGCTGGAGGTGGTGAGCCAGGATCCCCTGCTCCCCCCGTGGCCCCTCGGCCCCGGGCTCCCAGTGCTGCTGACAGCAGATCCGGGGACGATGACGACATCTTTCGTAGCAGGAGGTCATGGTGGAGCCCACGGAGGGCTGGAGGGCAGGCCTCCCAGGCTGAGGGTCCCCCTCCTAGCCCCCCTGGGCTTCCTGGTCCCCCAGGTTCATGGGGCGGCAAAGCTGCACGAAGCCCAGGCAGGTCTCCGCAGCTGCCCTTGGCGCTGGCCTTGCGGTGACGAGTCTTCCCACGGCGAGTCCGTCCTGGCGAGGGAGGGCCCTTAGGACACCCAGGAAGCCCCACCCCACTCAGGGCAGCATCAAGTTTAGGTAGCAAAGATTCAGTCTTGAGGATATCTGGCCTGGGGGAAGAGGGAAAAAGTACAAGTCTGAGATTCACAAATTGACTCACTGAAAGCCCTCCCTAACCTTGGGTAGTACGAAGCACATCTCCCCACCTATAGATCAATCTTCCTGGCCTCCTTGACCTCTACCCATGCCTCCGGCATTCCCCCTACCATTCTTAAACCTTGGCACTTGTGAACTCTGGTCCCACCTTTTACTGTGAGGTGACAGTTTCTGTGGGACGTTCCTCTTCTTGATGAGCTTCTCCATCGTGTTCCCATGCAGGAGGCCTCGGGAAGGGTGTGACTTCAGCAGACCTGGGCACCTCCTCTCTAAAGCTTGTTCCCTCCTAAAGACCAGACACCTCAGTTGGGCATGTGGTCAGAAAGGGGGACCCAGGCTCAAGAGGTTCACTGCGTCACACACTGCTCCACGAAGACTGGAGATCTGGTGCACGGGGAGCACGTGGTTACCTGAGCAACTCCCGCTCCTTGAGCTCCAGCTGCAGCATGAGGGCATTAAGTTCCATGTACAGGTTGTTGGCTCTCTCCAACTTCCTTTCATAGTGCTCCCTGATGTCCAAGGCGTGTCTGAAACAGGCAGAAGGGTCTCCCGGGTGACCTAGCGTCACCTGGTGCCGTAATCTGTCCCAGTCTCTGGGAACTGGTCCACGGTCCCTGCTGTCCAGACAGAAGGTGTCCCCTTCCCAGACACAGGCACACACCTGAGCTCCTCCCGCCTCCGCATCACCAGCTCCTCTTCTAGGCGGTGCAGACAGGTCCCTTCTGACTTAATTTTTTCAAAGTGCAGCTTTACCTCTTCGCGCCACTCTGCCTAGGGGGTGGACAGACAATGAGGGGTGAGGGACCGACCTCACACCTGTAGGAAGCCTATACAGGTGCTGCCCTGCCACAGACCAGGAGCAAGAGGGGAGTAGGCGTAGGACTGGTCAAGATGGGGTCTCGGCCCTTCCCTGCCTCCCCACAGGGCAGGAGTTGAGGTATTCCTTTTCCACCCATAGCACACCTGGGACTTAAAGTAAGTCTCCTGGGGTGTGGAGAGGACGTCGGCTGAGGCTATGTCCAGATGCAGCAGGATCTGGCGGAATGATGGACGATTTCGTGGCTTGCTGTTCCTGGAGGGAATGGAGTTTGGAGGAGACAAAGGGATTATTTCAGGGAAGACCAGAAAGGAACGAGGACATCCTTTTCCAAAGCACGTCCTGGAGAATCCTAGAATGTACTCTATGACAAAAGTCCCGCAGTAAGGAAGCCTATCTAATCCTGTTTTCCAACTTGTTTGCCAAAACACCTTTTTCTGAGTTCATTCCATTAAAAGAAACCTACTGTGGGAAATGGTTAACCAAAGATTAGAAATCTTCAACCCTCCCTTCAGAGTCTAGGTCCCAAATGGGAGTCCAAGGCCCTCCTCCTTCCTGAGTTCTAGGGCGGCCAACTTGAGGCTCAAACCCCCATGCTGGGCAGCCGTGCCTGCCCTTCGCAGGCGCACCAGAGCAGCTCTGGATGGTGTCCCTGTTTTACAGACGAGGATGCCACTAGCTCAGTGTTGCATTGCGCGATCTACTGTACCCTCGCAGGTTCTGGATCAGTCCAGCAACACTCCGCTGGAAACTGCAGTCCCCTTGACCCGTGCCCTGAATCCAGGGGCCTTGGAAAGCCATATGAGGGAGGTCTGTCCCTTTTTCTGTGTTCAGGATTCTGGGTCGGGATGCCTGGGTCCTAGGTGCTGGCTAATCATCAGCAACAACCCTGTGTTCCCAGCTTTGCCAGGCCACCCTTACCAGCACTGGCGAAGCAGGATTTTGAAGCCGTCCGG
Organism: Panthera uncia; assembly: GCF_023721935.1. Taxonomy (NCBI): domain Eukaryota; kingdom Metazoa; phylum Chordata; class Mammalia; order Carnivora; family Felidae; genus Panthera; species Panthera uncia. The sequence continues at coordinate 77,461,435 of NC_064809.1, forward strand.
GCAGCTGGAGGGCACAGGCAGATGGAGACTGTTGCTTCCTACGCCCCAGATGATGGCTGAGGAATCCACGTCTTTGTAGGGGATCTCTCCAGTCAGCAGTTCCCACAGCACCACACCAAAGGACCTGGGGATAGATAAGAGGGGACATCCCTTGGGAGGGGCTCCCTCCAGAGGCCCTGGCTGTCAGGCTCCTCTCCTTGCCTCAGGCCCCCGAAGCTCCCTCCTTCCCCGGGGCTGGCCACCTGCCAGTCGCAGTCCTCAACCTGGCCCTCACCAGATGTCGACCTTCTCAGACACAGGCTCATTGCGGATCACTTCAGGGGCCATCCAGGCTACTGTTCCTGCAAAGGACATCTTGGTGCTCTTGTCACTCAGCTCCTTGGAAGTGCCAAAATCGGAGATCTTCACCACATCGTCGTACGTGATTAGCATGCTGGTAAAGATCGTAGTCAGCTGGGGTCCAGGCCCCTCCGCACCTCATCTAGCTGCAGCAGCTAACTTCCTATGTGAAGTCCCTTGGGACACCCAGAGGTAGGGGGCTTGCCACGGCCCTCCCAAGACAGGACTGTCATTTGAGAGGGGTTTTTGAGACAGCCACATGAGCTTAGGACAGGGTCTGGAAGCTGGGACACGGCTACGCTAAGAGGTGGGGTCACCTGCAGGAGACCATGCGCACCAGCTTCTCTGTGCGTGCTTGCTTACTCACTTGGGGGACTTGAGGTCTCTATGGATAATCTTGTGCAGGTGCAGGTAGTTCATGCCACCGGCGATGCCCATGGACCAGTCAACCAGCAATGAGGGGGTGACAGGGCGGCCGGCCCGCAGTACCTCGTACAGCTGGCCCTGGGCGCAGAACTCCATGAGGATGCAGTAGCAGGGAGCCTGGGTGCACACGCCCCTGGGGGCCAAACGGCGGTGTGAGGGCCTCAGCCAGCCCAGCACTCCCCTGATTCACACTTGGAGCCCCCGTTCCCACCCAGCCCGTTCGGGCATCGTCTCTAGGAAAAGGTGGAGTTGATCCTTGCTGCCCAGGCAGGTCCCTGCCCACAGCAGAGTGGCCCCTGCCCTGGCCCTTACTTGAAGGTGATGATGTTGGGGTGCTTCAGCTTTCGGAGGTGCTTGATGTCAGTCTCCTTCAGGTCCCGTACCTTCTTCACAGCCACCTCCTCCCCGTGGAAGCGCCCCAGGAAGACAGCGCCCTGGGCCCCTGAGCCCACCCACTGCAGATCCAGGATTTCCTCAAAGGGGACCTCCCAAAGGTCTGTGAACAGGAGGCACAGTGCCACAAGGCTCAGAGAAAGCCACACTCGGCCTTGTGACGGGCAGGCGGGGGGAAAGCGCTGGGCCGGCCGAAGTGACTCAGGGCGGCCGAGGCTGAAAAGCAGCCAAAGCAGACCAAGAAGACTAGGTTTGGGGGACCCGCTGTGGGAACAGACGGGCATCCTACGAGGCAGGGAAGTCGGCGGCTGGTGGACGGATAAGGGGCCGTGGCTGGGCTCGGGGAAGCAAAGGGTCATCAGGTGATGAGGCGGCGAGGGCCCACAGATCTCGGTGAGACGGGCCCCCGCGAAGACGCGGCCTACCTTCCTGCTGCTGCTTGTGCTCGGTGGAGTAGGCTTTGCCAATCATGGTCCAGACGGGGCGCAGGCAGCCGAAGAGCCCTTCCAGGAAGCCACTGCCACTCTGGCACTGCAGCCGCACCTCATCTGCTCGAACTCTGGACGCCCGACTCTCAGGGGACCCAGTGGCTCCCCCTGGGCCCCCTGCATCCTGCTCGTGAAGCTGCAGGACACTATTGGCAAAAGGCTCGGGGGGTGGCTCTCCGCCTGGGGAGGGGCTGGGTCCGCCCCCACCCTGCCCGCTGAGCGGCACCACATCTCGAAGTACACACTGGGTAGGCGTCAGGTCCTTCTCGGGGGTGCAGTCGGAAGTGTCTGGGTCGAGCTTGCGCATGGACGCCTCACTTAGGGTGGACACGAAACCCCCAAAGGAAGGGGAGGGTGTGCGGGTCTCGTGGAGGCAGGCCATGGCCTCTGGGCCCCGGTGTGGTGGCCGGCGGTGGGCCCTATGGAAACAAAGGAAGGAGGGACGGTGGGCCCGAGGTGCGCCAGCTTGGAACGCTCACCCCAGAGGCAGGGAGGCTGGGTGGGGGATCTGGGCTCACCACAGCCCTCCTGGAAACCACACTCAGCCTCCCTCGCCCTCGGGTACCCTCCACGTTTCACCTGGGACCCCTCTAAGGAACCCTATCCACAAACTGGCTCTCAAGCATCTATTAGTAACATACCTGAGTATCATTTTCAAGCAGACACAGGTAACAGCCCCACTCAGGTACGTACATACTGGTAAGATAGGTCTGAAACTCAAGTACTCTGGTCACAGACTAGTTCCCTTAGCCTTGTAAGATTACTGAAAGTCCCCTCCGGAGCTCATTTTTCTTCCACTTGAAGCTCCCATGCACACACACAGGTCACATAAAGGTCTCTCAGGCATGCATGTTTTGAGTCTCAACCGTAGCACACAGTAGGCACACACTTAGATCTCCCTCGCACTGAGGCACAGGCGGGTGACGCTCAGGCACTCTTCGATGACGTTCCTGGGCCTCCCACATACCGGTGCTGCACCCGGGGCTCCCGCTCATGTACTTACACGTGAAACAGCCGAGGCCTCTCAGGGACACTAAACTCGGGTGAGAGTCATCCCAAGGCACCCTCAGGGCTCCCATCTGGGTCTCCCTCTCCAGGGCTCACGGGTACACACCCGGGCCTCGCCAGTAAGTGAAGCCCGCAACCAATCAGCTCTCCTGTCCCCGATGGGGGCGGGGGGGGGGGGACACACACAGCTGGGGGCAAAGGTGGACCCAGAGCAGGTACAGAAGCAGGGTCAGAACGAGGTTGCCTACTGCTTCACCCCCCTTAGCACTGCCACCTGATCTGCTGCTCCCCCAGGGGGGTGGTTACAGAAGGCCCCGTCTCCTTTCCTCTTTCTCCATTCCCATCCCCAGCTGCCCAAACCAAGGACCAGCTTTCCAGACAGGGGAGATGTGTCCCAATTTGTAACCAGGTGCTATTTAAAAAGTAACCATTAAACCAAAAAAAAAAAATAAAAAAAAAAAAAAAAAAATCTGAATTCTAGCCTTTGCCACTTCCTGGCTGTGTGACCTTGGGTAAACTGGATCTGGGCCTCAATTTCTCCAACGGTACAAAGGGGTAAGCGAGCTCTCACTCAGGCACAGCGAATTCTTCAACCTATCCCAAACCTGCCCAGAGCTTGACAGCTGGAGCCCTGGTCTTGTCTCCCTCCACCTCCAGTGAGCTAACAAATCATGAGATGTGAGGATTCCTGAGGACAGGGATCCTCTAACTGTTCCTCAGAATAGGGTCCTCCCCGAACCCTTGCACCAGAGCCTCGGAATCACAACGGGCGAGGAGGGACAGGAATCCACACATAAAAAGGGGTCACTGGATGATGACACAGATAGACCTAGAGGTTTGGCACCTCGGATGGCCTCAGCTCTTGTAACAAGTTTCCAGGCCTCTCAAGGACTTTTTCATTGGGTGTGGGGTGGGCCTAGAACCTGCATATGTAACAAGCACCTCAGGTGGTTCCTACTTGAATCTGGCCATCTGTAAAGCTGACCCAGTGCCATTCTATTCTCTTGAGTCCTACATTACTGTCTTAGTTCGGGCCTTGTTAGCTGCGTCACTTAGCCCAGAACTGACTCGTAGTCTATACTTTCTTGGCTCCCCCTGCTTCATTTTCCACCAGCCCTTTCAAGGATCTTTCTAAAACACAGATTGGCCAGGACCCCCTCTTCAGTTTCAAACCCTTTAGTGACCCTCACTGCCCTTGGTCCAGCAGCCTAGCCTCATCTCCACGCTCTGGTCCCTCCCCAGCCTCCTTCCTCTCCCACTGCTGTTGGTACCCGGGCCATACAGAACTGTGCCTGATACCAGGATACCGTCGGGCTTTTGTGCCAGGACATCTAATAATAACGGCTAATGGAAGGCTTCCTATGTATGTTAGCCTCTGTCAGTAGGCGCATTAACTCATTTAATCCTCAAAATGAAACTCACCCCTAGTGACAGAGGTATTGGATAATCTGCCCAGGGTGCCTTAGCCAGGAAGAGGCTCAAGCTCCGCCCCCAGGCCTTCTCTTCTCAAGCCCCATCTCTCCAAATCTCCATCCTCGAAGTCTTCCTCCCTCTCCCCGCCACTCTGAGTTCATGTCCCTTCTGGGGCTGGCACAGCCCCCCCGTGCTTTCTCCGTCATGGCTCCCATTATCCTGGAGGCACGGTGTGTTCGGGCGTGTCTGGCTCCTCTGAGAGCCTGGACTCCTGGAGAGCCCCTAGCTTTCGTGCACGGGATCCCAGGGCTTCGCCAGGAATCAGGTGCGCTGGCAGGACGGTCGTCTTCAAGACCGTCCCTACACCACGTACTCAGTAGCTCCCTGGCTCTTCGCCACCACCCAGGGAAGGAGCCGTTACCATTGGTCCCTTTATATTCTGCAGGAAACTGAGGCTCAGAAAGCTGAAGTCACAGACCCAGCCTCTCAATCCTCAACATATGCTACAAGCTATCGGCGCCTCGGAGGGGTTAGATGCACACTGCAATGCCAAAGACAAACACAAGCCGGGGATTTACTCTGCAGGACCCGAGGGCTCTCGCCTGTGCCCCCCAAGCGCTCCCGCCGGGCAGGTGCCCAGCGAGGAGGGGAGGAGGGATTGGGCCGCTGGCAGGTCCCGCGGGAAGCCCCAACGAGGGCCCTTCGAAGCGGGGACGAAGGGGTTACGGCCCCGGCGCCCCCTCCCCCTTCCCGACCTCCTTCCCGGCCATCACGTGGCGCGGGGCGCGTGGCTGGGACCAGGCGGGGGCCCGGCGGCGGAAGGAGGGGGTCCGGGCGGGGAAGGGGAGGGGACACAGCGGGTTGGGGGAAGCGCTGGGCGCTGCGGCGTAACCATGACGACTGGGCCCGAGGCGGCGTGTGAAGTCACCAGGACAAGATTAGCCCAGAGTCACGTGAGCGGCGACGGCGGGGGCGGGGCTGCGCCTGGGCCCCGCCCCTGACCCGGGCAGGCCCATGTGCCGATTACCTGGAGGGCTGCGGGGACGGACCCCGGTGCCCTCCGCCGGCCTCTTGCGTGCTCCCCTCCTTCGCATACCTCCCTTGACCCGTCATGCAGACAAATATTCAGCCGGGGCACCGAGAGGAGGGAGAGCCGACTTGGGTTGGCATCGGGGGTGCAGTGCCACAGAGAAAGCAGGAGATGGGGAGATAGGGAGACGGACACAGAAAGGGCCACAGGCACACCCAGGGAGGGAGGGACGAGCTGAGAGATTCACAGAGACTGAAACAGAGCGAAGCGCAGGCAGAATCAAATCTGGGAAGGATGGACTGAACAACTGGATGTGAAAAGCAGAGAGGACGCTGAGGAAAAGTAGCTGAGAAATAACTGGAAAACGCGGAGACCATCTGCGCCGTTCCCAGTTCTTTCCTATTTAGAAGCTGAGCCTTGACTAGGCACAACACCTAGGTTTTGAAAGGAAGTTTTCAGCCCTCGCAGGGTGTTTGGCCACTAGGATGACAATGCTCAGACACTTGCCGCCAAGCCTCCCTCCAGGTCACCAGGCTTCCCCAGAGGCCCCTCCGGTATCCAGGACTAGCAACTGGGGAGACGGAGAGAGAAGCCATTTCACCTGTTTGTCTTTAGGGCGGTGGGAGTACCTGAAGTACGAGATGGGACCCAGGGAGAAGGAGGGAGTCTAGCCAGGCTCCTGAGGCCAGCCCCCATCCTGTTTGACTAATGTGGCCCATCCAGACTGACCTGAAGGAGTAAGGGGAAGTGCAGCCCCCAGGGAGCTGCAGTCAACTGGAGATTCCTCTCCCAACACACCCCCTCACGGTTTCCTTTATCTCCAACCTGCCAGCTGTGTCCCACTGTCCCCCCCCCCCCCCCCCAGCTGGGCCTTGGCGCCAGGGCTTTGGGGGCAGATCACGGGCTTGGAGCCCCTGGCCTAGACATTTCAGTCACCCTGGGGGAGGGGAGCTGTCTCCCTAGCCATCAATTATGCATCAATTATGGGGGGAGGGCAGGGATGTGACAGGAGGGGGTGGATATCTCTGTCATTTTGTCAACCATATTTACCAAGTGCTTACTGTGCAGAACTCCAGATTGGGTGAGGGGACAGAGTGGTCCCTAAACTATACATCCGCCAGGGGAAGAGGCTCTCCGGACACCCTGGGAGGTCCTAATTCAGTTTCAGCTACCAGATCCTCTGCTTTGCTGGTGATTCCCAGAGTGCCCCCTCAGGAGCCTGTGGTGGGGATGGGGGCAGGGAGGTCCCCCCGTTTATTCTTCCTCCTGGAGTCTCCTGTCTGAGGTGCTGGAGGCTTGTGGCCAGGGAACCCTTTGAGTTCTTTCCTGTAATGTCCTGTTCTAACAGCACAATCTCAAGGCCAAACTGCATGTCTGGCAGTCTTGGGGGCTCGGTGGAGAGGCAAGGCCGTCTGTCTAAATTGCGGGCTTTCACACTGAGCACTCACCCCTGTCCTGAACCTGGTTGTGCACTCAAGAATAAAAGGAAGACTCCCCGGCTCTCTCCAGTGGGGGTGGGAAGGCAGGTCTTCGCAGGGAAAGGAGACCCAAGATGTTGGGACGCTAGTTCCACCTCTGCAGGCTTTGGAGCTCCTGACCGGGTAAGGGACTACGACCTCTCCTGACCTTGCCTCCTGGCCACTGGCAGCAGCTGTTTTTCTAAATTTTGAATACAAAGTTCTTCACACAGGGAAAGAACTACAGCTTTCTCAATACCTGCATGAGGGGGAAATGTCTCCCTCTGAGAACCTGGGGTACACTGGGGATCACCTCTAAATCCAGCCGTTTCCCCCCCGACCCGGGGCCATATACAGGTCAAGCCCTGAGACCCCCTAGCTGCCACCACCTCTTCTTCCAGTGGGCTGGGCAGTGACAGGGCTGGGGGAGGTGGCAGGGCCGTTTAGGAAAAAGGAGCCAACTTTGGATTTGGAGAGATCAGAGCCAGAACCTCAGTTTTGCCACCAGTTAAAGACCATAATCCCTCCAAGACTCCCAACCCTATCTTATGGGGTGGGGGGATGGGTTAAGATGATGTGGGGGAATGCCTTGAACACAGTGCCTGGCTCCTGGCTTTGTCTTCCTGGTTAGCTGGCCACCAGGTCTCTCTTTGTGGATTCTGGAGAGGCCATCTCTTCTGTCTGACCAGAAAAAGGGAGACTTGGTCTCTGACCTTCTACTTCCCCAGGACAAATCTTGACTTCAGGCTCCAGGGAAAGCAGGTCACAATGGCAGTGGTGTGCTAGAGTCCCCAGCCACTGCCCCTCCAGATCCTCAGTCCTTCCTCTGCAAAGCCTACCTTTCCACTCCCCTCTCGGCTAAGGGAGAAGGCCTGCACTCCATACTCAACCCCTGGCCAATGTGGCCCAGGATCACCCCTCAACCCTACCCTGTGAGGTCAGAAGCGAAGGGGAGGGAGGGGTAGGAGCAAGGTATGAAGGGCCACAGGGTCCCTCCTACTCAGGCCCTCAGGTGGACCTGGAAGAAGTTCAGCACATTCAAACAAATAGCTCCTGAGTGGGGGTGTACATTTAAAAAGATGTGGAAGACAAAAAATAATAAAGAAATAAAGAAAGAAAGACAAATTGATCGATTGATTGATCTGGAAGGACAGATACCAAAGTGTAACAGTTTCTAAGTAGGGGGGATTGTGGGTGTTTTTATTTTTCTCTTGTGACTTACCGATTTTTTCTAATATTTCAGTAATAACTTTGAATTATTTCTAAAATAATAACAAATTGGGGTACCTGGGTGGCTCAGTCAGTTAAGCGTTCGACTCTTGATCTCGGCTTGGGTCGTGATCTCACGCACGGTTGGGGAGTTTGAGCCCCATATTGGGCTCTGGGCTGATAGCATGGAGCCTGCTTGGGAGTCTGTCTCTCCCTTTCTCTGCCCCTCCCCTGCTCATTTGTTCTCTCTCAAAACAAATAAATAAACTTAAAGAAATAAAATAATAAAAAATCGATTTTGAATTGAAAATGAGGAAATAAAAATTCAGAGTGCTCATCCATTCCTGTCATCTAACTTGGGACAGTGTGCTATCCAGGGAGGGTGGGTGGCCTGAGAATCAGAGAGGCTTGGTTGAGGTCCTGTTTCTGCTCCGGACCAGGTGGGCAACCTGGAGTAAGAGACTTCTGAACAAACCTGTTTCTTCTCTCCGAAAGGGCACAGTGGTACCACAGTATATAACGTGGTGGCTAAGAAGACAGGCCTGGGGCAGCAGGCCCGGGTTCAAGACCTAAGCTCTTGCCACTAACTGCTTTTCAGACTTTGAACAGATGACTTTTTTTGCTTTTAATAAATGTTTTTTTCATTTTTGAGAGAGAAAGTGCGAGCAGGGGAAGGGCAGGGAGAGGAGGGGACAGACAGAATCCCAAGCAGGCTTCGTGCTGCCAGTGCAGATCCTGACGTGGGGCTCGAACCCATGAACCCTGAGATCATGACCTGAGCTGAAGTCGGACGTTCAACCACTGAGCCACCCAGGGGCCCCCAGTTTCCTCATCCCTAAAATAGAGATGATGATAACACTACCCAACTCTTAGTCTTGTTTTTGACGCTAGGAAGAGAATACAAATAAAGTTCCTAGCCCAGTACCTCGCACACAGGAAGCTCCCATAAACATTAGCCATGCGGAAAGTGCCTAACAAGCAGTGGCAGATTTTTTATAAATGTGATTCCCTTCTTCCCCTTTTCCTCATCTGCAGCAGAGAGGGTACAGGTGGAAAGAGAGGTAGGCAAACACGAGGGAAAAAAGGAGAGCAAAGAAAGACGGAACCAAAGAACAATGGCTTTTTATCCTGGATGATCCTGAGTGGCCTCTACGATAGTGTCCCTGCCTCCTCACGTCACCTTTCCCCCAACACACAGATGACCCTGGTACTTCTGGGAGCACATGAAGCAGACGGACCAGTCTCTGGGACTAGCCCCTCCTGAAGCCCTCGTGGGGCCTGCTGGCCCATCTCCACAGTATCCTCCTTCTGCCCAGGGAGGGGGTCCTGGAGGGGTTGACTCCCTAGTCCCTTCCTCTTTCTGGGCCCAGGCAAGAGAGAGGTAGGGCCACATGTGAGAAGCCACTGGGTGAGTCTGGGGCGGTGGGTACTAGGACTTAGGGTCCTCTTCCTGGCAAAGCCAGATGACATTATTACTTCCAGGGGAAGGACTGGGAAACACCACCTGGTTTTGAGAGGGTTTCTGTCACCCTCAGCTGTAAGGACACGCAGGACGTCCAAGCCAGTCCTCACTTAAACTTCTTGCCTCCTCTGCCCATAATGGGCTTTGATCCGGGGATGGGTATTTAGTTGTGTTTTCATGGGTGCTGGAGTTGGGGTATCACGCTGTTGGTCTCCCCAGCATCACCTCAGTGCCCACTGTGAGAATGGATGAGTGGCAGGCTCGAGAGGGCAAGTGATTTCGGCCTGCCTGAAGCGTGAGATGGGAGAGAGCAGGCCCTGAATGAAGCTCTGGGGAACTTTGCTGTCTGGACAGGAAGGCCAGGGAGCGCTTGAGCCCTTTCCTTCCTGAATCCCTTGTGCTCGCCTTCCCTTGGTATGACCCTCAAGTTGAAAATCAGAGCTCCCAGAGCCATGGAGTCGAACCCACGAGTTGATTGGGAATGTTATTTGGAGGGAGGCACTGCTGTGGCCAAGAGGACTCTGGGCGAGGCATAGACCTCAAGCACACTGCCTCTTGGTTGAGGGCCACTCACCCACTCTCCTCCCAAGAGGGAGCAGGTGCAGAGTTAAAGTCGCTAAAGGCGGGACTCCTCCCTCTATGCTCAGGGGCACCCCACCGATTTCCGTCCATTAGCTATAGAGCCTCTGACCCCCTTCTCTTCCCGCTCCTCAGCCAACACCATGGTTATCAGGAGTCACAACTGTGTGGAACAGATTCTTGCTTATTTTTAAGCCCAGGAGTTTGAGAAATGTTTGGGGGGAAAGGGAGGAGGTTCCTGAAAGGCCTGGGCTGGGGAAGTGGGTTAGGGGAGACACAGGAGGTGAGAAAGAGGGAGAAAGCCACAAATGAATGGGGGAGGGGAGGAAGCAACAGCTGGATGGAGAAGGTGAATGCCACAGCTGGAGGCAATTAGGGGCATCAGAGGGAAGGGGAGGAGGACCATCACCTGGGCATCCAGGCACAGGTGCTCTCAGCCTATAACCCTCAGGTGCAGTGGGCCGAGTGTGGGAGTGGGGGTGGTGGGGAGGTGGACGGTGGGCGCATCAGGCCCCCGTCCTTCCTTTCCTTCCTTGAGGGAACCCAAAGTCTTCCTCCTCCTTCCCTCTTCCCCTTCTGGAGGATGAGTGGGAGGAGAGGAGGACGTTCTCTTGTCCGCTGTCCTTTAAGTCTGTCCCCCAATCATCTCCCCCACCCCCACCCCATACGGTGCTTTCCAGCTCTAGAGGCCCTTCGTCTCCAAGCTGGGCCGCGGCGTCCCTCCGCTCCGTTCCCCTCCTTCCCATCACCACAGACGTCGGGTCCAGGTCCCCAGTTCCTCCGCCCCACAGCCTCAGCATCCCCGCGCCACCCTCCCCCACCCCGCCACATCTGCCTCCCCACCCTCCCCCTGCCCCCCCGTCCCCCGGCAGGGGTCCCCCCCCCCCCCCCCCCCCCCCCCCCCCCCCCAACTCGGCCAGGCTCTCACCTCGGGGGCTCCGCGGCCGCAGCACAAAAGGCGGCGCTGCTGCAGCTCGGCTCCGGATGCTGCTCCCGCCTCCTCCTCCTTCTCCTCCTCCTTCTCTCCTCCCCCCGCTGCCCTCGACCGGACCCGGGGCGCTGCCACAGGCGATGCTTGTGCGGTGTCCGGGTGCACGGGTGTCAGCTCCAGCTTTCTCCCCCCACCCCCCGACCCCTAGCCCCGTCCCCACTCGGCTCGAACTCCCGCTCCTTCCAAGGCCCCCGCCCCTGGCCCCCCGGGACGGACACGCCCTGAGCGGGGGATGCTGCGCTGGAGCCGCCGGCCTCTTAAAGGAGCCTGCTGCTGCCATCCGGCGCACTCCAGGCTCTTCCCTGGCCCTTCTGGGCCCCTCACCTCCCTGCAGGCGGTGTCTGGTGGCAGTCGCACCTCGGGCCTTACGCTGATTCCGTAGGAGCCCTCTATGACCAGCCTTATAAACTCCCTCCTACACCCTTAGACAGCAGCCCCTCAACATGGGACCCCCCCCCACCCACACCCGCTCAGAGCTCTAGCATTGCTTCCCTTGTCATACCGCTATTGCCAGCTTTCCTTCCCCTAATTGTCACCACTCCAGTTCTACCCAATTGGAATCCACTCAGCTCAGTGCCCCGTCCCCCTTCGGTGTTGCTCATTATCATTCCGAGATTCCTCTGGACCTCCACTACCTGACCCGTTCTCAGAACACTCATTAGACTCAGACATTTTCGTGATCTCTCTCCAAGGTCACAAGATTTCCCCTACATCTTTTGACTCCGTGGTCGTGAGACTTTGGGGAGGAGAGACTGGAGCTCTGGGACTCAAAAATACGTGTTCTGCTCTGCACCTAGATTGGTGGATTCGTTTTAAAAGACCAGAATCCTCTCTTGCTGTCTCTTCAGCTGAGAGACCCAAGACCCACAGCAGAAGGAATGAGACCACGACATGCGTTAGTCCTTCTAATCCTGTTGTCCCAACCATAGCCTGATTCTCAGCACCCAGAGGGGGTCTCCTGGACAGCTGCAAAAAGGTTGACTAGGGACACTCTATACAGGCTTTAGAAAAGAACTGAAACCAGACAGGCTGCGGGCCAGAATTAAGGGAAAGGGGGGTGAAGGAAAAGGAAGCAGAGGCTGTGAGACGAAGGCTCGAGGGCCAGGAGCTTAGGCCGCGCGCTGAGGGGGAACTGCCTGAGATGGACTTGGCCTGCTCCACCGCTTGAGGGGCAAAGAACAGTTTCCTCCCCGCGTCCAGGTAAGGAAGGCCCATCCTCCGAGCCTGCAGAGCTAGGATCCGACAGCCGCCTCACCACTGGACCAATCACAACCTCTCTTCAGAAAAGAGGCGGGGCCAAGGGGAACTGACTCTTTCCTTGTCCCCGCCCTTCTAGGTAACGTAACCAATCGCAATCTGCTGGAGCAAGTTAGCGCAATCGGAAATAACCAATTATACCGCGAAGCTTTCCGTGCACGCCTGACCCTGCCCCTCCAGCTGCGACAAATATGGCGCGCGAGCTCCTGGGTTTTGTAGTTTCCTCGGGATTCAAAGGACCGGGTGCTCGAGTTACCCCTCACCACCCCGCCTCTAGCCTCTTCCACTCTACTAGTACGCATGCCCGCCACGGGGAGGGGAGACGCGGAAAAAAGGCGGAACGCTATTAAAACACACACACACACACACATAACCACCCTCAGTTCGGGAAGCGATAGTGGAGGGCTCTGCTCCTCCCAGAAGGCGGTGCTGCCTGGCAGGACAAACCACGCGGAGAGTTGTGGGTCGGATAGCTCCCCTCCCGATGGAGACTCATGGAGTCAGGTGGGCGGGGGACTCCATGTCCCAGCATGCCCCGCGGCGGGCCCGACCGGCCGCGACTCGGGGCTTGGCCCCGGCCCTAGCTCGTCGGCTGTGTATTGGGGCGCGTGGAGGCTGCAGTCACGGTGGCGCCCGCGGGGACGGAGGTGGGAATGAGTGAAGAGGAGCAGGGCTCCGGCACTACCACGGGCTGCGGGCTGCCCAGGTGAGCCGCCTCGTACCGATCCCTGCCGGGAGAAAAGCGTGGCGCGGTGCGGAGGAGTTAGCGGCGCGGCCCCAGCATGCACCTGGCCTGAGGGTTGTTCCCGGCAAGCACTGGGGTAGTGGGCCGTGGTTCCCGGCATGCATCCCGGCAGTGGCCACTGCCTCCTGCTCTAAATAGTTTGGGTTGGCCCGGTTCCCAGACTGCACTTGGGGCACTGGGCTTTAATGCCCCCGACCTTCAGTGCATTTGGTGGGTACCGGGTCCCTGGCCTGCACTGTGTCAGGGGACATGCACTTGCGACCTGCACTGGGGTACAGGATCCTCTTCCCTAACCGAGACAGGAACAGTGCATTCCCCGCTTGCTCTGGGGGCAGTGGACCCTGCTTTCCCAGCCTGCATCTCTACTCCACATTGAATCCAGCTAGTGTTTGCTGTACTGTCCGGGGTCCCCTGGACCCTATGTCCCCCATGGTGTGCCTGGGTTTGATAGTGCTTGGCCAGGTGGGTGCAGAGTTGGAGGTGTGATGAGGGTCTGTGCCTCCCGCCTCCCTCAGTATAGAGCAAATGCTGGCAGCCAACCCGGGCAAGACCCCGATCAGCCTTCTGCAGGAGTATGGGACCAGAATAGGGAAGACGCCCGTGTACGACCTTCTCAAAGCCGAGGGCCAAGCCCACCAGCCTAATTTCACCTTCCGGGTCACCGTTGGCGACACCAGCTGCACTGGTGAGGAAGGCTTGGGCAGCCTGGCTGGGGTGTGCATTCACAGGGCCCTACTGGCTTTGTTTCTTGGAGTCTCTTCCCAGTCGTCTTCTCTGAGGCCAGTGAGGGAAGGAGAGATTTCAGGGGGAAAAGCCACTGTCTGGATTGGGAAAACGGGTCTGTGAGGAGGTGGGTAGGACTTGGGAGAGTTGGAGGAGCAAGCAGGATGGCCATAGTGCTCTGGCAGATTGCCATCATCCTAGAGGAGAAGGGGGAGATAAACCCAAGTCCCAGTGAAGTATTTGGGGGAGTATGTGTTGGCTGCACTGGTCTCTGTTCCAGGTGCTTGACCAAATTCCCAGTTAATCTTAAACCAGTCTAATCCAGTGACGTAGATGGTAGTATCCTCATGTTGAATATGAGGAAAGTGAGACCCGGAGAGATGCAACGACTCGTGCAAGGTCCCATGCCTCGTAAGTGGCAGAGCCAGGCCTTGACTCTAGAGCCTACCCTCTTTCTACCTTTGCAGTCATCTGTCTGTATTGAGAGAAAAGAAAGTGCTTCCCAGGGGAAAGTAAGGCAGGGAAAGAATCCACACCCCAAGGTGTGTGAACTCAGGAGCAGTTTATGTCCGACATGACTTGATTTGGGGAGCTCCTGGGAAGATAAAAGCCCTTCCTTCCAGCAGCTAGTGTAACACTTCCAGTCTTGGGCAGGGGCACCTGGTGAGTGGGGCTTGGTTGACTCCCTCCAGTTGTGAGGAGAGAGGCTGTGGGATGCTGGTTTTTCTTCTGTCCTCCCAGTGACGTCCAGTATTGCCCACGCCCCTCTCCCAGGTCAGGGCCCCAGCAAGAAGGCAGCCAAGCACAAGGCAGCTGAGGTGGCCCTCAAACACCTCAAAGGGGGGAGCATGCTGGAGCCGGCCCTGGAGGACAGCAGGTGAGGGAGGAACAGCCAAGGCTTCCTAGAGGCCCTGCCAGGAACGCAGGCCCCTGTGCGGCCACCTCCTCTGCCCAGTAGGGCTGGCCTGGTGGCACTTAGCCGCCTCAACCTGGGCCTCTCCCTGAGAGTGTCCTCTGGACGAGCTGGATGCTTCCAGGGCTCCTGCTGCTGTGAAGGATCCTTGGGGGGGGGAATGTCAAAGGGCTGTGGCTGTGGTTTGGGCCCAGGCTCGGGAGGGTGTGGGGCGGAGGCTGAGGCTAGAGGGGCCACTCCCCAGCACGCCTCCTCTGTCTAGCACGTTGTCCCTCCTTCCTCCACACGTTCATTGGAGTTTGTAGCCTCCGTGTTTCTTGAGTAGGAAGAGACCCTCCTTCCCCTTCTCTCAGTCTTTTTGATCCAGTGTTTGGCAGCAAAGGATCGCTGGTGGTTAAGCTTCCCTGAGTCTTTGGCTGAAGTGGAAGAAGTTTTCTTAGGGGATGGGCAGGTCAGGAGGACCTGGGTCCCCACCCTCTACCCTCCCCCCCGCCCCCCCACCCAACACATGGGTGTGAATCAAAGGCCCCCTTCCCCTCGGGAAGTTCTTTTTCTCCCCTAGACTCTTCACTGCCTGAGGACATTCCAGTTTTTACTGCTGCAGCGGCTACGACTCCTGTTCCGTCTGCTGTTCCAACCAGGTATCTTGTGTTTCCTGACTGCCTGAAGGGGGCGGGGGGGTGGGTGGGAAGGAAGGGGTCCTGGCTTTTGGTCCCCCAGCCTTTGGACTCAGGCTGGTCAGGCAGGAGCAAGTCTGAGAGTAAACAGGATGGAATAGTTGGGGACCAGCACTTGAAGAATTTGTACCAGCTGGTAAGCTCTTGGGACAGGAGGGAATTTATGATTTTTAAATAGCCACGTGGATGATATTTGGCCATGTCTGAGGGTCTTGCAGGCCCCATTTGCTTCTGAGTTGGTCACATGATGGTCCTGTGTGTGCGTCCCATCAGGTGCTTCCAGGGACTGGATATACAGCCCCTCTCCCACTGTCCTGGCAAGGTGATGATCTTTTGTTCCAGAAAAATCTCAGTGGGCCTGGGCCCTGGAAGAGACCTCACTTGGGTGGGAGGGGGAGGAAGCAGGCTGGATGTTTGGACAGACAGCTGCCTGCCGGGTGGGGTGTAGGTAAATGGTCATGGGGACGCCGAAGCAGGGCTTAGGACTCATGGGGAGCTGCAGAAGGGACAGCCCCAGCAGCTTTGGCCTGGACCCTTTTTCCTTCAGGAGCCCCCCCATGGAGGTGCAGCCCCCCGTCTCCCCTCAGCAGTCCGAGTGCAATCCTGTTGGCGCTCTGCAGGTGTGCCCCCATCCTCATTTCCCACGCATGCCTGTCTTCCCTTGAACCTGGGGCCATGAGGGACGGTCATGTGGGGCTCTTCCCCTGTTCTGAGGGCTTTTCCCACATCCTTTATTCCTCCTCTAACCTGGAACCTGAGGCTCCCAGGGGAGGAAGGAGAGGACGAGTCTTTTCTCACTCAGCCTTGCACACCCTTGTCTCTCCCTTCCAAGGAGCTGGTGGTGCAGAAAGGCTGGCGGTTGCCTGAGTACACGGTGACCCAAGAGTCTGGGCCGGCCCACCGCAAAGAGTTTACCATGACCTGCCGAGTGGAGCGTTTCGTTGAGATTGGTAACCGGGCGGAGGGGAGTTCTTACAGCTACTCCAGCCCCGGCCGCAGGCAGCTCCTAGCCTCTCTCTGCCAAAGCCCCGCTGTCCTGGCTGAGCCCCTGGCTCGGCTCCCTTCCTCCTGGCTTCTCCCTTGCACTCTGCCCTTTGCCCCCCTTCTGGCTGACCAGGTTCTCAGGTGCATGGCAGGTCCAGAGCTCCTCTTTCCAACTGACATCCCGTGAGGGGACCCTCAACCTTCAAGTTTGAGCTGGGTGGAAAGCACTGGGTCTGTTGACGATCATAATCCAGTAACCCTCTCCCCACACGCAGGCAGTGGCACTTCCAAAAAGCTGGCAAAGCGTAACGCGGCGGCCAAAATGCTGCTTCGAGTGCACACGGTGCCTCTGGATGCCCGGGATGGGAATGAGGCAGAGCCTGATGACGATCACTTCTCCATTGTGAGTGGTTTGTGCGGGCCAGGCACTGTGGTCCATCCTCCATGCCAGGCAGGGCCCTGGGGACATGGGCCTGTCGCTCGGGAGTGAGCCTCTTCCGGTCCCAGGCCTGCTTCTCCCCATTTTCCTACCAGACCCAGAGTTCCTTGGGCCCCCTCTCAGCCTCAGCTACAGGCCTGCCTGGTGAGTGCTGTGGGGAGCTGACCCAGCACAGGGGCCCTGCAGCCTGCTGTTACTGGCATGAGGAAGGCTGCCTGGACCCCTGGTCCAGAGTCTAGTAGTTAGAGGGGCCAACTCGGGGAAGGCAAGCTGGATGAAGCATTCATTCTGTGGGCTTTTCCCTCCTTGGCATTGAACGTTCGGTGCCTGGGTCTCAGCTCGTGGTTGCATCTTTCTCACTGTCCCCATCTTGTCAGGGTGTGGGCTCCCGCCTGGATGGACTTCGGAACCGGGGCCCCGGCTGCACCTGGGATTCTCTGCGAAATTCAGTGGGAGAGAAGATCCTGTCCCTCCGCAGCTGCTCCCTGGGCGCCTTAGGTGCTCTGGGCCCTGCCTGCTGCAGTGTCCTCAGTGAGCTCTCTGAGGAGCAGGCCTTCCATGTCAGCTATCTGGATATTGGTATGGCTAGTGGGGAGGCCGGGGATGGTGGGGACTGAAGCAGAGCAAGTACAGATGGGCTGACGGGGGTTGGGGAGGGCATGATGGTGATGTGTATGTACCCCTCCCGGCTCTGCCTTCCCACCCAACCACGCCTCCCTCCTCTCTTTTGCTCTCCAGAGGAACTGAGCCTGAGTGGGCTCTGCCAGTGCCTGGTGGAGCTGTCCACACAGCCGGCTACCGTGTGTCACGGCTCTGCAGCGACCAGGGAGGCAGCCCGCGGCGAGGCTGCCTGCCGTGCCCTGCAGTACCTCAAGATCATGGCGGGCAGCAAATAAAGCCCCAGCCGGACTCACGGACGTGCACCCCTGCTCCCTGCCCTTCTTGCCCCCAGCCTATGTGTCTGCTCAGCTCTGGTACCCCTGGAGGTGCCATCTCTACCTCTGACACAGACTGCCTGCCTGCAGGCTCAGGAGGACATAGGGCCAGGAGCCAGGGACCCCAGGGCCTTGGCTGGCTCAAGATCTGGCCTCCTGTCACTGGTGGTGACGAGTGGGAATGAAATCAGGGGGCTCTCCTCTAGAGCCCAGAATAAACGCGCTGCCTCTTGGATTCTTACGTCTGCTCTGGTTTCTCTGACTGGTACTGATGACAAAGGAGGTTAGCACCAGATTGCCTCCCCTGTTGTGCCTCCCCACCTGGTTCCCCACACGTCCCCACACTTGCCTTTCTAGTGGCAGGCTAGGTACAGTGACCTCCGGGGGCCCCACTGCCTGTGCTCCTGCGGTGCTCGGGTTTTGTGGAGATGGAGGGGGCCGTGGTTCTGGTCCCAGGGCTCTCCCCCAGCCCTTTGAAGTCTCATACAGGCAGACACATGGATTCAGAAGCTGGACAGCTTTATTTGGGGGGTAGGGGGGGAGTGGGGGGGGGGTAAGGGAGATGCGGCACTTTCAGTTGTGAGCCTTGCACGCAAACATATCAAGGGATGATGTGTCACTTCTTCCCAAAGCGCTGAGGGGCAGCCAGGCTCCAGAACGGGGCGCTCAGCTCCTCCCCGGCTCGGGGACCCAACTGCTCGCTGCTCCAGGAGCCCCGGGTATTTCCGCCAAACCTTAGAAGAGATCCATCCTCAGCTGTAGGTCCTTTCAGCCCCTCCCAGATCGCCCCCTGCCCCTTTCCTGTCCCTCTGGCCCCTGCCTTGCCCAGTGTCCCTCTCAGACTCACCTCTGGGGCTGAAACCGAAAGGCTGAGCTTCGGCCGTGTCTCTGCATGGCCTGGAGCAGGGAGTGCAGGAATGACCCAGGGGTCTGGGCCTCCTGCAGCGGGTGGGGCCTGCTGTCTTCCTCCTGTGGTACAGGGCCATCGGGGAAGGAAGATGGGCAAAGGCCTTGGATGTTCAGGTCACCAGGCAAAGGGAAGCTGAGGAGCCATTTCCTCAGATATGAGGACCCAGTGAAGACACTGGCAGCCCGAGTATCTGAACTTGGAGCTCAAGCCTCCCGCTGAGACAGAAAAATGGTGACATGGAGAGGGGGTGGTAACTTACCACGAGGATCTGCCGTCCTTCGTCTTGGCCCCCTGGTCTTTCAGCACAGCCCCAGTCTGTTAGCAGCAGCACCAGCAGCAGCACTGCTGCCCGCCTGGAATCCATCCTGCCATCTGCCCTCCTGCGGCTATACCCGCCTCTTATACCTGCTGTGCTCCGGCCCCCACCCCACAGCAGCCTGAGGGGGGATCTAGAGCAGGCAATGGAAACGCACGGCTCCATTAGGAGCCGCCTGGGACCCCCTCCCATGGCACCCCCGGGACTTCCTGCTCCCAGCCTCCGGCCCCCAACCCCTAAGCCTGGAGTTAGAGACTTTATTAGATGCATAAATCCTGTCTCCAGAGCTCAAGAAGCATCATTAATTGCAGATGTTTTGTCAGAGCCAGGCCCTGGGGGGCCTTCAAGAACCCCCGATTTCTCAATAGGTTGGAGAGCGCCAATTGATCACCTCCTCTTTCCTTCCTTAGAGAATAAAAGCATAGAGGAAGTCTTCTAAAGAAGGGCTAGGCCTTATGTCCCGGGACAGAGGGAGGAACTAAGAGCCAGGGTTAGAATTAGCCAGAATGATGGAGCCCGATCCTTGCCATGACTGTGGCTGCAGCTGGGGTCATCCAGACCATTCACACCCTTGCCTACATGGCTCTTGGGAGGGTTGAAAATGGGATCACTATTCTGAGATTTGCCTGTGGACAGAAAAGTGGGATACAGAAGGAGACTACAAGGTTTCAGAGTCCACACAGTGGGGATTGCTTCAAATCTCTGCAGACTGATCCTGTCTTCACACTAGAGAGCGCTGCTTAGGACCCGCCTCACTTGGGCTTCTGGAGCCATCCTCTGCAGTGAGGCACTGCTGCCACCCTGTGGCCACAGCTCCGCACTGTCAAGTCTGGTCATTTCCTTTTTCTGCTCTTTGAAGGGTGGTGGTGGGGGGCGGGGGGGGGGGGGGGATGAAGGTTCCTAAGCCTCATTCTAAGGAGTCACAGAAAGGCAGGGGCAGGAAACTGGGGTTGGAATATGGCTCTGTTCACCTCCTACTAGTCACCCCATCCTCTGCCTGGCTCTGACCTGTTGGAGCAGGTGACAGGAATTCTGCCTTAGGAAAAAATCAGGAAGGGGGTCCTTCAAAGTCATCTGATACAGTTTCCCTTCTGATCCTAGAATCCCTTCTTCAACTTCCCCTGTCCCCGCCCCGTGTGGCTCTCTAGCCTGTGCTGGAGAGGTGCCATGAGGTAAAGAGTCTGTGGATCAGTCTTGGGCAAGCCGTCTCTCAAAACTCACAGTCTCCTCACCGAAAAACATGGCAACGTTAAAAGGAACTACTTTCGAAGGGTGCCTGGGTGGTTGAGTTGGTTAAGCGTCTGACTTTGGCTCAGGTTATGATCTCGTGGTCCATGAGTTCAAGTCCCACGTCGGGCTTTGTGCTGACAGCTCGGAGCCTGGGGCCTGCTTCGGAGTCTGTGTCTCCCTCTCTCTCTCTGCCCCTCCCCCACTCACACTCTTTCTCTCTCTCAAAAATAAATAAACATTAAAAAAAATGGGGCACCTGGGTGGCTCAGTCGGTTGAGCATCTGACTTTGGCTCAGGTCATGATCTCAGTTTGTGAGTTCAAGCCCCACATCGGGCTCTGTGCTGACAGCTCAGAGCCTGGAGCCTGTTTTGGATTCTGTGTCTCCCTCTCTCTCTGCCCCTCCCCAGCTCGTGCTTTCTCTCTCTCTCTCTCAAAATAAATATTGAAAAAAAATTAAAAATTTTTAATAAAAGAAACTACCCTCCAGGGTGAGCATTATTTGAGATACTTTTTGTAATCCATTCGGCACAGGATCTGGCACAGAGCAAGTGTCCTCAAAACGTTAGCAGTGGTGATCCTTGCAGAGAGTCCCAGTGAATTTTCCATCTCCTGAGACAGTGGTGGGGCAGACTTATCCGTGTGCCATGCTGGCTTCCGTCTCCTGTGGCCTCCACCAGGGGTCTCAGTGTGCCCCACTAAGTTACATACTGTTGCACATCTTTCATGTGTGCAAGCCTTTCACGTATTTGATTCTTCCACTCTATTTTTTGTTAAGGGGACCTCCCTCTTTTAGCAAGCCAGCTAGCAACCAATCTATAACTTTGGATAGGTAGAATAGAGCAGGTTTTGATCTGCATGTTCGAGATACTAGGTTTCTATTAATGCGGCCTCCCTCTGTAAGCTTGGTCTCACAGTTGGTCCCAAGCACAGAACCTGACACTCATCATCATCACATCTTGGAATGTCACCGCTTCTTAGAAGGGAGGAGTATCCAGTCCACGAGCAGATGGTTTTTCTGTGGGAAATGGATCCTATACCACATCAAGGCCTCTGTCTGTTCTTACCTGACAGAAGTCCAGAGGGGCAGCGTTGTGAGGGTGTGTGAGCCATTGCAGAGTGGCTCTGGGGTCAGACAGAGCCATTGTAATGCCAGCACGTGCACATCACCATGAGCCTTGAGCAAATGTCAACCTAAACCTCAGTTCATCTTAAATGAGGCATTACCAAGGGGTTGTTGTGAACAGAAAATGACTTAATGAATGCAACACATCTAGTGTTACACCCAGCACAGAGCAGCCAGTAAGTGTTTGCTACCCTGATTCTCCTAGTGTCTCTGATCATCAATTACAAGTGGATCTGAGCTGAGGCTCAATTCAGAAAAGGTCAGGTCTAGCTAACTTCCTATGTCCAGGATGGAGACAGCTATCTTCTTTGGTACGAACAGACATATTGCTGGTTCAGATCCAGACCACTGCAATAAAGTATCGCAATGAGGCAAATCAAATGAATTTTTGTTTCCCAGTGCCCGTAAAAGTTATGTTTACATTATGCTATCGCCTATTAAGTGTGCAAATGTCTAAAAAAATCATGTCCATACCTTAAATTTAAAATATTCCTGGGGCACCAGTATGGCTCAGTTGGTCAAGCATCTGACTCTTGATTTCGGCTCAGGTCATGATCTCAGAGTTCATGAGATCTAGCTCTGTCTCCAGCTCTGTGCTGACAGCGTGGAGCCTACTTGGGATTCTCTCTTAAAATAAGTAAGTAAAACTTAAAACAAAGTTAAGGTATTGCTAAAAAAATGCTAACAATCATCTGAGCTTTTTAGTGAATGGTAATTTTTTTTTTTCCTTAAGTAAGCTCTACACCCAGGGTGGGGCTTGAACTCAGCACCCTGAGATCAAGAGCCAATGCTGCACCTACTGAGCCAGCTAGGCCCCCTGCAAGCTGTAATCTTTTTGCTGGTAGAGGACCTGGCCTTGATGGTGATCACTGCTGACTGATCAGGCTGGTGACTGCTAAAGGGTGGGGGTGGCTGTGGCATGGCAATTTCTTAAAATAAGACAATGAAGTTTGCCGCATTCATTAGCTCTTCCTTCCATGAATGATTTCTCAGTAGTGTGCGATGCTCTTTGATAGCACTTTACCCACAGAATTTTAAAAATTAGAGACAAACCTCTCAAACTCAACCACTGCTTTATCAACTATGTTTCCGTAATATTCTCATACTTTTTTTTTTTTTTTGAAGATTTTAATTTTAAGTAATCTTTACACCCAACATGGGGCTCGAACTCATAATCCCGAGATCAAGAGTCACCTGCTCCACCGACCGGTACTCCAGCCAGACACCCCTGTAACATCCTACCACAAATATCACATCCTTGGGTAGGCTCAAACCATCAACCTTTGGGTTAACAGCCGGACGAGCTAACCGGCCATGCTACAGAGATCCGCCCTGTAATATTCTAAATCCTTTGTCATTTCTAGTCTTGACAGCGCCTTCACCAGGAGAATCTGTCTCAAGAAACCACTTTCTGTGCTCCTCTGTAAGCAGCAGCTCCTCTGTTCAGCTTGGATCATGGGGTTACACCAATGTAGTCCCATCTTCAGGCTCCACTTCTAAGTCTAGTTCTCTGCTATCTCCCCCACATCTGCACGTACTTCCTCCACTTGGATCCTGTACCTTCAATTTGTAAAAAACAAAACAAAAAATCCCCACCCTCTGCAAAGTGCAACTGAACAAGATACGCCTGCAGCTGGGATGGGTTAATTCTCCCAACTTGGGAATGTGCCCTCCCTTCAGTCCCAGGTCTTCCAAAGCCTCACGATCTTGGCAGCTTTGGTATTTGGATTTCAGCAACTTATTTTCTCACCTTCTCTGGAAACCCATGCGCTCCCGAGCACAACACAGTGAAGACCACCACTGCCTTTCCCACTCTCCTGCAGAGACTCAGTCTTCCTACTTGCATCAGTTATACCAAACACCAACCACAAACAGCTTCTAAGTCACTTCTCTTCTACCTGGAAGCCCTCAGAGGCACCTGCTATCTCCTGGTCAAGTTCTGTAGCCTGGCTCCCTCTTCCTCATTTGTGCTAATTATCTAAGGATACATAAACATGAGCAATTACTAGTGACTGCCCTGCCCCTTGCCAGTTCCTGGCTATTATCTGTTTTTCTTGTGAACTCTTACCTGCTTTTAAATAAGCTCCACCCCTCACTTCCAGATCGACCTCTTCCCCACATCTTGAACTCCTGTGTGTGTGTTTGTGTGTGCACTCCCCTAGTCATGCTGGGAACTTTCTGAGAGTAGGGCTTGCTTTTGTTTTTTATTGTTGGGAGGAAGGTGGGGAAAAACACTGAAAGATAAGAGGCCACTTGCCTTCAGACACCCGACCATCCCCCATCCACATAAAGCACACAAGTTCTACAGCAAAGGCTCCCATAATGTGGAGGCCCTTGTGCCCATGGCAGTGCACAGATGTGAGCCCCTGTTTCTATGCCTTCTTTTGTCTTTATGTGATTGATATAAACCACCTACCTTCTCTAGGCTGTGTCTTCCCTGCATCAAAAGGAGGGATAAGAATCTCTGCTCCTTCTGTCCTAAAAAATGGGAGAGTGAGGAAAAGCACAGACATGAAAGCCCAAGGAGTTCCCAGAGAATAGTGGCCAATGAGACTTGTAGATCAGAGTACCGAAGCATTAGACATAACAGTAGTTCTCTTTGATAGTTTAATGTTATATTTGCAGCATAAATAAGGCACAATATATGTCAGGGCAAGGGGGAGCAGGAGAAGGCATGGCTGGGGGGAGAACTGCTGGGTGGTAAGGGGCGGGGGACAGAAGAAGGCACGGTTAGGGAGAACAGAGTGAAGCCTCTGTCTCAGCCCCGTCCTGGGAGATCGTGAGAGCCTGCTCACAGGGATCATGCCGAGTCGGGTGGCAGGGAAAGGGAGAAGACGGTTTTGTAACAGAACAGCCCGTAGCACTGCATCCTCCCACCTGTCAAAGTCCGCCACTGGGGACTGGGGAGACCCAGACCCAGAGTCGAGCTCCTTGACGGGACGGAGAGGGGCTGCTACATGTCAAAGGTACACAGATGAACAGAGATATAACCATAGATACACACCACTTTCTTTCAACTGACACTATGTCAGGAGGCTGCAGCCTCCACGGTTGGGGCTGGAGGCTCATCTCCCTGCTGGAAAGGGGTGTGTGTGTGTGTGTGTGTGTGTGTGTGTGTGTGTGTGTGTGTTACAGGACAGCTAGAGCTCCAGCCCGTCCTTCCCGTAACAAAGACTGTGGAGTGACCAGTTTGCAAGGGAATATGCGACAATTCCTGTCCAGACCAAGGCAGGACAGGTTTTGGGAAGAAGTAGAAGGAACTCAAACCTAGATTTTGAGATGAATGACGTGGTTGTTGTTTTAATGGGGGTGGAGGGAGGTACTGGAGGAAGTGGAAAAATGTGTTAGTGCTAAGGCAGAGGATGGTACTTAAAATATCCCTGACACCCTACAAGGATTTTCCAGCTTGCCCCTAAGGCAATGGTTCTCACACTTTAGTGTGGAGTGCTTGTTAGAGCCCAGCCCAGTTCAGTTTCCCATTCAATAGGTCTGTGGTGGGGCCCAAATGTGCATTTCTAACAAGCTCCCAGATACTGGTGCTGCTGCTGCTACTGAGCCTGGACCACATCCTGAGAACCACCGCCCTAAGGGAAGGTCAATGAAACTAGTGCTCATAGCCATTTCTTACAGCTAAAACATCACCCACCAGTAGCTAATGTTGATGATAGCTCTGTGCTACCAGCCCCCCATTAAAAAAATAAAATAAACCCTAGCAGCTACAATACAAACCTGCATCTACAAAGGACACAGCTGCCTTAGCCTGCCTTATTCTCCCCAGCCTTTTCTCATTCTGGGGGTAGGACTTTACCCCAAGGAGAGACAAATGAACTGGTAATGGGGTGGGAATAGTGGCCAGTAGCCACTTAACTCTCATTCCTGCTGGGTCACCACTCTGAGGTGAGTGGGTGGGGATTTATGTCTGTGTGTACATGCATGTATGCGAACACACAGAGAAATCAGGTTTATACAGTGAGGGGGATGATTAAAGTTGTGGGGGGCTGAAGCAGGATGGGGGAATCCTCTAATCTGCCTTGGGGTCCTCACCTGTCCCATTCCCCCCTCCACCCCTGTCAAACAAAAGTCTAAAGAAAGCGGAAAGAGCATTATCAACAAAGGCATATGTGATATAACTAGGAGGACTGGATTCTAAACGGACTGGTTATGAAATTAAAAAAAAAAAAAAAAGAATACATTTCCTTCCTGTGTATACAATGTACAATATTAATGAAAAATAATGATTTGGGGATGGCAAGGAAGTCATGAAAGAAAGAGGGGACTCTCAGGGGAAGGGGGCTGTCGCAGGGCTAGCACCTTTGAAGGAGCCTCTCAGTGTGGAGCAAGGGAGCCTTAGAAACCACAGGAGGAGTATTTTGGTGTCTGCTTGGTGGTTCAGGCTGTAGACAGGGCATGGTTATGGTTAAGTACCCTGTCAACCAGGATAGGTAGTGCTGGAGGGCAGTGAATCAGGAAAAGAGTTAAGAATGGCAGAACAGGCATAGGGAAGGCGGCAAGGTGAGTGAGGTTAGCTCGTCTCCTATTTACCACTACCAAGAGTAGAGGGTCTAGTGCTTAGGACCACGGAGAGGAGTGGAGGCTGAAGGAAGCCAGATTTGGGGTGTACAACCAACAGGGAAAGAGCAAGTAAAGGAGGGCCTAGTTTTTCCCTCTCTAGCAGTGAGGGAAGTTTTCTCAGGCTTTGCAACTCTGAGCAAGCCTTCTTTTAAAGGAATAGGGCAAAAGTCTGCAGACCTGAAGACCTGGTCTGGTACCTTTCTCTATGGCCTTGGTTATCTATCAGCTGTGTCTCTGGAATGAGGTGGGAGGCCTGAATCTTGTGTTTGCTTAGAGTCCCAAGGCATCCACACTCTCAGCTCCTCTCACAAAGTATCCTCCCTTGGGCTCCTAGAAAGGCCACGGTCATTAAGAAAGGGCGAAGTGACGCCCTCCATGACGCTTGGTTCTGGTCCAGATGCGTCTGGAAAGCAAAGGGCAAGGGAGAGTGGCCACACAGCTGGCAGCAATAACAAGTGAGTATAAGTGACATTCCCCTTAACTATGAGAGAGTCTCAGGATAACCAACTGCCCTGCTTTCTCAGTGAGGCCAAGGACCAGCTAAAGAGCTATCTGGAGGGTTCTATCCTGTCCCTTCCTACTGCTTCACCAGTAAGGTTCTGGCAATCCCCTCATTTAGGCCCCAGTAAGAACTTCCCACCGATGACAATGAGGTAAGGGCTCGAGGGAAGGAGACATGGGGACTAAGAGACCCTCTAAATAAACTAGCTGTCCTACATGGGGACAGACGGGTACGACTCAAACTTCCTCCACAGCCAAACAGTGAGGCAGGGCACGTATGCAGTGACAAATGGATTCTTAACTTGAAAAACACTAGAATGAAGGGGGAAGAAAAACAGTCCAGGGTCTTGTGAAGGCTCCTTAGGAGCCATAAACTCAGTCAAGCTTTAGGGCAAGGCTGCTGGTGGGAAATCAAGATGATAAAAAATGAAACACAACTAAAGCAGAAGAAAGTCCCAGGGAACAGCCATCAAAAGGAAAAGTCCTGAGTACAAGTTACGGCTGTGAACTGTGGAAGGCAAGTGCAGTCCCTGGAGGTGGGGACTTGTATCCCGACCATCTGCCAGGCCATTTGCTAGTCTGAGTCACCTCGGGGGCTGTTCCTGTTGGGTCCCGGGTGGTAGAGGATGAGAAAACTGTGTTTTCTCTTCCTTCTCTTTACCAGGTGTGTCGTGTTCAGCACTGGTTCTGAAAAGCAGGAGGGGAAAGGAAAAACAAATGCAGCAGAACAAGTCACCTGACTGGCTCACCAGTACAGCACTCTGGGAAGACGGGAATCTCGTAGCTTAGGTTTCCTCATTCCCCCATGACAGCCAATTCTGGGAAACAAACTAAAGAAGGAAGCTGGCAGTTATTTTGCACGTATGTTTAAGATGGAGGTAGGAGAAAGGGAGAAAAGGGCATTCTTGGCTTGGGCAGATGGCAGAAGGTGGCTCTGGGACAATTGGAAGGGATTCATACTGACAGGCTATTAAAGCTGACCTATCTATCCACAGGCCTCTGGCTTTGGATCACTTCCTGTGGCCCTGGTAGAAATTGCATAGTTCAGAGCCAAAGGAAGATCAGAAGTCTTAATGGGGAAGAAAGAGGGACAAGAGGGATGAATTTCTCCCCCTGCAACCTAACGCCTCAAAGTAAGAATGGCTGAGAGCAATAGTCACCAATTTCCCCGGGCAGGCCAGACCTTCCCCAAGCAGGGCTGTTCTGCTGAGATCAGTACTGCACCTTCTCTCTCTTGCCTCTCCCCATGTTACCTGACCCTCGAGAAAACCCACTCAGGACCCTGGCTCTGATGTCTCAGAGTCCTGGGGCTGGGCCTTTGGGGATGCATTGCATCTAGGGGGCATCTAGTTCCAGGAGGCTGCATCGGAAGAAGCGAGACAGAGGCAGGACACAGACAGGGACAAAGAGGGAGATACAGGAGCGGACAGACGACCAAATGGAATATGTGTGCTTTGGCCAGTAAACTGTTGTAAAACATAAAGACTCAATTTAGTAACCTGATAGAATGAGCTTTAAACTATACTGTTCCTGCCTGCCCTAATGATAACTGCAGGAGGGTGGACTGGGGAGGCAGGGAATCAGCTAGTCACACTCGGGGCACTTTCCCTTTTCACTAACAAGCAAGAGCTAATAAGGCCACACAAGATGACCTTGCCAAGGCTTACTGGGAGGTGGAAAAGGCCCCACCTGGAGACCGGGAAAACTCAAGACACAAAAAATGAGGTACCCAAATAGCTCTAGAAATAGTTGAAAAAGGATTAGAATTCTTGGGGTTTGTTTCTTTTTGCTCTGTTTTTGTTTTTGAGTGTTTTTTTGTTTTGTTTTTTTTTTTTTTTTTGGTGGCAGGTAGGGAGGACTAAAGTTTATGGAAGAGCTGGAAAATACTGCTAATTCATGTATCAAAGGTAACTTTACATTCGCCATAAGTGAATGTTTTAACTAGACTTCAGGAAGGGGAAAAGGGGATAAAATAAGCAGCTAATGGGAGACAAAGTCCTGAGCCTATGGGGTGGCTGAGGCGGGCCAGCAGGTGACCTGCCATCAACACTAGCCTCCCTCTACCTAGCAGGAGGTGGCGTGCTGCTAAGGAACAGGAAGCCATGGCTTCATGGGAAGAGAGGCAACTGAGAAACCCAAAACCTAGAAGTGCAAGGGTTAGTGTTAAGAGACAGGTACACATGCACAGGCTGGGGTGATTGTTCGGACCATCTGGAAAGGCCTTTGGCTGTAGGTACATCAGAAACTGCCCCCTTAGGGGATGATCTATGTGGCTCCGGGGCTGGGAGGCTCCTAGTACAGGTGTCAATGTACACGACCATGTGGCTGAAGAGAAAAGCCCCACATCTGTCCGTTACTCACAACACACAATCTTTCCCTCATACCGCCACGTCCAAGGCAGATGGAGGGGATAAGATGACATCTCTCTTGGCTCTTGGGTGGGCGAGCTCTGGCTAGGGACCTCTCCACCAGGGGAGGCATCATCTGCCCGCAGACTGGGACTGTGGGGTCATGATCACATGCGACTGTATCGGCATGCTCAGTTCTGTCCTTTGGCTGGCCATCTGAGTGAGAACCGAGGTGGCCACAGCTTCAGCTGCAGAGCGAACACTGAGGCCATTGCTGGGGGCTGTTGCTGAGCTGTGTTGAATCACAGGGGCTGGAGAACCCGTGGGCTCTGAGCTTTCCTTGGGGCTTTCTGCCAGGGAGGAAGGCAAAGAGCAGAGAGCAAGTGGTTAGAAAACAACATGGACAAACAAGCAGGACTACCTTGTGCCACAGTTCTAAAGGAGCCCAAAAGAAAAGGAAGCCCATCATTTCGGGAGGAAGCTTCCCAGAATACTGGCTTCTAAGCCATGGAGGGGCTAGGAAATGGGAAGTTGTGAGATGGGCAGCAAGAACTAGGCCCACATTAATCTACCTATCCTAGTAAAGCAGACACCTCAACATGTTAATTACACCATCTGGCTTCTAGGTCTTTGTGTAGTTCATTACCCCTATTGGAACATTCTTCCTTTATCCATGTCTTTAAAGGTGCTTTAAAATAGATCACTTGTTTTAGCTATCCTGATTAATTCCCACAAGAATTTAATTGTTCCATTATTTTTTATGTTCCTTTAGTAACCAGTTGCACCACAGGTGAGCCTGATAAATATCACGCTGCACTCAGATGACGTTATGACCAGTCCTGGGCCAAGGTTCAGTTAATACAACAAACTACAAAGAGGCCTGTTGGACCCTCCTGACTATCAATTAGCTAGGCATTAATGACTTCAAACACGTATTATGAGCTATGCCACGTCACCCAAAGTGACGATAAACACAGAGCTGAGCTGCACACAGAGGTGACTCCATGTTGTTCTTCAGTCGAGTTTTACTAAACGTCACATAACCTCTACAGCTGCTTAAACAGAGATGTATGCAATAAATATGGGCAAACTAGTAAGAGTTGGTTGTATTTTTCATTGTCCGAGTCTTCTTTCAGGATTCAAATATAACCCCCTCTGTGGAGCCTTCTTTGTTGCACTCACGAAATTAACTATTTCATCGCTTGGGCTTTCAGAGAGCACATTCATCTATTCCATCGATTCATCATTTTTACCAAGCATCCTGTGTGCCAGCACTGGGGTATATAATGAATAAACCAGGAGGCCTGTCCTCAGGAAGCTCCCACTCTAGGGGCTGTGTGAGTCGGTTAGCTGCACTTACCTTATTCACATGTTGAAATGTTTATCTCCTCATAACTCTGAGTTTCTCAGAGGCGGAGACAGTGTGTCATTTATCCTTTGTTAAATACCTACCACGGTGTCTACACCACACAGCAGGAACTAAATACAGCTTTGGCAATAAGTAGTTTAATGGCTCAACTACCTCTTAAAAGTTCTTGCAAGGATTGAGTAGAAAACTTACTGTATATATATTTTTCATACTGATGAATACTCAGTCCTTGCCTTCCTTACCCTATCAAAGAGGATTTGAAATAGTTGATCAATGAACTTGTTGAACCATTTTCTTACTATGGTTTCCAGAACACCACACCCACTACTCAGCTCATTTTCCTCCCGCCTTCTTGGTGGCTCATTCTGCTTCATCTGTGGGTTTCTTCTCCTTTCTCTGACCTCTAAATGTTGGAAGTACCCCAGGGCTCGGTCCTGCAACTACTTTTCTCTCTCTGTCTGTGCTCTTTTGGTAACAGGAACATTTCATCCGGTTTTGTGGCTTTAAAAGCTAACTACATGCTGCTGACTCCCCAAGTTATATCTTCAGCCTTTCCTCTGAACTGCAGGACCACATAACCAGCTTCCACTTGACACCTCCATCTGCAAGCCTAGTCAGCTTCTTAAGCTCAGCTTGTCCAAATCTGAGCTCCAGATACACTCCTAATCCATTTCTTTCTATACTTCCCTCTACTTCCAATTCATTGCAGCTCCATTCTGGCAGCTGCCCAGGCCAAAACTTTTGGTGCAATTTTTGATTCTTTTCACAAATACATCACTCCATCTGGCCCATTATCAAACTCTGTCGCTCTAACTGCAGAACACACCCTGAGTTCACCCTCTTCTCCCCACTTTCGCTACCACCGTCCTGGTCCAAGGCTCGGTCATCTCTTGCTCATAGGACTGCAACAGCCTCCTAAATGGACTGCCTGCTCCTGCCTGTGCGCTCCTGCACACTCCAACAGAGTGATCCTGTTCAAACAGATCGGATCAGTCATGTCACGCCTCTTCTAAAAACCCTCGAATGGTCCCCAACAGAGAGTAAAGGCTGAGGTCCTCACTACGACCAAGGAGGCTCTATGCAGAACTGTTCCCATTAGCTCCCCTACTTCATCTCCAACTACTCTCCACCCCCCACTCTCTCCATTCCAGCCACACTGGCCTTCCTGATGCTCCTACTTTGGGTCTTTGCAACTGCGATCCCTCCTATTGGCAGTACTTTTTGCCCTTATACAAATGCATAGCCAGCTCCCTCACTTCCTTTTTTTTTTATATAAATTTTTTTAATGTTTATTTATTTTTGAGAGAGAGAGAGAGAGAGAGAGAGAGAGAGGGGGGGGGGAGGGGCAGAGAGACAGGAAGACAGAATCTAAAGCAGGCTCCAGCCTCCGAGCTGTCAGCACAGAGTCCGATGCGGGGCTCAAACTCGTCAACTGCGAGATCATGACCTCAGCCGAAGTCAGACGCTCAACCGACTGAGCCACCCAGGCACCCCTCCCTCACTTCCTTAAGTGTCTTTATTCAAAAGCCACCTCATCTGAAATTGCAACCCTGCTGCCAACATTTCATATTCCTCTCTCTGTTTTATTTTTTCTTCCAAGCATTTACTCTTACCTAACATACCATATATTGTACCTATTTATCTCGCTTGTTGTCTGTCTTGCCTACTAAAATATAAGCCCCTCAAGGGTAGGGATTTTAATCTAATATTTGGTTTCCTATTATATCCTCAGCATATAAAACAGTGCCTGGCACAGAAGAGGCTCAATCAATATCTGCTTAATGAATGAGTGTATCCTGAAGTACATATTAAAATTAAAATTTAAATAGAGACGCTTAAAATGAGTGATGTGGTTACTCTTTTTCTATGGGAACACATCTCTGAAATAATAAAGACAGTTAGTGGAAAAATAATTCAATATATCAAAAGTTGACAGCCAAAATTTCTATGAATTTGTTAAATTTGCAAAGGAGATTTATTTGCTTTCACTGTCCATGAGCAAAGTATTCACAGTAATTTTAATCTCAGGACTGCGCTTGTCCTGAGCACGACGCTATGACCGTCTCTTTCTAGCACTGTTTTATGTGTGCACATAGGTTACAAACTCAAACCACCATCAGCCCATCATTAGGAAGATAAAATATACCCCCATATCACAATGCTTAACAAATGCCAATGCATCATCTGCTGTTTATATTCTCTTGAGGCCCAGATAGTGTCTTTGACATAAGAAAGAGCTAGATGTGAATCTTGCCTCTGCCACTTCCCCAACTGTGTAACCTCAGGTACATGACTATTCTGAGTTCGGTCTTCTAATGTATAAATGGGGGCAAGATCCATTTCATGAGAGAACTGGGCAGATGGTAGAGTGCCTAACACAAAGTAGGCACCCAATCAATAGTGCTACCCTTTATCTCCAACTATGATAACTCTATATGGTTCAGAAAAAAGTTATTTTGTAGGACTGGCTGTTCCAGAAAGGCTGTTTGTTCACTTATTAGTCTGGATCCCCCAGAACATTCAGAATGGGTTTACAAAATTATAAACAGTTCAGATACGCAGCACATGCAGTTTACTGACTGACCAACCTTGCTTTGGTTGTGAGTCACTCACCTAAATAGCCTTGGGTCTTTTTCTGTAGTGCAGTGACTGGGCAGTCTTTATGAGCTAACAGTAGCTGTTTCAACTGAGCCACCTCATTGCGTAGTAACGTGACTTCATTCTAAAGAGGGAGGGAAAATAAAGGTATCAAGAAAATTCATCCTCTACCCTTGAGCCCCCAGAAGCTGTCCCCACAGTAAGGACAGAATGCTGCCTGGATTTTCTCCCCTGAGTCTGGGAGACTCCTGATCCAGCAAGGCTTCAGACAGCTCAGGGCCAGTACAGTCATGAATTCGACGGCAGGAGCTGCTTACAGTGAAAAGTAGGGATTTATAATAGAAACATTACTCCTATTTAGGATAGATATAATCAAACCAAAATTAATAATGCATATGTCCTTTGACTAAGAAAGCCTACTTCCAGGAATCTATTTAACAGAACTACCTACTCAAGAGTATGCAATGTTTACTCCAGCATTGCTGTTCTGGCAAAAAAAATTAGAGATACTATAAATATCCATACTTTATAATATAACCACACTATAGAATACACTACTATACGGCTATTTAAAAAAATGAAGTAGATCCTCTGTAGACATGGCCAGTTCTCCAGGAGATACCATTATCCTATTTAAGTTAAGACAAACACACAGTCCCTCCCTGACCACCCCACAAAAAATATAAATGAAAAAATACTTAGAAATACATAAATGTCTGGTATGGGCACACCAAACTTATCTACAGGAAAAAATAATACTGAAGAGGAACTTTGGTTTTGTTCTGTATCTTTGTGCGTGCATGTGTGTATACATATATATATATATATACGTATATATGTGTATCTATATATATATACATTCGTACACTACCTTTGTATTGAAATCTTTTAATTAGTAAGTAATCAAAAGAAGGAATAGTAATATTCAAGAAAATACCTGGATTATAATTTTTCTATTTGTGCTTGTGTGGCTTTTTCTTTCTTTTATTAAGCTGCATTATCTGGGGCAAATACATTTCCCTTTGGGTGTTCCACAACCCCAGTCAGTTTCTACTGATGACCTAAAAGAGTACCCTGGGGCAATTAATCCAATTCTCTTTATCCAAATGGGTCTATGGTTGATTCAGACTGCAGCAGCAGGTCTGGGAGTAGATGGTTAAATGTCTTTTCTAGTCCCTGGGGAAAGTATTTTAATTTTGACGGTTAAGAGCTTCTTTCTGCACTTCCTGGCACATCTTCTGGATCTGTCCTAATCTGAAGAATCATCATCTTTTATGATATTGTTTCACTTTTTTCTGATTCAATCCCACTTTCCCAGATTCATCAATCCCAATAATCATTCAGGACCCACTCACACTCAGCTGAATGTTCTGAGAAGTGAGTTCCTCTGCCTTCTTCTCTAGGGAGGACACCCAGAGCTTCCGTTTTTGACGGCAGCGGGAGGCTGCAGCCCGGTTGCGTTCTAGAAAACGCTGCCGCCGCTCATCAGGATCTTCATCCACGGTGCGTCGCCGACGCCCTCCGGTGCTAGGAGTGGGCTGGGCTGGTGAGACCTGGTGCCCAGGAGGGAAGAGGAATTACTTGAAGGGAACGTCAACTCTTTTCAAAGTAGACCTGATGTCAGGAAGTTAGTAAGCTCTGGTAAAGATCTGGTAAAGGGATGCACTAGTCTCTGCAATCAGCGTGAGTCTCACTGCCATGCCCCTGAGCTTCTCTTCTGCAGCAGTTCCGCACTCTGCCTCCCATTTCCTTCCAGTCTTCTCAGCCCCATACTTAGACAAACCACAGCTCAGGTGGAAACTAATTTCTGAGCCAGCCAAGATGAAACAAGCATCATTTTTTGTTTCTTAACAATAGGGAATCTTATAGGCAGGGAAATCATAATGGGGACTGGGTGTCAGGGGAACTTTTAGGGAGACTGTACAATAAAAATGTTTGAGAATCACTGATTTGGACAAGCAATATATACAAACGACTGAATGCGATACCTTTCAGAAAAGGAGAAAAGATTTTACTACCAGCGAGATACTGGTTATCATGAAGAGAAACGGATTAGTGTATTCTTACTTGTAATCAGTTATTAATCATCCTCAGCAATCACCCTCCCCATCTTGTTTGTTCTGTTTGCTTTTAAACAAAAAACTGTTCTTTAATCCCTTTACAGATTGGTCATACAGGACTGCCTCTTGTCTTTAAACTTTACGCTGATGTCCTCTGTCACTAAAGTACTTTTGGATCATCTTCCTTTTCTATTAGCTGATATGTGTTCAGAGAAGATAGACCAACTTTATAATAGCAGCCAAAATTAAAGCGTAGAAAGGTCAGCCATCTGCATAAAAGAAACTATACAGTGTAAAACAATGCCAAAAATAAATTCTTCCTGGATCTGTTGCTATTAGAGAATATCTATATTAGTAGTTCCCAAATGCCAGAACTCACATCAGTTGCATGAGAAAAAGCATAAGCTTAAAAAAAAAAAAAAAAAAAAAAAAACAACCCAAAAATGTTATACTCCACTTCAGGCCTTACTAAATCATGTTCCCCATTAATATAGATAATCAAGAGATAATTTTATTTACTCACACTAATATTATCTCTCCCAAAAGAAAAAAATGGAGGAGAAATTTACAACTCAATTTAATGAGCTACGGGCCTTGGGTCATCACTTCTCACTGTACTAAGATAAGTTTACACTAATTCTCTTGAGATTTTCAATTTCTTCTTTGTCCTGAGCTCAGTGGAGCACACGTGAAGACTGACACTCTAGGAGGATGGGGAAAAGGAAATGACAGACTCCTATTCTCTCACAGTAACTCAGCAGCTCATGCAGGGAGTGAAGGGGAAAGAGTGCCAGGAGAAAGAAGGGAAGAAGGAGAAGGAAAGGAATCAGTGGTGACTAAAAAGAAGTTCATCACATTTTTTTTTTTAATTAAAATTTGTTTTAATGTTTATTTTTGAGAGAGAGAGAGAACGTGAGTGGGGGAGGCACAGAGAGAGAGAGGGAGACAGAATCTGAAGCAGACTCCAGGCTCTGAGCTGTCTGCACAGAGCCCGACATGGGGCTCAAACCCATGGACCGTGAGATTATGACCTGAGCCAAAGTCAGATGCTTAACTGACTGAGCCACCCAGGTGTCCCCATGGCATTTTCTTAAGAGGGAAAGCAGCACAACTCGGGCAAGGTGGCTGCTGCTTTACCATCTCCAAAGACTGGCATCGGAAGGGGTTACGGGATGGTGGGCAAGCTTAGCTTCCAACAAGAAAACTCAAGTGAAGGCTTTTGTTGTTGGCCAAGCTTTAAGGCGGCATATGGCCGTTAAATGTTAGGACATGTGGTGGTAACTGACGAAGCAGGTGGGGACATCGGAGAAAGGGGCTGGGCAAAGATGTAAT
Source organism: Panthera uncia (assembly GCF_023721935.1). Classification (NCBI taxonomy): domain Eukaryota; kingdom Metazoa; phylum Chordata; class Mammalia; order Carnivora; family Felidae; genus Panthera; species Panthera uncia. The sequence goes on from NC_064809.1 coordinate 77,497,263, forward strand.
TCTAGAAACCGATCTCAGGTTGTTGTCACCTGTCCAGCACAGACAATATGAAAACTAAGGCCTGTCCAGTTTTCGAAGAAACTTACTAAAACTGAGGCTTCCTTGAGAAAAGAACTGGGCATATAAATGGGACTGTTCTAGCCTTATTAAGACTTTAATTTCTCTGTGATAAAAAGGGATTACATTGATAAGGAAAAGGTGTTTTACTGTTTGTCTACTGAGCCATCTTTGTACTGTGACATCACATTTTATGTTTTTATTATTTTTTAAAGTATGCTCTATGCCCAACTTGGGGCTCAAGTTCACAAGCTTGAGAATCAAGAGTCGCACACTGTACCAACTGAGCCAGCCAGACACCTCTGACATCACATTTTACTCATAAATTGTTATTACTCAATTTTTGCTATAAAACCTAATCAGGTAAGTTTTTTTGTTTTGTTTTTGGTTGCGGGGTTTGTTTGCTTGTTTGGTTTTTTGGTTTGTTTGGTTTTTGTAGGACTTAATAAATGGGAAAGAGACTAGGGGAGCCTCCTTTGGTGCACAAAGTGGTTTGAGTGAGGTTCTGTCACATTTTAGAGGGCTCTGCAGATACATCATTCACATGTTTATAGAAAAAAACCAAAAACCAAAAAACAAAAAACAAAAAACAAAAACTGAGACCTCCTCTGTGACAGTGTTGTGTTATCCAGTGTGCCTGACAGAAGTATAACCCAAGAGGAGGTAACGCACTTTGCTACTGTCCAACTTAACAAGAACCAAAGTACAGGAAGATGCCCAGAAAACTAAAACTCACTCCTCTGTAATTTTTCTGCTCCTTGAAATTCAAACAGATATGACATAAAGAGTAATGGTGGTGCAGCGGGCTGCCCCATCCAAATACCCACTGACCTGTGGCTGGGCAGGGGACGGGGCATCAGGGTGTTGGATGAGGATCTGGCTTTGCTCAGGACGGGCCGTCACCATGGTGCTGGCAGTACCTACCACCATTCCACATCCACCATTGATTGAGGACACTTGGTGGGTTAGGGTGGCTTTTAGTCTCTGTGAGGGACAATAATAAAAAATAGTTCGTCAAAGGTAAGATTCTATCACGGATAAGAGAGTGGGCTTAAATTTTAATACTGACCTTACAAATAGCTAAAATTTCCGTGCCAATTTACCCTTAACAGAGGAATGAAAAGAAAATGACAGGGAGAATGTGCACCTGGATCCCTAAAATGCCTACTCTGTTCCTTGGCTATCATCCTGGGCACAGTTGGAGGGTGGGGGTTGTTGAAGTAATAGAGTCCAGATGAAAGCTCTCTCCTGGAACCCGGCCAGGTGCTGGTTACGCAGCTATTCACCTCTTGGCCAGCTCTCCTGCCCACTCACCCACCCTCCATCTGTCACCCTGGAACTGAAACAGCAAGCATTCCACGCCAAACAATCTGTGCTGCCTCTTTTCACTGCCATGGTGTATGTACCAGGCTGTAAAGGTGGAAGAGAGGAGATAGGAGTCATGAATCAGGGTCTTTTCTTCTCCAGACCCCACAACAGGGTATCTTTAGCTCTGCAAGCCCCATAAGGTTTCTTTGCTTGGCTCACTTGAAAAACCTACACTGATAACACTTCTTTCGAAAGGGCCAACACTGCCCCAAGCTGGGATGTACTCACCATTTTGGCTTCTGATGGCATAGGGTGGCCAGAGGGAGAAATGGAACCACTGCTGTTAACTGGTGGGCCAGGGATACCAGGAATGTTGGGCACCATAGACACAGGTCTGGCCAGCTGGATTAAGAGGAGGAAGAAAAACCAGAAGGGAACATAATACTAGTGGTAGGGCAACAGCTTCCCAAAATCAAGTGCTTCTGAGATTGGCATGTCAGGGCCTGTTCTGTGCAACCTGCCCACAGGGCATACAGGGACAGCCTGGGAAATACCTTCCCCCATAGAGCACCACAGGGTAGGAAATCTAATCTTTCAGTGCTATGACAATTTCTATAGGAAAAACTGGGGCTGTATCTTGAGGAAAGTGGTGGGCAATTTGGGAGGCACCAAGTGCCAAGTAAAATCAACCAATCAGTGGGCTGGCAAGACCAATTCCTAGACCAGGAGCCAATTGTCCAGATGAGGCTTTGTCTAGTGTTCCACAGTGCTGGATTGGCAGAGGTTAGTGAAGAGTTGGGCAGGCTGCCATGCTCAACTAATACAGACCAGAGCCCACGTTTCCCTGGGGCTCACGTGTGTTTATGAGCATTCAGGTGGAAGGGAGGGATTAGTGTGTGGGTAGGGTTGGCTGCCCCAACTACAGAGCTCACCGATATGACAGAAGGCATCTGTACCGGAGGCCCTGGCAGCACAGGCATTGTCTGTCCATTAGCAAGATGCATGACGAGAGGGAGGGAGCCAGTGGGAGATCTAGAAGAGACATGAAGTAAAATGCTCACAATACAGACCCTTTTGCCTAGGGATCTTCTTCCTAGAATGACAGCAGATTTCCCAGTCTTCTCTAGTTAGGGAAGCTATAGGGCAACGTTATAAAATCCTGACACCCTCAGAAAGGTGGAAAAAGTAGGGAGTACTTACCTTATAGATGGAGAGAAATGGTAAGATCTTTACACTTTGCAAATTAAGCAAGCACCACTGAATTCAAATGGGTGGGAAGCTAATCCTATAAAGATTTTAGAACAATTACACAAACATCCCCACCACCGGCATGTATAAATTCTGTCTTGCCTTAGGCAGGACTTGGACCAAAGCTGTCATTTTGCAAAGCTGAATTCTGTCATATGATAGCCAAACATGACTTAATTTCTCTTGTTTTTTTGTACGTATTGCTCTACCCTGCCTCCAAAAGATGTCACTTTGTATTTTTCCTAGTAGGTCCAGGGAATAAGCTTTAAGAGGCTAAATCCTGACAGCAACCTCTTAACCCCTGGGTACCTAGGGACAGGAGCTCAAGTCATTTCATTAGAAAATCTATATAGACCATGCCAGGATTGAAGACAGACAAACAAAATTAGGGGTAGCAAAGACCAAGAACCCTAACTGGGACTGAGGGGGACACCAGACTCAAAAAAGATGACTGAATGGGTTTCAGTCCGTCATTCAGTAATGCTCCCCCAAACTTGTGCAGATTGAGGCCAAGAATCAAAATATACTTCCCTGTGTGGCCTCCACCATTTTGATGAACTTCCTAAACTCTTAAAGATTCTTCTTTTAGATCAAAGAAGTTTTAAACCTCCAAATTAAGGAAGCATTATTTCCAAATAAATACTTGCTTGTGTACTAACAAGGTAAAGAAGATTTGTTTATGGTGGCAAATTTTATTCTGAGAGACAATCTCACTGACTTGTTTTCCTTGAGTATTCAAAAACAGTCCTGTTTTTCATCAAGTACAAAAAGATTCAGGCTTCACTGTTTCTCCCTGCTCTCTTTACTTACCCCAGTTGCCTGTTGGATGGTGGAGCCTGTGTGATGACAGAAGTTGGGGAGGGAAGGGTTGGGTGAAGTGGATCATAGCCCAAATGGAGAGGCAGGGAGCCAGGGCGCACGATGGTAGGTGTGGGGGTAGAGATCACAACAGGCTTTGGGGCCACCTCCTGGGGAGAAGAGACCAACAGATCACAAAATGCTATAAAGGGCTGCTTATAGGCAAACAGGTAGCTGGTAAAATGTGGAACAAGTCTACTGGAAAGAGCACTGTGGCAGCTCATGTAAATCATGCCCTGACTCTATCATGATCATGGACCCATACCTCACTCACCCATGTAATAGGAATGCTGAGTTAAGACCTTTTGGCTATCTCCCTTTCAGAGATGATTGCTATGCGAATGAGAGGACAGCTGGAAAATCACCTGGAATCTTTGCAGAAGCACTGGAGTGCCATATAAGTTCCAGGGACTGTCAAAATTTCTCACAGTCTCTATATTCCCATTTCAAAAAAAATTTTTTTTTTTTTACTGTTTATGTATTTTTGAGAGAAACAGCGCAAGCAGGGGAGGGGCAGAGAGAGAGGGGACAGAGGATCCGAAGCAGGACGCATGCTGACAGCAGAGAGCCCAATGCCAGGGCTCAAACTCACAAACTGTGAGATCATGACCTGAGCTGAAGTCCCAATGCATAACTGACTGAGCCCCCCAGGTGCTCCACTCTCATTCCAAATTTGATGCCTGAGTGTCCTCTGATCTCTAATGAGAACAGACAGGGTGTAAGACCGGCGATAAGGCAACCAATATTTCCTAGAGAGCCCTTTAAAAAAGGGCTACGGTGGCGGAGTGGGGGTGGAGTGCCTGGATGGCTCAGTCGGAAAAGCATGAGACTCTTAATCTCAGGGTGTGAGTTTGAGCTCCACGTTTGGTGTAGAGATTGCTTAAAACTAAATAAATAAAATTAAAAAAAAAAAAAAAAGGGGGGGGGCCACAGGAGTTTGCATAATGGTCTTGTTGTAATAAAACAAACTACTTCCCACTGTTAACCTGGTTAGGGTCTTAGTTGCTAGTGGCCACACTGGCCCTCAAGCATCTCCAGACAACTTCTAGGACGTGGTTGCTAATGAAAAGGGGAGGGAGGAGGGAGAGTTGTAATGTTTAGGGAGGGAGTAGTTTGGAGAAGTTATCAAACCAAATTTGGAGGGAGGTAAAATGAGATACAGATGCTCTAACCACATTGGACATTAAAATTACAACCACTAGCAGAATAGTGGAGACTGGAAAGAGGCATGGGGTGGGGGGGTTCTGAGGTTTTGAGAGTATCTAGATGCTGGTTACACGGGCTGTAAACTTCGTGAAAATTCAGTGAGCTGTATACTTACAATTTACACACTTTTCTGTATGTGTGTTATTTCAATAAATTTATAAAAAATATTACCTCATAAAAAGTTCCCTTTAAAAAAATAATACTCAGAATCCTAGTAGATTTTCTTTGTGCCACTAGAAGACTTCCTTCTAAGAAGACTTTTTTCCTAAATCATTTAATGTCCAATTTATGAATTACACATTTTTTTCTTTTCTACCTCTTAACTGAAGTACAACATAAAGTGTATTAATCTAAAGGACACAACTAAGTGACTTTATATATGTAAAATCAAGACGGAGTCCATTTCCAGCACCCCAGATGGTTCTCCCGTGTCCCTTCCCGATCCAAACCTTTCCTCACAAGAGCTAAACATTATTTTGAGTTCTATCATCATCAAATAGTTTTTGCCTCTTCTTGAACCTGATGTAAATGGAGTCATGTGTATACTTCTGTGTCTGAATTTTGGTGCTGTCGTTCAGTATAACATTTGTGGGATTCACTCGCATTGCTGTTTATATCATTAGTTCATGAGTTTGTTCTTTTTTAGTGCCATGTGGTATTTAGAAATATACCACAATTTGTTTATTTATTCATTCTCTTGTTGATGGACATTTGAACCACTTCCGTTTTTTAATTATTACAGTACAACTGTTGTGAACATTCTTTTTTAATGTTTGTTTGTTTGTTTGTTTGTTTATTTATTTATTTTTAAGACAGAGACAGAGCATGAGCAGAGGAGGAACAGAGAGAGAGAGGGAGACACAGAATCCAAAGCAGGCTCCAGGCTCTGAGCTGTCAGCACAGAGCCCAACGTGGGGCTCGAACTCATGAACTGTGAGATCATTAGCTGAGCTGAAGTCAGCCGCTTAACCAGCTGAGCCACCCAGGAGCCCCTGAGCATTCTTAAATACTGCTATACAGTGGACATACACACTAATTTCACTTCCATAAAGACTCAGAAGTGGAACTGCTTGGTCCGAGAATAGGTGTCATTTATATAAATCTTCTAAACAATGAAGATTTATGTAAATATAATCAATCCTGTATCACCCATTATTTATACAACTAATGAATAAAAGCTTAATCTACCCACCAACTAACATTTGGGATAATTCTTGGTAGCAAATTTACCTTTTCCTTGAGTGGCGGGGAACAGGGACTGGAAGCAGGGCTATCAGCTGGGGACGAGTCTACCTCCACTGGCTCTTCTTCTTTGATTTTGATGTCTGGTGTGGAAGGCAAAGACATGTCAAGGGGCCCAGCAGCAGCCTGTTAAAAGAGAGAAATGAGCAGAGTTCAACCCAATGATTCCCTTCAGGCTGAATCTAAATCTTTCCAGTTAAAAAATGAAGAAATATACTCTATTATTATTATTATTATTATTATTATTATTTATTTATTTTTGAAAGAGATAGAGACTGAGTGCAAGTGAGGGAGGGGCAGAGAGAGGCCAGGTGCCCCTATTATTATTATTATTTTTAAGTAGACTCCACACCCAACACGGGACTTGAACTCATGACCCTGAGATCAAGAGTTGCATGTCCCACGGACTGAGCTGGCCAGGTGCTCTGAGGAAATATACTTCTAAGTTTAGCTTTTGGTCAAAGAACTGAACTGCAAGTCAAAGAAAATATGGAATCTAGGTTTTATGTACAACTCTGGGCAGATCATTTTAACTTCTCAGAACCTGTTTTTCTAACTGTAAAATGGAAATAATATCTGTTTCACAATGGCTGAATACTTATAAAGTTTCTGAAAGGTAAAAACAAACAAACAAACAAACTTATAATGCTTATAAAGACCCTGAAAGGCGGGGGGAAAGCTGACACTTAAATCCATGCAAATACCATAGTTACATTATTTTTCAGGAAAAGTAAAATGATTTCCTGAATCGAGTGCTTGCCTATTTCCAAGCAGCTCTGTTGGCCACTGGACAACTGTGAGCACTTTTTCTGCCAACCACAAGGACTAGATTATCCAAGTATCAAAAGCAAACAAATTAGCTATTAAAGTACTGCAAACATGAGGGGCGCCTGGGTGGCCCAGTCAGTTAAGCATCGAACTCCAGCTCAGGTCATGATCTCACTGCTCACGAGTTCAAGCCCCACATCGGGCTCTGTGCTGACAGCTCAGAGTGTGGAGCCTGCTTTGGATTCTGTGTCTCCCTCTCTCTCTGCCCCTCCCCTGCTTGCACTCTGTCTCTCTCAAAAATAAATAAACATTAAAAAAAAAATTTTTTTTTAAGTACTGCAAACATGATAGGGAAGATCTTTTCTGGGGAATTTCCCATGAGTGACGGTGATGTGATCTCATCCCAAAATCTGGTGGTAGAGGCTAGAAGTTAGAAAGATAAGCATTTTGGGGTAATAAAAGAAAGGAAAGACTGGTCATTTGCTCAGTGAAAGAAATTAGAACTTGGTCCTAGAAGCAGGACTAGAGAAAACCAAAAAGGAAAGAGAGTACTTTTCTGGCCATGGTGAATCACTTCACAGAACTGTGAAGCTGTAAATGGCTTTGCAGGACCCATAAACCATCTGAGATGACAGCCCAACACTGCACCACGACAGGAGGGCTGGCACTGCAGTTCAGTTTCATGACAAAGTAGATCCTTTGTTCTATTCTTTCCATAACTTAGGCTTCTCGGTGAAAGAGGAGCTTGTTTCTGACTCTTCCCCTTTACCTTAATCCCTAGAAATTTTCTTGGTAGTTGAGCACACTGAAGATAATCTGGTGTCTACTACGTTAGAGAAGGTGGTGATGGTTCTTTCTCTCCAATCTGATGGGGGTGAGCAATAGCAAAGATGCTTTCATTTTTGCCCTCATTTTTTTTCTACATTGCAAAGATGTCAGGCCCAATTCAACTAATTCTGGGATCCCTGAAAAGTCAGAGGGTGGAGGGAAGGAGAGGCCTCTGAGTAAACACAGCCACAGGTTTAAAATCCCTTAGAGGCATCTCCTAGAAAAGCTGTGGTTCAGTAAAGTTTTAGACTCATTCAACATTCCCAGACACAGTCTTTTACTGAGTCCATTCTTCTCATCAAGGGGGCGGTAAGGACCACCCCCATATGGGCAGAAAGAAATATGGAGATGCCCAACAAGTAAAGGCCTGACCAGCTACGAATGGTCTTTCAGAAGTGTCAACTGAGTTAAAATGGAAGTGGAAAAAACTTCAAGCTTTTAAAGGGAGGTTAATTTTCTTGAATTTGCCTATAATGAGTTTGATCTTAAATCCCTCATATCCTGGAAAAAACAATTTGATTTCTTTGTCTTGGGGGAAGGAAAAATGATGGAGGGGTGGATGAAGTAGGGAAGCCATAAAATAAAATTATACCACATAGGTCGAAGCAACTGAGAGATGACAGACTGGAGTTTCGGAAGAAAAATCATGATGAGAAGACTACGGCTAGTCTAGCCATTTGAAAGCAGAACTACAAATATATGCCATTGGATCTCCCTCCTTTCTTTCCGTTTGAGAGAGAGAGCAGGAAAAGGTGCTCATAGGAAGCTATGGAACTTGGAAAAACCTCCAGTGATGATTCTTATAAATACAATTTAAGCTGGGTGAAAAAAAGTCATGCACAGCTCTCTTGGTTTACCTGCTCTCTTCTTCTTAAAAGGAAAGAGCTCAGAATACGAAGGGATTCCAACATTCTAATCCTCTCTACAGTATCTATACTAAGTGGCCTCCATATAGTTGAACATACTTTGTGATAGCTTCCACCTGCTGGTCCTATTCCTATCTCTGGGCCACAGAGAAGTTGAACCCCTCTTTTGCATGAAAGCTCTTCACATATTCGAAGACTACAATTTGGTTCACATTAGATCTTCTCTTTTCTAAGCACAACTTCCTCAGTTTCTTTGTACGTTCCTAACGTGACATAACATCCTTCTTTAAGTTCAATGTCTTGAATATTACTCGAAAGCTACCTGAAGGTAAGAGCTACATACATTGAAACAAAGAAGTGTCCAAATTCAATAAATGTTTGTTGATTGGCTGACTGAAAACAGTTCAGGTAAGAAGAGCAAGAGATTTGACCCCAAAAAATGTCATCTCATAGGATTTGAGTAATTTATAATCTTTTAACATCTTCAACATATTCAAAAGAGAAATAATTTTTTAAAAATAGATTACGGGACTGATGCTGCACTGAACAGGAAAGAAGACTAATTTCTGGTAAAGACAGACTTGTGAGGAGACCCATCATCTGGGCCCCCTAAAGTCGTGGAAGGCTGACTAGGATCAGTGGGTACTATCTGGTTCTAAAATAGGAAGCCCATTATTTTGTGCTTTAACCGGTTAAGCAAATTATCCCAGGACACAATGAAAACAGCCTCCATCTGAACACTGGCAGTTTTTCAGCAAATGTCCCGCCTCTTGCCTTTTTTTCATCCTCATCTGCAGCTTTCTTGAATTCATGTTCAAAGGAGCTAGCTAATTCATTGAAGAGCCCCACCTCCTCACAATTCTTCAGGAATCTAGTCGGAGTAGGAGTTTGATCTGTAGACATGAAAAACAAAACAAAACAGGAGACTTCATTTTAGTTTTGACCTGAAATTAAAACTTGAGAGTATATAGGGAACACATTTTTATTCTCCTGTTTGGAGAGAGTCTCTGTGTTGCTTTATGGAGCTTGAGCAGGTGAAGGCCAGTGCTAGGCCACCAGAGGGGGTGTCTGTGCTGTGCCGCCTCAAGGCCAGCAGAGGGAAGACAGAACAATGTTTTGTTGTGTGACTGTCCACTTAACCCCCTTACTCCCAGAGGCTAGTTTCACCTCCCTCACCCCCAAAACAAAACCAAACCACCCACCCAGGTGGAGTTTGTGGTACCTCCAGATCTGAAAATCAAGGACAGTTAAGCGACATTTTCTCTTTAAAGTTACTCCCTGCTATGTCTGAAGTGAGGAGGTATAAGCAGATGGGCGTTAAAATCTGATGAGGAGAAGAAACTGAGGGTCAGATGGTGGAGTCTGCTTGCTAAAGCCACCAAGAAAGATACGGTGTCTTGTCTTTCAGTGGTCACTGAGCTAAGGGTCTGCTACCTTCTGAAGGTATTCCGGGAAAATCTAGGGGCTGCTGAACAAAGACAGCAAGATCATGAGCTTGGAAAGGAAACTGCAAACAATAGAGCTCATTTCAAAGAGACCTGAGCCCAGAGCAAATTCCGGAAACCAGGATATTTGGATTTAGATTTGCCAGCCAAAATATCCTCTCAGGGGCTGCACAAATCTTTCAACAGTGCCTCTGCCCTTGGGAAGAGGAAGGCGAGATCCATAACCCATGGGAACTTTTCAAGCAACCTGAATTTTAGATTTGTGCTTCTCTCTCCCCATTCTGCTTTTCTGATTTTTCTCTCTTAGGTCACCTGAATCTTGTTCCCTAATCTAAAGTTCTATTATGATGGTTTTCTTTGACATGCTAGTCACCTCGGGGATTCATTTTATACCCCAAACCACTAAACTGAATGATAGATATAGAACAATGATTAAATGACGTTTTAAGGAGTGAGACCAGGGATTAAAATCACTCCTAGCATGATCGATTGGAAATAGTCCACTGGGATTTTCCATGGAAAGAGCATAATTTTTTTTTTTTTTTTCAATTTAAACAAAACCTCTTCTGAATCAGAGTGTTTGGAAAAGTTACCACTACCTCCCAAAATAGTTTTAAAAGGTTCTCTGGCAGCTTTGGTTGGCCAATGATGAAGCCACTTTCCCTCCATCCCCGGGTGAGTGGAGGTAATATCATCTTTTATGCTCAAGAGTACTTCAGTAAGGGCACACACAAAAAAAATCACAACTCAAGTGAAACAGGATGAGGCAGCTAAGGGCACAGTGATAGCAGAAGAGGGCCTTTTGGTTCTCTGACCTGAGACTCATACAAACTTCTCCCATTCCTGAACAAACAAGCAAATAGCCTGAAAACGTATAAGAAAACCCTTTGCCTGCTCTGACGACTCTAAAGAAATCAACAAGTGTTTACTGAATAGTTTCTATGTGTCTTGATGGTACATGCACACACTTTTGGGTAAATTTGGGGGAGGAGAGGGAAAGGAGTATAGGAGTTCTGCCCAAATATAAGACATGGCTCTTGCCCTAGAGAACAAAGAGGATGTTTTCTAGTTGAGGAAATAAATATACATAGATAGCATCATAGTATATAAAAAACTAGCTGCCACGTGCAATAGAGAATAAAATTATTGTAGTAATTAAAGAATGACAAATAATGACAGAATAGTTAGGAGGTTTCAAGAAGCAGGACTTGAGCTGGCCCTTAAAGAATGGTTTTCACCAAGAGAAAGAAGATGTGGAGGGTAAGAGGAGCCAGCCAGGTGAAGGCATAGAGAGGAAGGGTATGGGCACCATGTAGAGATGAGGAGGAAAAGGTACGTCCAGGGTAAAGATAATCAAGTCAGGGGGAGCCTGGATGGCTCAGTTGGTAGAGCACATGACTCTTAATCTCAGGGTTGTGAGTTCAAGCCCTATGCTGGGTGTGGAGCCTACTTAAAATAAAATGATAATTAAAAAAAGATAATCAAGTTAGGTATATAAGTTATATACAAGGTTGAGTAGGTATGGGTGCCTGGTTGGCTCAGTTGGTGGAGTGTGCAACTGTTGATTTTGAGATTGTGAGTTTGAGCTCCACACTGGGTGTAGAGATTACTTAAAAATAAAATCTTTAAGTGGCGCCTGGGTGGCTCAGTCAGTTGAGTGTCTGACTTGATTTCAGCTCAGGTCATGATGTCACCGTTTGTGGGTTTAAGCCCTGTGTCGGGCTCAGTGCCAACAGTATGGAGTGTGCTTGGGATTGTCTCTCTCCTCCTCTCTCTGCCTCTCCCCCATTTGCTCTCACTCTCTCAAAATAAATAAATAAACATAAAAAAAAAAATGGCAGATGGCCATTAGCATTAGTTTAAAAAAATCAAAGCAAAGCAAAGCAAAGCAAAGCAAATCACATCTTTTAAAAAGAAACAAAAACCAAAGGTGGGTAGGTAGGTACCATCAGGCTAGGTTACAGAAAGCCTGAAAATCCAAATATAAACAGCCTTAAAGTAAAATAGGAGGGGTGGGCGCCTGGGTGGCTCAGGGGGTTAAGCGTCTGACTTCGGCTCAGGTGATGATCTCCTAGGTCTTGGATTCGAGCCCCACCCATCCTCAGGCTCTGTGCTGACAGCTCAGAGCCTGGAGCTTGCTTTGGATTCTGTGTCTCCCTCCCTCTCTGCCCCTCCCCCACTCTCGCTCTCTCTATCAAAAATAAATAAACATTGGGGCACCTGGGTGGCTTAGGTGGTAAAGCACCTGACTTCAGCTCAGGTCATGATCTCACAGTTGTGGGTTTGAGCCCCACGTCAGGCTCTGTGCTAACAGCTCTGACCCTGTAGTTTGCTTCAGATTCTGTGTCTCCCTCTTTCTCTGCCCTCTATGGTTCACCTTCTGTCTCTGTAGCTCTCAAAAATAAACACTTAAAAAAGTAAATAAGCATTTAAAAAAAATAGGAAGATTAGGGCACATTTTTTTATTTATTAATTTTTTTAAAGTTTATTTTGAGAGACTGTGTGCCTGCATGTATGTGGGAGGGGCAGACAGAGAGGGAGAGAAAGAATCTCAAGCAGGCCCCACACTGTCAGCACAGAGCCAGAGGAGCGGCTCGATCCCATGAACTGTGAGATCATGACCTGAGCCAAAATCAAGAGTCGGATGATCAACCATCTGAGCCACCCAGGCACCCCTTCCTCCAGGCTTTCTTAAGGATCATCAATGACAATGTTCCCACTCATGTCCTTTTCCAGGAATGACAATCTATAAGCTCCTAGCAAAGTGGCTGGTGGACACAGTAGCTATTCAATAAATATTTGCTGAATTAATAAGGAATAGGAGATATGTAATGGCAAGTTCCTTTGGTCACACATAGAAGTATAGAGAAGGAAGTTCTCTCTTTCTTTCACTGTATTTTAGGTTGCATTTTGGCTAGTAATAGAGAAATTGTGCCTTATCTGAGTTATTAACTTATGTAATAACCACCAACAAAATCCCCTATTGGTTAAATACTGAGATAAACTTGCTTAACCCAGGTTAAACCAGAACCCCTCATAGTATCAAAAGAAAAGGCCCATTTTGGTTTGTATGTCTGTCTAGCTGAAAATGGCACAACAGAACTGCCCATGATTTGAGAGTAGTTGCTAGGGATACTCCCTTGAGAATGGCATATGTAGGCAAGCCAGTATCTAAAACAATCAGCGAGAGGTTCCAGTTCACCCAAATTGGCTTAGAAGAGTCCCATTGACTAAATGTCTTGTCTGAGCTTTGGAAATGTGCCCTCAACACCGTCTGGGTTCATGAGGCAAGTTGAATTTACGAACTGATAATCAGCCTGCTTGGGGGAAACTGACACCCAGTGGAAGAGAAGCAGCCAGGCTAGGTCGGCTTTCTTGCTTTCTTTTGTTCACCCCTTCGCTGTGGGTATGGAGAAATGTCAAAGGCATCTTTTGTCTGTAAATCTTCCAAAGTCTTAATAAAAAGAAGGCAGGGAGGGAATAGACTGAAAAAAGCCAAGACTAAACCTCAACACACCTACCCTCAAAAACCGCAGAACCCAATCTTGTATTAAAAACAGAATGGAGGGCACAATAGAAACTTGGGAGCTTTTAGTGTTCCTTTTTCCTGATTAAATGCAGATCACATCAGGGCTCTTAATGGGAAAAGGGGAGTATAGCTCCCAGTACATCTGGTCCCTGGTATTAATCTTAACTGTCTGGTGATACCAAGGCACGTGGCTTCTGGGGCAGCAAATACCTGCAATGATGACTGAGTCAGTTCGGGCTGGGCCAAATTTCAATGTCATCTCATGCTTGTGTTTATGAACTGCCAGGTGGTCCTCGTTTGTAAATCTCTGAAACGAAACAGAAACAGAGATGTGAAAAAAAATAAGCGCTTCGGTGCCCTTTTACAATGTCCTACTAAACATCCTGCACAAGGATGGTCCCTGGACAGGGGGACTGGAGAGGGAATGGAAAGGAGAAAGAATTGGAAGTGATGGAAAAGGAGAGGAGCTGGACGAAAGGAGAAAACGGGGAAGGAGAAAAAGGGGCACTAGAAAGCTGGGAGGAGAGGAGAAGAGGAAGACCGCGGCACCAACTGCTCTGTAATATCAGGTCCAAAACGCGAGAAGTGGACAGATTGCTGGTGAAGTGGGGTCCAGGCAGGAGGCTCCAAATGAAAAAAACATTTAGGCAACCCTCTTAGCGAACAAGGGGAAAATAATTTTAAATAATAATAATAAAGAGAGAAGAAGGGCAAAGCTGGACACTCGTTGGTCATCACAAAAATAGGAAATTCAGAGTGAAGCTCTCCATGGTGGGGCTGAATTGGACTATTTATGAGGGGGCTAACAGGGAGATAAATTATGCAGGATTAGGAGAACCATTTAACTTCCTGGCCCCCACAGTGCTGCAGCAGGCGCCTGCCCAGCTATTTGGCTCAGGGTTTTAATGAGCCAGGATGGGGCTGTAGAGGACAGGGGCCCAATGGCCAGCAGTAATGGCACACACCAGCCCCATCGGCCAAATGCTGTCTCCCCTCGTCGGGCAGCCCGCCTGGGCTCCGTCAGCCATAAAGGGGCCAGTGCAATGCTGCTGGCTATATAATGACAGAATAAAGATGCAAGCAAAAAATTTTTTGTTGGGGTGGGGAGAAGCCTGTAGGCAGGACGAGGGAAGGGGAAAGAAAGGAGATGGTATAGCGACTTTCTTTATTTAGGGGTTTGGGTGAAAGGACAATGAAAAGGTGAGGCTAGGTCTGCCTCATTTTATGACATGTAAGACAGGGTTACTGGACAATAATTTATGCTTCCACCCCTTCTTTAGAGTGGGGGAGGTGAAGAGAACAGATGAACAGCAGTAATTCAAAAGAATGATACCCTCAAAATTCCCTTTGAGGCTGGCTGGCCCGGTTCCTTCATTAAAACATGCCTGCAACACAGTAACAGCTTGGATGCTGTGGTTTCCCACAGCTCCCTCACCAGCCAGGCTCTGAAACATGGTTCTATTTGTCTTTTTGTTTCTAAAAATAATGACTGGTTAGTCCCCTCTTTTTACTTTCCTTGTTAGATACATACACACTTCCCACCGAACACTTTTAGCTCTTTTTCCACAGCGCTTCTTCACTGCGAACCAGATAGGAGTTAGCTTCATCCATCCCAGGTCCTATCCAGTTAATAAAGTGACCCTGAACTTTGATTTAAGTTCCTTTATTTTACCTGAAAGTATCTTCCCCCAAATTTTCTCTGAGCCCTATCACAACTAAAGCTAGCTTCTGGCGTAAAATCCTTCCAGGCTAGGCCTACAGGCCTGAAGGGAAAAGTGAATTTTCACTTAAAAGTATAAAGAACCAAAATGTAAACCGTCAAAAGACTGCCTGAGTGGTTTCAGAAGGATCCAGGAGAAAAGTGAATAAAGCGTGGGAGAATTTAGCCAACAACTTAGTTTTCTCTGTTGTTGGTTAACCCTAGGCATCAATTGTGTCCTTAACAGATTTTTCCCTAAGGCAAAAACGGTGAGGTTGGGGTGAAGAAAGGAGAGAATAGTCTTTAACCAGGGGTATGATATTTGTAGGCTAAATAAGTCACCGTTGAGGTTCTGGGTTTCCCAGCTATTGGGTAAAAGGAAGTGAGCAGGACCTGGTCTACAATGAACAAAACCCATCATTTTACTTATTTATTTTTAAATGTTTATTTATTTATTTTGAGAGACTGAGAGGGGCAAAGAGAGAGGGGGAAAGACAGAGCATGAGTAGGGGAGGGGCAGAAAGAGAGAGAGAGAGAGACAGAGAATCCCAAGGAGGCTTCACACTGTTAGCGCAGAGCCGCATGCTGGGCTCGAACCCATGAACTGTGAGATCGTGATTTGAGCCAAAGCCAAGAGGCAGACACTTAACCGACTGAGCCACTCAGGCACCCCAAAAACCATCGTTTTAGGGAAGAGTAGTGGATTAGGCAAAGGTATAGAATTTCATAACACTGGTAATGTTCTAACAATCTTTCAAAAAGATGTTCATAATAAGTTCTTCATGGAAATTTCATAGATGTAGTCTGAAAATTTTTGTACAATGTTCTAGAATCTAGAATGATTTTCAAGCAAAGTCCTTTTTCTTTTTTTTAATTTTTAATGTTTATTTATTTTTGACAGAGAGAGAGAGAGACAGAGCATGAGCAGACAGGAAGAGAGAGAGAGGGAGACGGAGAATCCAAAGCAGGCTCCAGGCTCTGAGCTGTCAGCACAGAGCCCGACGTGGGGCTCGAACTCACAGACCGCGAGATCATGACCTGAGCTGAAGTCAGACGCTCAACCAACTGACCCACCCCGATGCCCCAAGCAAAGTCCTTTTCTACTATCAGAAGTCAAGCCTGCTCAAAACTGAGCTGAGAGAAAGATTTTAAAACTCAATCAGGTTTTGTGCTGGTCAGGATCACTTAGTATTTTAAAAGGCAACTCCCCTTATGTTAGAATTGTGCTCCACAGTCCTGACTTGCCTTATTGTCCTCTAGCCCTTGCTCCTCTCTGTTGCACGCCCCCTCCCCCCTTCCATGCAATGCTACCATGTTCCCCCTTGAGCTATTGAGCTATTTATTTTTTCCAAATCAAAAGCTGGGATCTGAAAAGAACTGAAGATGGCTGAAGGGATTTCCCACCCATCAGCAGCTCAGAAGGTTTGATAACTATGAACCCCGATAGGAAAAAAACTGTATCTTTATTCTCACTAAACCCTGAAATTTAACATTCCTAACTCATAATAGAAATCACACATATTTCCTTACCACATATATCAAAATATCCTTTATACTCATCACTATTTTGAAACTATGGTAGTCACGAGACCCACACTGGAACTTGTTATCTAATAACGTATTCCATTATTAAATATTTTAAGAATTTTGAGAACTATTATTTCAAAGTAACTGGTTTCCTTTATAATCCTATATATTTTACTTTACTAATTTAAAAATATTCTGAGAAGGGGTTCACAGCCTTCAAATTGTCAATGGGGATCATGACACCCCCCAAATTAAGAATCTCTAAAAAAAAAATTAAGAATCTCTAAAAAAAAAAAAAATCTCTGACTAAATCAGGTAATGCACTTCAGAGGAGGAGGCAAATGGGCTGAATTTTAGGAAGCAGGGCACTGCCCTGGGCTCTCCCTGTAATTTGTAATACAATTTTTTTTTAAGTAGGCTTCATGCCCCAGCGTGGAACCCAACATGGGGCTTGAACTCACAACCCTGAGATCAAGATCTGAGCCGAGGTCAAGAGTCAGAGGCTTAACCGACTGAGTTACGCAGGCGCCCCTTTAACACAATTTTTATATGGCTAGAGTAGGAATGGGAGGATAAAAGTATGCTAAAGCTTTTTATCAAAGTGAATGTCAATTTGGCTATTATGTTCATTGTTCCTTTTATTCTCTTACGTTTATGAAAGTTAACCCTTAAGGGGGTGCCTGGCTGGCTTAGTTAGTTGGTGGATAGTGCAACTCTTGATCTCAGGGTTATAGGTTTGTATTTATTTATTTATTTATTTATTTATTTATTTATTTATTTAAAAAAAATTTTTTTTAAGTTTATTTATTTTTGAGACAGAGCATGAACAGGGGAGGGTCAGAGAGAGAGGGAGACACAGAATCGGAAGCAGGCTCCAGGCTCTGAGCTATCAGCCCAGAGCCCAACATGGGGCTCAAACTCACAGACCGCGAGATCGTGACGTGAGCTGAAGTCGGACCCAGGGTTGTAGGTTTGAGCCCCACACTGGGTGTAGAGATTACATAAAAATAAAATCTTCAAAAAATAAAAAAAAATTTTTTTAAGTTAATCCTTAAGAATTCCCTAGATCAGTCTTGAAATGCAAGCTTAGCAAACCCATCCCTCTGAAAGCAATTTCTCAAAATATCTAAAATCATTAAGTGATAAAAATTTTGACCTTATTATTTTATTGAATTAAAATGAGCAGAGGAGCTCCCAAAAGGATTTCCTTTTTGAATTATTGCCCATTTAAAAATCTAACTCTCCCATTTGTTAATACCCTTAATGGGTCTTCCTTTGTTCTTTGGTCTTACCTATGACTAAGGATTTGGCAAAGAACCACTGAGGGAACAGTCACTCTGGTTGTAGGGTAAATAATGATAATGTTCAAGGAATATGTAGATATCAACCATCTTCAACAACAGAGGGCTGATTATCATTCAAAATGGAGACTGAAGAATGTAAGGCATACTGGATCAAAAAGGCAGTTTACATGCCTTGGGAGAGGATTTGTATAGTAACTTACGGTGTACCATATAATTTGCTCAAGTAAATGAATCAGGGCAGTTTCTTGGCATAAATAGGTGAGGAGAAGTATTACGTGGTAATGTGCACCCTATCTAGAGAACAAGATGATTTAGCTCTGCCCTATCCAGTATGGTAGCCATTAGCCACACGAGGCTATTGAGCACTTTAAATGTGGCTAGATGTACTGTAAGTCAAAACACACACTGAATTTCAATGACTTAGTACAAAAAAAGAATGTAAAATATCTCATTAATTTCATGTTGATTACATGTTGAAATGATAAGATTTTGGATATACCGGGTTAAATAAAATGTATTATTAAAACTAATTTTACTTATTTACTTTTACTTTTTAATGTGGCTACTAGAAAATTTTAAATTACATATGTGGTTTGCATTATATTTCTTTTGGTCAGCTCTGACCTAGATAATATCCTCAAAGATCCAATGGGAATTTTACTCATGTGCCAGTCTTGAGTCTTTCCCCCTGAACCCATTTTCTCTAAATATAGTTTATACTATATGGCAGTGGTTCTCAAGCAGGGATAACTCTGACTCCCAAGGGACATTTTAGCAATGTGTGGAGACATTTCTGCTGATCACAACCAGAGGGATGCCACTGGCCTCTACAGGGTAGAGCCATGGGATGCTGATAAATATGCTGAAATGCACAAGCCAAGGCTCTAAAACAAAGAATTATCTGACCCAAAATATCAACTGTGTCTTTGTTAAGAAATTCTGCTACACGGTAACACGGAAGGAGAGAAAGAAACAAGGGGGGAGAAAAAAGGGCTGCTTTTTAGTTTCCCTTGCCAAACTGCCAACACATGTTTTTGGATCTAAAACTTGGAAGGGAAAAAACACAGGCAGAAAACTCCCAACCTCATTTTATAAAATGGCTGATGTACTACAGATCTGCAAATACTTAGGATAGGGAAATTAGGAAGACAGAGACAGAAGGCACTATAACTGGGAGAAGAACAAATTAAATGGAATTCTCTCTCACACATTGTTTTGTTAGTTACAAAGAGGTAATACAGAAGCAAATCAAAACAATTTTGGCTACTTTTGATTTTTACTCCCCAATGGAGATTTTCTTAGTTTAAGAAATGTTAAGAAACATAAAATAGAATGTAAGGGGTATGAGGAAATTGATCTGAAAACTGGTTATCAGTTGTGAAATGGGCAGGGACAGTATAGTTTCTTATTAACAATTTTCTACAGGAGATCTTTGGTAAAAAATGCTTTCCATTTCTAGAAGTTTCAGCTTCGCCTATCCTTCTGTGATAGTAGAATCTGGTATCCTACCTACTAGCAAACTGACCAAATGAACAGAGTAAAGAGTGCGGAATGGCCTGAAGAACAAACATGGATGGTGGGTACTGTAAATCAGAAATACATCTCAATGGGGGCACCTGGGTGGCTCAGTTGGTTAAGTGTCTGACTTTGGTCTAAGTCATGATCTTGCCGTTCCAGAGTTCAAGCCCCACATTGGGCTCTGTGCTGACAGCTTGGAGCCTGGAGCCTGTTTCAGATTTTGTGTCTCCCTCTCTCTCTGCCCCTCGCCCGCTCACGCTCTCTCTCAAAAATAAATAAACATTTAAAATTAAAAAAAGAAATACATTTCAATGAATGAAGTCTTAAGATTTTAAGTTTTTTAGGGACGGCTGGGTGGCTCAGTCGGTTATAAGCGGTTATAAGTGTCCGACTTCAGTTCAGGTCAAGATCTCACAGTTTGTTGAGTTTGAGTCCCCTGCTGGGCTCTGTGCTGACAACTCAGAGCCTGGAGCCTCTTTCGGATTCTGTGTCCCTCTCTCTCTGCCCCTCCCCCACTCGCGCTCTGTCCCTCTCTCTCTCAAAAATAAACAAACATTAAAAAAAAAAAGGATTTAAAATTTTTTAATTGGTGTAGATCATGTACAAAAAAACCACAAATATTAAGTGTACATATAGCTCAATGAATTTTTATATGAATAAATGCCCACTGTGATTACAACCTACATGAAGACATGAAACATTTCAGGCACCCCGAAGGTCTTCTTCATATCCCTCTTTTCTTAAGCTTTTAAATGAAATGATCACATAAAACCGTATAGTACCTGGCATACAGCATGTACTCAAGCTAGTTCTCTACATCTTACTCTCCAGGTAGACAGGTATTGTAGTATAAATTAGTTTTTCTTTGCAGAATAACTCTAAACAAGTCAGTGTTTAGAGAGAGTGCTTTTCTTAATCTAGTTAAAACTAGTCTCTCAGAAACTTTCTGAAATAACAGCACTAAACAGAACTGAAGAGAAGGCTCAGGGTGAAGGAGAGCTCAAGCCAAACTAGAGCAAAATTTTTGCCTATTGACTCTGAGCCAGGCACAAGCATACGGGCATTAGAAATGTAATAGTTTCAAGCTAAATCTTGGGTAAAGTATTGTGACCAATGAAATTTCTGTGCAATATGCACTCAAACCCTAGCCAAATTCATTCCTGAAATGTTGTTTTTGGCCACCACAGCTCCAGTTTCCATGTAGATTTGTCTCACATTTAAAAATGCTCTTATGCCCTGACCTATGATTAATACAAGTCCCTTTCCTTGTTTTAGAAGAGTAGACTGGGGGAAGGAGACAAATGAGAACTCTTTAGTTATTAGGAAATGAGCCCTGAATGCTAAACTATCAGGAAACAATGCAAGGAACTGAGTTTATATTTGTGATAGTCTGGAAATTCATTTATGCTGAAACCAAATCTATCTCCTTCTCCAAAGTTTCTGGGTTTGGCAGCGCTGCATGGACAGAATAACTTTCTTTTTTTACAGTATCTACACATGGACATATTTTGATGAAAGAAAATAGCATGAAAAAGCCATAGAAAGCTTAATAACTATGGGGGGCAAGCTCTAAAATACAGTGCTACACAGAGTAGAAAGAATAACCAACCTTTTTATGAGTATTATTTAATCTGTTCAATTGATCACATATTCTGAAAGGAGAAACTAGGAGATCCGCAACAGTCTTTATTTAAATTTTTTTTTTAACGTTTATTTATTTTGAGACAGGGAGAGACAGAGCATGAACGGGGGAGGGTCAGAGAGAGAGGGAGACACAGAATCTGAAACAGGGTCCAGGCTCTGAGCTGTCAGCACAGAGCCCGACGCGGGGCTCGAACTCATAGACCGCGAGATCATGACCTGAGCCAAAGTCGGACGCTCAACCAACTGAGCCACCCAGGCGCCCCAACAGTTTTTATTTAAAAAAAAAATTTTTTTAAACGTTTATTCATTTTTGAGACAGAGAGAGACAGAACATGAGCAGGGAAGGGGCAGAGAGAGAGGGAGACACAGAATCCGAAGCAGGCTCCAGGCTCTGAGCTGTCAGCACAGAGCCTGACATGGGGCTCGAACTCATGAACTGAGAGATCATGACCTGAGCTGAAGTCGGACGCTCAACCGACTGAGCCACCCCAGGCGCCCCTGCAACAGTCTTAATAATGCTTCTCACCGTCACTGCAGCGCTTCTATTCCCAACGCAAGAGATGGTTTGTGTTTGGGAAAGCAGGGAATGGGAGAAGAAGGGAAAGGACTAAATATACACACCTCAAAGCCAACATAACTTTCATTTGTACCTTAGTCAATCTTAGGCTCCTGTTCTCTACTTCAAGATGCTATTTACTAAGTGAGTCACACATCCTGCTTTGAATGCTTCATGGCTCTTAAATGAATCATTTCAAAGAACTGAATTGTTTAACAAATAAATACAACCACAGCAGTGGCAGCTCATAGGCAGTATGTGTGAGCAAGGTAATTTATAGAGGAACAGTAAGAACAGGAAACTTTTTCCCAAAATACTCCAAGAGAAAATGTTGTCAGGGGAATGCAGGAGGACAAACTCAAGGCGGGGGGGGGGGGGGTGTGGAATCCACCAAATTGTACCCAGGGTAAATTCCTTTGCCCATAGATTGAGGAATTTTCTGTTTGGAGAAGGCTATTTGAATATCTTAAAGAGAAGATTCTGTCCACTGACTAAATTAGTCCACCATAAAAAGAGTTTTTAAGAGCAGAGACATTATTTGATAGTTTCACAATGAAGCCATCTAGTGCTCAAGAGCAAGGACCCTATTCATTTGTTTGTATGTGGAAACATCCCAAGCACCTAGAACAGTATCTGCACACAGTAGGTACTTAATATTTGCTGAATAAGTGCCAATTAGCATATATCACTAAAGTGCTACAAAGCATCCCCAACTTACAAACTCTTGTCCATGTGTACAATGGTGGCAAAATTTTCATCACCTATATCCAAAAGGAGTTGGTATCTTAAATACCCAACCTTTCCAATGGAACTAGAGGCTGGGTCCATTCAGGACCAAGAATATTCTTTTTTTTTTTTTTTTTATGCTTATTTTTATTTGAGAGAGAGAGAGAGAGAGAGAGAGAGAACAAGCCAGCAAGGGGCAGAGAGAGACGGAGACAGAATCTGAAGCAGGCTCCAGGCTCCAAGTTGTTAGCACAGAGCTGGAAGCAGGGCTTGAACCTGTGAACCGCAAGATCATGACCTGGGCCGAAGTTGGACACCTAACCATCTGAGCCACCCAGGCGCCCCAGGACCAAAATTTTCTAATGGGAGGAGCTTAGGATATGAAACAAATACAATTGCAAAAATTAAGACAAAAAGAAAAAGTCAAAATGGCAACAAAGGGGATTAAATCACTGAAAAGAAGTTCTTGATTCTGAGAAGGGGGTTGAAATCATTCTCAAAGGAGATTTTACAGGAACATAAAAAGCATTAGTTTTCTGGTCCTGTTGAATTTTTACGACTTTTTTCCCTCTTCCACGGATGCTTTCTATCCAGGTCACTCTCTCTACTGATCTGCAAAGTCTACTTGTTTTTAGTTTTATGTCCCCATACAATTTGCCTATTCTCAGCCATGTCTTCCTCTCTTCCCTCTGTTTATTCAAATCCTACCATTTTTTCCTAGGCCCGGCTGAAATTTTTTTGAAATTTTTTGAAAACTTCTCTAATGATTCTTTAGTAATCTATCTTTCCTAAATGTGTATGGTACTTCAACAGTTTGTAGCACATAATTTAGAATTTTGGTCTATATGGTCTCATAGTTTTATCCTTTTAATGTACACTGTAAACCACTGAAGAGTTAAAAATGTATCCTACACTTATTCTTTACCCTCCCAGCTGCCCCATCTCGGGGCTTGGCCCAGTGGTGAGCATAGAGTAGGGGCTCAGTAAATTTCTGTTTGAGTGGCTGGGTCAAGTTTTATTTTTTTATTAAAAAAAAATTTTTTTTTTAAATCTTGGTTTATTTTTGAGAGAGAGACAGAGTGTGAGCAGGGGAGGAGCAGAGAGAGAGGGAGACAGAATTCGAAGCAGGCTCCAGGCCCTGAGCTGTCAGCACAGAGACTGATACGGGGCTCAAACTCATGAACCGTGAGGTCATGACCTGAGTGGTATGAGAATAATTGTTCAAAAACTTTATTACCTTTGGGTCCTAAGACTTTAACAGGGAAACACTTTCAGAATGTTCTGATGCCTTTCCATCTCCATTTCCAAAGTATACGTCACTGCTCAAATAAGTAAAAATTCATGTATCCTCTCCACTATTTTGTTAGACACCAAATTCCCTTTATTACAGAAAGGCATCTATGGTAATTTCAGCATGCTTGAATTATACTGCTGTTGTATGAAAGGACCCTGGTACCATGCCTTATGGGTCAATTCACTTTCTTTAAGTAACACAGTCCATTGCTGAACTTCATTTTACTACCAACTAAAATGCTCTATGCAAAAAATGTCAATTCAGAAACAGCATCCTTTTCTTTCTTCACTCCCCAAACCACTAGTAGTAATTTTAACCACAACCTTTTAGGCAGTTTTGTTTGTTTGTTTGTTTGTTTTAGGATCCCAATTACTTGAATTTTATAGGGAACAATATCAGTATCCCCCAGGAGTCAAGCACTGTTGAAATCTGGATTTCTCCTTTTATAAAGTGTGGAGTATCTGACAAGAAGAAAAGGAATATTACAATCTAGTCAACAAATCACTTGGGAGGGGGAAGAATATTAAAACCACAATTGACATTGAATTGCTGGATCTTCATTGTTAAGATCTGGGATTAATATCAATGCTTATTCTACATTACTTGAATTAATGATAATACAACTATTCCTCTAAGTAGCAGAAGTTTTTTTTTTTTTAATTCTTTTTTTTTTTTTAAGTTATTTATTTATTTTGAGAGTGTGTGTGTGTGTGTGTGTGCAAGGAGGGGAAGGACAGAGAGAGAGAGAGGGAGAAAGAGAATCCCAAGCAGGCTCCGTGCTGTCAGCATAGAGCCTGATGAGGGGCTGAAATCCACAAACTGTGAGATCACCACCTGAGATGAAACCAAGAGTCAGACACTTAACTGACTAACCCACCCAGGCATCCGTAAGTAGTAGATTTTTTAAACACTCAGCCTGATCACTCACTTTAATTTTGGTTCCTTGTTCCTTCCTGTCGTTTATGACAATGTGAAATACCATGACCCCATAGGTGATGTCTTGTGTCAAGTAAGTTGCAGGTACCCAATATATCACAGCAAAATAGAAACTGAGCTCTCAAGGTCATATAGGCCATCTCCAACAGGGACTGAACAGTGTAGGACAGAGGGTAGTAAATATAATGTATCAGTTTAAGTTGGGAAAGGTTAGGTATTTTGTTTTTAAATTCTGCTTGTTGCTCAATGTGGTTGAGAAATATAATCTTACTTCAGGTTTCAATAGATTTAGCCAATGTTCTAATCCTCTCAACTTCTTTTTCCATGGGATTCCTTAGTATCACAGTAAACTAGTAAGCACAAATGTCTTTCTTCTCTCTTTTAATTTTTTAAATTTAAAATTTTTATTTATAGAATACACATGAAAGTTACCATCATAACCATTTGTAAGTGTATAGTTAGTCATATTACATTTACACTGTTGTGTGACCATCACTACCATCCATCCCTATAACTCTTTTCATCTTGTAAAACCAAACTCTAAACTTACTCAACAATAACTTCCCATTGCCTCTTCCCCCCACCCCTGTTAACCACCATGATACTTTCTGTCTTTATGACTCTGACTGTATAAGTGGAGTATTTGTCTTTTGGGACTTATTTCACTTAGCATGTCTTCCAGGTTCATCCATGTTGTAGCATACTGCAGAATTTCCTTCCTTTCTAAGGTTGAATAATATCCCATTTATGTATATACCACATTTTGTTTATCTATTCATCAATCAAGGATGGGTACTTGGGTTGCTTCCACATTTTAGCTGTTGTGAACAATGCTGCTACAAATATGGGTGTACAAATATCTCTTCAAGACCCTGCTTTCAATTCTTTTGGGGACATACCCAGAAGTAGAATTCCTGGATCATATGGTAATTCTATTTTTAATTTTCTGAGTAGTCACCATACTGTTTTCTACATTGGCTACACCATTTAAAAAAAAAATTTTTTTTTTTTACATTTGTTTATTTTTGAGAGACAGAGAGAGACAGAGCACAAGCAGGGGAGGGGCAGAGAGAGAGGGAGACACAGAATGCAAAGCAGGCTCCAGGCTCTGAGCTGTCAGCACAGAGCCTGACGTGGGGTTCAAACCCATGAGCCATGAGATCACAAAGTCGGACGCTTAACTGACTGAGCCACCTGGGCACCCCTGGCTATACCATTTTATATTCCCATCAGTAGTGCATAAGGGTTCCAATTTTTCCACATCCTCATCAACACTTATTTTTTTGTTTTTGCTTTTGTTTTAAGTAGACATCCTAATGGGTGTGAAGTAGTATTTCACCGTACTTTTGGTTTGCATTTTCCTAATGATTAGTAATGTTTAGCATCTTTTCATGTGCTCATTAGCCATCTGTATATCTTTTTAGGAAAAATGTCTATTCAAGTCCTTTGCCCATTATTCAATCAAGTCATTGTTTTGTTTTAGAAATTCTCTATGTATTCTGGATATTAACCTCTTATCAGATACATGATTTGCAAGTATTTTCTCCTATTGTGTGGGTTGTATTTTTACACTGTGGACAGTGTCTTTTTTGAAGATACATTTTATTTTTTATTTGTATGTAATTTATGCATTTTTTAAAGTTCTTACTGAAATTCAAGTTAGTTAACATACGACGTAATATTAGTTTCAGGTGTACAATAGTGATTCAACACTTCCCTACAATACCATGTGCTCATCACAAGTGCCCTCCTTAATCTCCATCACCTATTTAACCCATTTCCCCAACCTACCTTCAACAGTGTCTTTTTCTTTTAATTTTTATTTTCTAAAATTCTTTTTAAGTATGCTCCATACCCAACATGGGGCTCAAACTCATGACTCCATGATTAAGAGTCACATGCTCTACCAACTGAGCCAGCCAGGCACCCCTGATAGTGTCTTTTATTTTTTTATTATTATTATTGCTTTTTACGTTGATTTATTTTTGAGAGAGTGAGAGAGAGAGAGTGTGAGAATGAATGAATATGAGTGGGGAAGGGGCAGAGAAAGAGGGAATCCCAAGCAGATTCTGTGCCATTAGTGTGGAGCCCGATGTGGGGTTTGAACTCACAAACCATGAGATCATGACCCAAACCAAAATTAGGAGTAGGACACTTAACCGACTGAGCCACCCAGGTGCCCCTCAACAGTGTCTTTTAATGCACAATTTTTTAAAAAAAATTTTTAAGTGTTTTTATTTATTACT
The DNA here is from genome assembly GCF_023721935.1 of Panthera uncia. Lineage (NCBI taxonomy): Eukaryota > Metazoa > Chordata > Mammalia > Carnivora > Felidae > Panthera > Panthera uncia. The sequence continues at coordinate 77,524,068 of NC_064809.1, forward strand.
GAGAGAGGAGAGAGAGGAGAGAGAGGGCTATTCAGGGTCCCTTATGATTACATATGAATTTTAGGATGGGTTTTCTATTAATAAAAGATGTCATTGGATTTTCATAGGTATTGCATTGAATCTTACTGCTTTGGGTAATACTGACATTTTAACAATATTAAGGCTTCCAATCCATGGGATGTGTTTCCATTTATTTATGTCTTCTTTAAATTCCTTCAGCACTGTTTTGCAGTTTTCATTGTACAAGTCTTTCACCTCCTTGGTTAAGTTAATTCCTAAGTATTTTATTCTTTTTGATGCTCCTGTAAATGATTTTTTTTTGTAATTTGGATTACTGACTAGAATCCTTTCATTTCATCTTGCAGGACTCCCTTAAGAATTTCTTGTACAGTAGGTCTAGTGGTCATGAAATGAACTCACTCAGCTTTCGTTTATCTGGGAATGTCATAATTTCTCCCCCACTTTTGTTTTTTGTTTTTAAAGATTTTATCTTTAAGTAATCTCCATACCCAATGTGGGGCTCAAACTCACAACCCTGAGATCAAGAGTCATGCACTCCACTGGCAGAGCCTGCCAGGCACACCCCTCCTCACTTCTGAAGGGCAGTCTGGTTGGATACAGGATTTTTGATGGGTAGCTGGTTTTCTTTTAGCACTGCATGTATCAGCCTGTTGTCTTCTGACCGCCAAGGTTTCTGATCAGAAATCTGATAATTGAGGATCCTTGGTATGTGATGATTCACTTCCTTTTTGCTGCTTTCAAGATTCTTTGTATTTTCACAGTTTGCTTAAAATGTGTCTTGGTCTGGACCTCTTTAAGTTCATCTTACCTGCAGTTTGTTGAGCTTTTTGGATGTTTACAAGTCACGTCTTTCATCAAATTTGGAAAGTGTCAGCCATGATTTCCTCAAAGATTCTTCCTGCTCCTGTCTCTCTCTCTCCTTCCAGGACTACCACAATGTGTATGCTGGTCCACTTGTTTATCACACAGGTCCTCTAGGCTCTGTTTGCTTTTCTTCAATCTTCTTACTTTCTGTTCCTCACACTTGATAATTTCCATTCTCCTATATTCAAGTTTGTAGATTCTTTCTTCTGCCTGCTCATATCTACCTTCAAATCCCTCTAGTAAATTTTTCATTTCAGTTACTGTACTTTTCAGTTTCAGAATTTCTTTTTGGTTTCTTTTGAAGTTTTCTCTACCTTTATCGGTATTTCCATACAGTTCACACACTCTTAACTTCTGTCACATCTTCCTTTAGTTCTCTGTACATCTTTAAAACAGTTGTTTTAAAGTCTTTGTCTAGTGGATCTGCCATCAGGTCTTTCTCAGGGAGTTTCTGTTCTTTTTTTTTTTCCTTTGAATACACCACATTTTGCTGTTTCTTTGTATGCCTTGTGATTTTTTGTAACACTGGGCATTTTTTTAAGATTTTATTTTTAAGTAATCTCTACACCCAACGTGGGGCTCACACTTACAACCCTGAGATCAAAAGCTGCATGCTGCACTGACTGAGCCAGCCAGGTGTCCCGAACACTGGGCATTTGAATCTATTTAATAAAGTAGTAACTCTGGAAATCAGATTCTTCCCCTTCCTCAAGTCTTGTTGATTTTTGTTATTATTTTTGTGATTTTGGTTGTTGTAGGGTATTTCTGTGCTGAGGATCAGTCTGAGGTATAAGCTTGGTATCTTCTTACAACTTTTCTGAGCCTTTCCCTGCACACACACAGTCACTTTCTAATTTTCTTATATATGCAGTTGTTTTCTAAGGGTGCTAGTCTTTATTTATATTTATTTATTTATTTATTTATTTATTTATTTATTTTTAATGTTTATTTATTTTTGAGACAGAGAGAGACAGAGCATGAATGGGGGAGGGTCAGAGAGAGGGAGACACAGAATCCGAAACAGGCTCCAGGCTCTGAGCTGTCAGCACAGAGCCCGACGCGGGGCTCGAACTCACGGACCGTGAGATCATGACCTGAGCTGAAGTAGGCCGCTTAACCGACTGAGCCACCCAGGCACCCCAGGGTGCTAGTCTTTAATGTCTGGCTCCCAAATAGGGGAAAAGTGAAGAATAAAGTGGGGGAGGTGCCAACCTTTTAAAATTCCCTGAAATCACTTCAGCCAGATGGGGAGGGGCTTGTAACAATGAGGTGAGGTACAACAAAAATGGCTACCTACCTCTCTGTCCACACCTCTGTGATCAGATCTGTGATCTGATCAGAGCACAGATCTGATATTTGGAGGACAGGGTCCTTTCTGGCCATCTTAGCTCCCATATGCTATGGCAAAGCTGCTCCAAAAACACATACACAGCTGCCTCACTCCTGGCTGGGGGTGGGGGAGAGTAGCTACTACTGTGCTGAGCTGAAACTGACTAAAATTAATCATAATTTACCTTCCAATCCTTTCCCCCTGTAAATTGCAAGCCTTTTATAGACTCTAGAATTCTCGAATAGTTACATTAGACAGATTCTGCCAGTACAACTGTTGTCTAGGAGGGGAGACAGATTCCTGGTGCTTCCTACTCTGCCACCTTCTCAGAATCTCTCTTTTTTAGTGTAATATTCCCTTGTGACTTTTTTCCAGTAAGGCCATAAACTAAATTCTGGGTCCAATGACTTTAAAACTGGAAATGTGTATGGCTTATCAGGCCTCTCTGGTCCTGAAGAGACTGTTGTCAATTATTGCCTTGCACACTGGATTGTCGTCGTAGTGGAGGAGAGACAGGGAAGAGGTAAGAGGTTTGAGGAAGACACAATTGGTTTTTTAACCCAGTCTCCATTCCACACCCTTCTCCCTTGCTTGCCTCCCACTATAAAGGCTGAAAAGCCAGATACTCCCTTCCTCAGCCTCCCATACAGCTAAGATTAAAGCGGTCACACAGCTTAGGCCACAGAAATCCACAGGGGATTGAGATAGAAGACTGCACTTCTGGAAAAGCTGTTGTTTCCTTATAAAAAGGAAACTAAAAGAGGAAAGTTCCTGGTGCTGCTTCTTTTCTTTTTTTGCTCATCCTGTGGCTGTGAGGCAACAAACTTGAGACTAAAAGGTATATGCTAAAAATGGTGGGGCAGGGAGGCTTAGCTGCTCAAATAGTCCTAATTCTAGACTTCTTGCATTACAAGTGTTCACAAAGTTTTAAGCTATGGGAAATAGTTGCAGCTTAAACCATTGCTAACCAACACATGATGATTTTTAGGATAGATTCTTCCTCATTTTCTATTTAAGGAACTTAGAAATGGAATATGGAAGACAGTATCTCATTCTACATCTTCATGAATATTTATCAGTTGTACCTTAATGTAGAATTCCATTTCACTTTCACATAGCATACCAAATAGATTACTTCATCTCATCATCACCTATTTCCACAAGGTTCCTTACAAATACTGGCAATATACTGTTTGGGCTTTAGGGAAGGACAAAATGGTAAGAGAGAAGCACCTTGTCATGAGGCTCTTAAACCTGAGGTAGTTAAAGATCCTCTTCAATAACATATGGAGTTTTAGGTTGACCCACATCTTCTCTTATTCCTGGCTGCTCTTTCCCCTCAAGTACTTAAATGGCTGACTCTGTATTAAACGCCAGGGCACTCTTGGGAATTCTACTTAAGACTGAACGAGATGCTGGGTGGCACAATCGGTTGAGTCTGACTCTTGATTTCAGCTCAGGTCATGATCCCAGGGTCATGGGACTGAGCCCTGCATTAGGCTCTGTGTTGGGCTCTGTGCTGGGGCGTGGAGCCTGCTTAAGATTCCCTCCCCCTCTACCACTCTCCCCCAATCACGTGCTCTCTCTTCCTTTAAAAAAAAAAAAAAAAGAATGAACAACAATAGATCCATTATCTTTCTTTAGATAGTGGCTACTTACATAGATGGATTAAATGCTCACAAACTTTAAGGAACCAGTGCCTAGGAGCAGAGAAATCCCAGCAGTAATTCAGCAGGGCTTGGTCCTGTGTCCGTTACATAGCTGACTGGCTGACTGCCTTCTCCACAGCTCTTGCCTAATGGTAGACCTTTCAGTATTCTACCTTCCAGATGTAGCTCCTTAGTTGGAGTACTATTAAAGTTTAGTTCTTAACAAAACAGGGGAAGCTTTTTGAGTCAAAACGATTATCACGCAGTCCTATTAGGTTCTTTTGGACACTACACATTTATGTTTTTCAATCTCCACTCTCTTCCCAAATTCTTATTAGGATATTATGAGGTATAGAGCCCTTGAATAAGACATCAAACACTTTATCTTCTATTTTGCCACACAGTAAGTGTTGTCATGCCTGGATCCTACATATGGGTGGGAAAGACAAGATACAGTGTGAACAGTGTGGGTCCTAACCATCGAAGTTAGTCTGATCTACGACACTGTGTTTTTCTCTTGGGCTGGTGAAAATTTCATTATGGAAAAAGAATAAACACTTCTTGATAATACAGGACATTCTGAATGCTTACAATGAGCTGAGTAGAGCATGTACGAATCACACTACAGAGCCACAATAGCTAAAATTCTGCCCCTTTAAGGACTTATACAATTCGTTACTATAACAGTTCAGCCAAAAAAAAAAAAAAAAAAAAAAAAAAAAATTGAACCTGGAGGAGAGAGACAGACAGAGCCAGAGAGAAAGAGAGGGAGAAGGTAAGGGAGGGAGGAAAGGACGAAGGTGGAAGAGGAAGAGAGGAAAAAAGATAGAAAGATACAGATATCTCAGTCTCCAAAACTCCAAAACTGAGTGTTTCAATGATTGGGACAAGCTTACAAGACTTCACTCACTCACTCACTCACTCTAAAATAACTCCCAAATGCAGCATTATGTTTTTGTTTTAAACAAACTATCAAAACTTAACTGTCCACAGCCTCAGCAACTACAGTAGAGGTTACAGGCTAGTAAAGAAATAGGCAAAGGTTCAAATGGTTTGGCAGGTCCCTTGAATAAACCAGAAGCTTGTAAGATGTACTGATTCTGCCTTGCCACCTTAATTTGATGCAGAAATTCTTACCCTCTTACTGATACATTTAGCAGACTGATTATCTTTGTGTCTGACTTGGAAAGCCCTGAGATAAAACCAAGCAAATGGGAAACTCCTTATATTTTGGATGTGTTTTTTAGCCATAAGAGGTATTTTTTGGAATGCTGGCCACTGAACAGAGGTCTGCATTAGAAGAACACAGGCAGGCAGGGGAAAAGAATGGAACCTATGCTGCCTAACAGTAACACTTAGCCACACGCTTCTCGACTATCCATAGCGATCCAATACGGCAGCAACATCAGTGCTGGGGAAACTGCCCCTGCCAACCTTTCCAGCCACATCTCCCACTGCTATCACAATCATGCTGCATCATCACCAAGCTACCTGCAGTTTCTCTGAATGTACCATGCTGTCTCCTTCTTTTGTGCCTGCTCTTCTCTTATGTGTGGAATACTCTTCTCTAATATTCTTCTTTACCTTCTCTGTCTGGCAAAAATATATATATACATATACGTGTGTGTGTGTGTGTGTGTGTGTGTGTGTATATTTTTTTTTTTGGCAAATTTTTGCCCATCTTTCAAAACTGTGTTAAAACATCATCTCCTCCAGGAAACCTTCCCTGATGTCTACCAGCCCTCTCTGAACTTGCAAATACTTGTTTTATTACATTTATCATATTACAGTGTAACTACATTTTTACGTGTCTGACTTCCCTATGAGACAGTGAATACTTTGTCTTTTACATCTTTCTGTCACTAGTATCTAGCATGGTGTCTAACAGTATTTAGGTACCCAAGTATTTAATTTTTATTTTTTTAAAATATAATTTATTGTCAAATTGGCTAACATACAGGGTGTGCAGTGTGCTCTTGGTTTTAGGGGTAGATTCCCGTGGTTCATCGCTTACATACAACACCCAGTGCTCATCCCAACAAGCGCCCTCCTCAATGCTCATCACCCATTTCCCCCTCTCCTACACCCCCCCCTCAAATATATATATTTTTCATTAAACTAAAGCCACAAAAGCTAATTAGAGTCTGACTGAACTGAGAAAATTATTCATGGGCTAGTTTCTGGAAACCTGTTCCCAGTCTTAACTCAAGGTTGGAAATACCTGGCAAAATACACAAAGGGAAATGCCTTAATTTTATTCTTACAACAGATCCTCTGTGTGCACCAAGTCTCTCACCAGAGACATTTGTTAAAATCCATATTCAATTTTTGATTGTGGGCTAAAATGATAACAAATTGTTCCAATTATATAGAACCTCCCATCCTATTATAACAGAATGTAGACAAAACCAGGAGGTGCTAATGGGATCCTATTAACCTTCACATTGACCTATCACATTACAACAGTCCCATCTGTTAAGGGAAGAGAGGAAAGAAAGGATAAATAAAGGCCATTAAGCATACTGATGGGTGTCAAGGAGGAATGAAGACTGGTACTCCTAGTCCTCACTTCTTGGTAACAAGTCACTATAGCAAAAGATTTCAAAGCACTGTGTGGTAGGCTTATAATGGCTCATATATTAGTTTGCTAAAGCTAACCCGAAACAACAGAAAATTAATTGTCTCACAATTCCATAGGTCAGAAGTCTGAAATCAAGGTGTCAGCAGGGCTGGTTCCTTCTGAAGATGTGAGGGAGAATCTGTTCCATGCTTACCTCCTAGTTTCTGGTGGTTTGCTAGCAATCTCTGGTGTCCCTTGGTTTGCGGCGGCATAACTCTAATCTTTACATGGTGTCTTCCCCGGGTGCATATCTGTGTTCGGTTTCCTCTTTTTATAAGGACATCAGTTATATTGAATTAGGGGCCCAACCTACTCTAGTATGATCTCATATTACTAATCATATCTACAACAATCCTATTTCCAAATAAGGTCACATTCTGAGATACATTCTGAGATAAGGACACATTCTGAGTCCTAACTTGGGGTTAGGACTTCAACATGTAAATTTTGGGGGACACAATTCAACCCATAACAGCTCCCAAAGATATGCCCGTGTCCTAATTGCTAGTCCCCACAAATGTTAACCTAGATGATGACTGAACTGAAGATTCTGATATGAAGAGCTTATCCTGGATGATGCAGCTGGGCCCTCAATGCTATCACAAGTATCCTTGTAAGAGCAAGGCAAAGGGAGACACAAAGAAGAGAGGGTAATTTGAAGACAGAAGCAGAGATTGATGTGGCCATAAGCCAAAAAATGTCAGCAGCCACCAAAAGCTGGAAGAGGCAAGGAAAGGATTCTTCTGAGTGCCTCCAGAGGGAATGTGACTCTCTTCATAGCTTGATTTCAGACTTCTGGCCTCTTGAACTATGACCATAACAAATATGGTAATTTTTGGTAGAGTGTCAAAGTGTATCAAAAGACAAGAGTCAACTACATGTTGTTTATAAGAAATTCACTTTAAACATAAAGACTTAAATAAATAAAATAAAGACACATAAAGAGCAAAGGGATGGAGAAAGATATACCATTGTAACATTAATTACAAAGAGAGAAAACTTCAGAGCAAGGAACATTATCAGGAATAAAGAGGGGCCTTACACAGTAATAAAGGTGTCAATACTTCAAGACAGAGCAATCCTTAATATCTATGTGCCCAACAAGAGAGTGTCAAAATATGTGAGGCCAAAACTGATGAGAAAGAGAAATAGGTGAATCTACTATTATAGTTGGAGACTTTAACACTGCTCTATCAGAAATGGACAAATCCAGCAGGCAGAAAATCAGTAAAGACACAGATGAATTCAACAGAGCCATCAATGAACTAAAATGACATCTATAGAAAACTTCATCCAAGAATAGCAGATTACACATTCTTCTCAAATTCGCATGGAAGGCACATTCACCAAGACAGACCACATTCTGGGTCATACAACACACCTTAAAAAATGTAAAAGAACTGGGGCACCTGGGTGGCTCAGCTGGTTCAGCGTCCAACTCTTGATTTGGGCTCAGGTCCTGATCTCATGGTTTGTGAGATTGAGCCCCACATTGGGCTCTGCACTGACAGTGTGGAGCCTGCTTGGGATTCTTTCTCTCTGCCCCTCCCCAACTCGTGCTCCCACGCTCTCTCAAAATAAATAAATAAACACACACACACACACACAAAAACCCACCAACTGTACTATTTCTGCTCTTAGACCACAATGGAATTAAACTACAAATCAAAAGGAAAGCAAAAAAGACAGATGAAAAGTCCTCAAATATTTGGAATTAAATAACATTTCTTTTTTTTTTCTTTTTTGTTTTTAGTTTTATTTATGTAAGTAATCTCTATACCCAATGCAGGGATCAAACTCACAACCTGGAGATCAAGAGTCTCATGCTCTTCCAACTGAACCAGTGAGGCGCCCCTAAATAACACACAGGTTAGAGAAGAGAAATCTCTAGAGAAATTCTAAAATATTCTGAACTAAATGGAATTAAAACTACACCTTATTGAAATTTGTGGAATACGTGAAAGCGGGACTTAGAGGGAAATTTAGAACATGAATGGATATATTAGAAAACAAGAGCAATCCAAAATCAATAATCTAAGCTTCTACTTAGAAAACTAAAGAATGAAGAGCAAATTAAATCCAAAGCAGAGAAAATAAATATTAAAAATTAGAGCAGAAATCAATGAAAATAAAAACAAGAAATCAATAAATAAAACCAATAAAACCAACACTCATTCTTTGCAAGATCAGTAAAATCAATAAATCTCTAGCTATGCTAATTCAGGAAAAAAAAAACAGAAAACAAATTACTAACATTATCCATGGGCAGTAAAAGGCTAGCAAAGGAATATTATGTACAACCCTATGCCCCAAAACTTGATAACCTAGATGAAATGAACCAGTTTTTTAGAAGGCACAATCTGTCGAAACTTACATTAAGAAGAAACAGACACACTGAATAGGTCTGTATCTATGAAATAAACTTAACTAATAATTAAAACTTTGCAAAACAGAAAGTACCAGGCCCAAATGGGTTAAATGGTGAATTCTACCAAACATTTAAGGAAAAAAAAAAATCATACCAATTCTCTATAATCTCCTCCAGAGGACATAGGTAGAGGGAATACTCCCTAACTTATTCTATGAGGACAGCATTACCCTAAAACCAAAACCAGGCAAAGACATTACAAGAAATCACAGACCAATGTTTCTCATGAATATGGATGCAAATATCTTCAACAAGAAAGTAAGTAAAATCCAACAATGTATAAAAAGAATTATACATCACAATCAAGTGAGATTTATCCCAGGTATGCAAGGATGGTTCAACATTCAAAAAATAATTAATGTAATACATCATATTGGCAGGCTAAAGAAAAATCACATGATCATATCACTAGGTGCAAAAAAAGCATTTGACAAAATCCTACACCTATGATAAAAACTCTCAGCAAACTAAGAATATAGAAGAACTTCCTCAACTTGATAAAGAACATCTACAAAAAACCTACAGCTAACATCATACTTAATGTTGAGAAACTCAAAGCTTTCCCACTAAGATTAGGTACAAGACAAGGATGTTTCCTCCCACTACTCCTTTTCAATACCGTCCCAGAAGTCCTAGCTAATGCAACAAGACAAGAAAAGGAAATAAAAGGTATACAGATTGGGAAGGAAGAAATAAAACTGTCTTTGTTGGTAGATGGCATAATCATTATGTAGAAAATCCAAAAGAATCAACAACAACAACAAAAAATTCCTGAAATTAATAAGTAGTTTCTTTTTTTCAACGTTTTTTTTTAATTTATTTTTGAGACAGAGAGAGACAGAGCATGAACGGGGGAGGGGCAGAGAGAGAGGGAGACACAGAATCCGAAACAGGCTCCAGGCTCCGAGCCATCAGCCCAGAGCCTGACGCGGGGCTCGAACTCACGGACCGTGAGATCGTGACCTGGCTGAAGTCGGACGCTTAACCGACTGCGCCACCCAGGCGCCCCTGAAATTAATAAGTAGTTTCAATAAAGTTGCAGGATACAAAGTTAATATACAACAGTCAACTGTTTTTTTCAATATTGTCAAGATGTCAATTCTTCCCAATGTGATCCATAGATTCAATGCAATCCCAATCAAAATGTCAGCAAATTATTTTGTGGATGTCAACAAACTAATTCTAAAGTTTAAGTGGAGAGGCAAAAGACCCACACTAGCCAACACAATATTGAAGGAGGACAATGTTGACAGATTGACACTACCCAACTTCAAAACATACTCTAAAGCTACGGTAATCAAGACAATGTAGTATTGGTGAAAGAACAGACAAAAAGACCAACGAAACAGGATAGAGAGCTCAGAAGTAGACCCACAGAAATATATAGTCAACTGATCTTTAACAAAGGAACAAAGGCAATACAATGGAGCAAAGATACTCTTCAACAAATGGTGCTGAGACAAATGGACGTTCATATACAAAAAAAAAAAAAAAAAAAAATTCTAAACTCAGACCTTACAGTCTCCATCACAGACATAAATGTAAAAGGCAAAACTATAAAACTCCTGGTGCATCTAAGTGCATGAAGTGTCCAACTTCAGCTCAAGTCATGATCTCACAGATCATGAGTTCGAGCCACGTATCAGGCTCTCTGCTGTTAGTGCAGAGCCTGTTTCAGATCCTGTCTCCCCTTCTCTCTGTCCTTCCCCTGTTCTCTATCTCTCAAAAATAAACATAAGTAAATAAACAAACAAACAAATAGACATTAAAAAAAATTATAAAACTCCTACAAGATAACATAGAAAATTTAGGTAATCTTGGATTTTGGTAATAAACTTTTTAGATATACCAAAGGCATACAATTCATGAAAGAAATAACTGATAAGCTGGACTTGTTAAAATTAAAAACTTCTGCTCTGTGAAAGCCAGTATCAAGAGAATGAGAACGCAAGCTACAGAATGGGAGAAAATATTTGCAAAAGACACATCTGATAAAGAAAAATATATATCCAAAACATACAAAAAAAAAACCCTCTGAAAACTCAATATGAAAAAAAACAACCCAATTAAAAAATGGGCCAAAGACAGACGGTCCACCAAAGAAGATATGCAGATGGAAAATAAGCATATGAAAAGATGCCTCACATCACTTCTCATCAGGAAAACACGAATTAAAACAACAATGACATACCTCTACCTACCTATTCAAATGGCCAAAATCCAGATCACTAACAACATTGAATGCTGATTACCGTGTGAAACAGTAGGAACTCTCTCATTCATTGCTGGTAGGAATGCAAAATGGTATAGCCACTTTGGATGACAGTTTGGCTGTTTCTTACAAAAGTAAACATACTCTTAACCATATGATCTATTAATCACGCTCTTTGGTATTTATCCAAAGCAGGTGAAAACTCATGACCACACAGAAACCTACACATGAATGTTTACAGCAGCTTTACTCATAGTTGCCAAAACCTGCAAGCGACCACGATATCTTTCAATACGTGAATGGATAAATAAACTGTGGTATGTCCAGACAACAGAATATTATCCAGCACCAAAAATGAATGGGGTATCAAGCCAAGAAAAGACATGGAGGAACCTTAAGTGCATATCACTAATGCATATTAGGTGAAAGACGCCAATCTGAAAAGGGTACTTACTGCATGATTCCAACCAATGTCTTGCTGACAAAGGCAAAATGGTAAAGATAGTAAAAAGATCAGTGGTTGCTGGGGGACAGGGGAAGAATAGCACAGAGGATTTTTAGGGCAGTGAAAATATTTTATGATAACAGAATAATGGATACATGTCATTATACCTTTGTCCAAACCTATCAAAGGTACAATACCAAGAGTGAATCCTGAAGTAAACCATGGACTCTGTATGATAATGATATGTCAGGGTAGGTTCATCAGTCGTAGTAAATGTACCACTCAGCTGGAGGATGCTGTGGGGGCAGGGAATATACAGGGAATCTCTATACCTTCCCCTCAATTTTGCTGTGAACCTACAACAGCTCTAAAAAAATAAAGCCTTAGGGGTACGTGAGAGGCTCAGTCAGTTAAGTGTCTGACTCTTGATTTTAGCTTAGGTCATGATCTCATGGTTCATGAGATTGAGCCCCACAATGGGCTCTGAGCTGACAGGGTGGAGCCAGCTTGGGATTCTCTCTCTCTCCCTCTCTCTCTCTGCCCCTCCTATGTGCACACACTCTCTCTCTCAAAAACAAACAAACAAACAAAAAACAAACAAAAAAAACCCATTTTTTAATTAAATAAAAATAAAGCCTGAAAAAAGTTGAAAACGATGAAGGAAACATAAATAGTTTGAAGCATGTTTCTCAGAGGGCTCAGAAAAGAGCCTGAAAAATTAAGCCTGAAGTACTCATTGCTGATTATTCTAATGTTAAAACAGAAAAGCACAGCATAGCAGAAAGTCCAGCTTCCAAGCAAGAACTGTTGTCTCTTTGACAGAGCTCCAGTCCAATTATGCCCTAGCCGCTGATTTTTCTATCACCACTTCCCCTTTGTTTCAGAGACAGCATCCACGACTTTCTGTTCATGCGGTGGAGGAAGAAATTGCTTCCCAGAAAGGCTTAGCCCACTGCATTTTACTAGATAAAGAAAAAACAAAAAGTCATTCGACTCTGACAAGCTGATTACTGTCTATGGAGGAGCAAAATGCCTCCCTTAGGACTAAGAAAATAGCCAACAAGGAATACGTTCAAACCTTTAACCACTGCTCTGCCAAGAGCTGCTGCATATGTGCACATTACGCTTTCTCCTCTGAGTGGTCACATGTGCAGAACTGAAAGTACAAGCCTCCATAAGGAGGCTGTCTGGTTGTGGTTTCAAATGCATATAAAGTGAAAAGAATGCTCAAATAAAGTCTCCACTTTTGCATTATCTAGGTAAAAATTAGAAGGAAAGAAAAGGAAAGGCTGAAGAGGGAATAGCTAAATAGCTAAACTGAATCTGATATAGTGCCTTATAAAACAAATTTAGACACCTAGACCCCTGAAATTTTTATTTACTTATTTTTAAATTTTTTAATGATTTTTATTTATTTTTGAGAGAGAGAGAGGGACACACACACACACACACACACACACACACACACACACACAGAGCATGAGTGGGGAAGGGGAGAGAGAGCAGGAGACACAGAATCCAAAGCAGGCTCCAGGCTCTGAGCTGTCAGCACACAGCCCCCGACATGGGGCTTGAACCCATGAACTGTGAGATCATGACCTGAGGCAAAGTCAGATGCTTAACTGACTGAGCCACCCAGGTGCCCCACAGACCCCTAAGAAGTTTAGAGTAACTACTTTTACTGTCCCCTCCCAATACAGCCGAAGTGGACTACAGTCTCTTTCTTAGTCCTAAGAAATACCTCAAACTGAAACAAAATGGCAAATGTCTGAAGTCATGAACATAATACGGTGTAAAAAATTAATACACACAGATTGTCACTGTGTACAGAGAAATGATGTTCGCTGAAGTGACAAATGTCTCTAATACTATCTGCTCACTCTGGTATTCGAGAGCAAACTCCACCTTCTACACCCCAACCGAGATCTTTACAACTACATCAACAACTTTTTTTACTTGATTCAAGTAACTCATGCCGGTAAACGAATTTATTTGTCTTTTTCCCAGTCAGTGATCTTGAGAACAGACACAAAAACAAAGTAACTGAGGCTCAGTATTAAAATGCAGACCTTTAAAAAAAAAAATTCATCCATCCATCCTATTAACCTGCCACTGTCTGTCTGATAACCTGTTCAAGCTTAGAGTCAAGCTTAGAGTCTCTGATAGGTTGCTGCTTTGGATCACCTTTTCTCTGCAATTATGGTTTTATAGGAGCTCCAGGCGGACACAGACAAGACAGACACACACACACACAAACACACACAGAAGTGCATGCATACAACTAACTGGCCTGTCAGAGGCATCCAGCAAAATAAACAAATGAGATCTCTGACCCCTAGAGTGATCATTTTAGTAGTCTGTGACCTTGCCCAATAAATACGGCATTCTCAGCTCTGAAGCCAAGAATTTGACTTCTTAGGCAGAGGTAGAAAAGACAAGACTTCAGTCAGATATTTTCTACAGTTGAACACAGAGTTTCACACAGTCCACAGTTATACAATGAATCATTATCAGAATCAAGAAGGAAAATGTATATTTTAAGCAACTTTCCAGTAAAATAAAAAGACATTCAGACAAAACATACAAAGAATTCTTTTACTATAAATATCAACCATGAGACTCTCCAACCTCTTTCAATCCTTTATGTGTACTTCCACACATTTTTATCACAAATCATTTCATGTAAATATTTCCATACATCTACTTAGCCACAGATTTTCACTTCTATTGAAAAATGAGATACCCCCTGCGTTAATACACCACAATGGAAATGGAAAGACTAGACATCTGGAAGTGCTATGAAATCAAAGAGGAGGATGTAAGATCTGAGTAGAGAAGAATTTTATTATTATTCAACAGGTAAGACCCTCCATGCAGCTATATGCCAAAAACTTCAGAGAATAAACAAGCTGGCAATCACCAAGCAGAATACACATCTCACTGCACCGTTAACAAACTTCTAACCATATCCTAGTTCCACCTTAGTCACATTTCCTCTTGTCACCAATCAGTATGGCAGCCACTATAACCGAAGCCCCACCACTACATGACACTACACAAAGCAAGACACCCAGACAGCATCATGTGCACTGGGGAGCTTTACAGACATAAAACTAAGATCGAGAAGAAGGGAATATGAATCAGGAAGTGAGCCAACAGAGAATTCACAAAGATGACACCACAATGCTTCTTTAGGGCCTATCAGTGGAGGATGCTGAAACTATGATTTTGAGGTCCCAGTTTTCTAGTTCTACCTTTCTGGTTGGTCAAGAATCTGTTTTCTTTCTCATCTTAAAATCATGTCCCTGCTACACAACAGTGGTTGTTTACCTCACAGAGAGTTCATCACATCTCAGCAGCATTCCCAGGCAAATAAAAAACCATTACAGATTAAGGCTCATGCAGCTGCAGAGAGGTCTCTTCATCTGAGTAAGAATTCTTATCTTTTTGTACAGTTGTAGATCCAGCTCTCTCTGGCATAGCAGCCAAATGCCTAGATCAGTAATAACCTGTTGTCAGGACTTACTTAACTGATTGCACTGGGACCATTTGCCAAAAAATTACTGCTTATTCACTCTCTCTCTCTCTTTTTTTCCCCTATGCTAGATGGGTATATTTACATGTACAAGGAGAATAATAAGAAGCCACTTTAGCCTAGTAGTTAAAGAGTGTCAGTCTGGAATCTATCTGGTCACACAAAACATCGTGTGACCTCATCTGAGTTATTCAGTCTCTCTGAGCCTTAGTTTTCTCATCTGTACAATAGGGATATTATATCCTCCTTCAGGGGATCTCTAGGGTTAAATAATATCTATAAAAGCACTTTTTGCACAGTACATAAGAGCTCAGTTAGCTATTGTATACTGCTATTGCTGTTATTATTATTACATTGATAAAGTTAAATAATTTTCTTTGTATTTTGTCCTCTCCCATTCCCCCCATATGATCCTTGGGTGGAATATAATTTTCCGTATCATACAGACACAACATGTCCTCTAAATTGTGTATGTATGTACATGTATACATGTATCTGTTGCTCTGCACTCTGATATTAATCCCCAACATCACGTTATAGAGCCTTCCCTAGGCTAATGTTCACTTTACCACAGAGTCAGTTCAGTTCAACAAGCAGGATAACTAAATTAGCACTGAGGCCAAAGCTGGAAGATTCTCATGTGGAGCCAAACCTAGAAGGTGTAGAGTCACTATTTTTATGAAAAGAGATCTTACCCAATACCAGGAAGTTGGAATTCTAAGTAGATAGGAAACTTGAATCTTAGAACTAGAGAAATCGGGTCACTCTCCTTCCCCCATATTTTATCAATATAAATTTTCCAGAACAGGAAAAGGAGGAAATGTCTCTCTTTCTAGCCAAAGAGATTTAATTAAGTTGCTTCTAGTGTTCATTAGTGTCCTTAAGATTTATACTTCTCAACTATCTTCCAGTAGAAGGAAGCTGAAATAGCCCAAAACAAAACTAAGAAATAAATCTGTTTATCCTTGACATCCTCAAAAGATGCCATGTCTTGGGGCGCCTGGGTGGCTCAGTCGGTTAAGTGTCCGACTTCGGCTCAGGTCACGATCTCGCGGTCTGTGAGTTCGGGCCCCGCGTCGGGCTCTGGGCTGATGGCTCAGAGCCTGGAGCCTGCTTCGGATTCTGTGCCTCCCTCTCTCTCTGCCCCTCCCCCGTTCATGCTCTGTCTCTCTCTGTCTCAAAAATAAATAAACGTTTAAAAAAAAAAAAAAAAAGTTGCCATGTCTCCTTTGCTCAAGAACCATTCCACCTAAGCCAGTCCTCATCCACTATCCCTTAACCCAAATAAAACCTTCTCCTCGCTTATGTAGCCAGTACTACATCTATGATTAAACTGATTTATACTAAAGTGCCAATGACAGCTCCCTATCTACTTTTCTAATAACTTATTCGTTATGAATCTTTAATGTAGAAGTATAGAGGATTACTTTTAGACAGGGAGTCTTTCTTATTTACCTTTAAATTGCACTGATTTTCTTTAGTCACATATAAGGCTGCCCATGGGAGCAACGGAAAGGAGACTTTATTGTCCTCAACCTCAAAGGAAAAGGGATCATGGGCTCTACTTCCTCTTGCTTTGCTCAGACCTAACACCGGGACTCTCCAGATACATACAGCCCATTCAATGTTCATCCTATCCTTTTTTGCTCTCAACACATAGAACCAGTAGAACAGTCACTAGGCAAGCCAAATCTTTTAACATCAGAGAGACCCCCAGTAGAGAAGAAAGGCTGCCACTTTCATCTTCCTGGAGAGATTCTCGGGACTTTTAGAGGGACCTTGGAGCTGTGACCTCAAATGTTTAATTTTCTCTCCTCCTTTCCCCAGCTATTCCTAACTGTAGTGTTATCTACCCACAACTATTTTTTTTAAGATTTTTTAAAAAGTAATCTCTACACCCAATGTGGGTCTCGAACTTATAACCCCAAGATCAAGAGTCACACACTCCACCGACTGAGCCAGCCAGGCACCCCTATCTGTTCACAACTTTAAAGAATTAGAGGACTGCATGATTCTAATTACAGGGCATTCTGGAAAAGGCAAAACTACGGAGACAGTAAAAAGATCAGTGGTTACCAAGGGTTGGAGGTAGGAGTGGGGAGGGATGAATACATAGAACACAGGGGATTTTTTTAGGCCAATTAAACTATCCTGTATGATACTGTAATGGTGAGTACATATTATTATACATTTGTCAAAACCCACAGAATGTACAACACAAAGATTAAACTCTAATGCAGATTATGGACTGTAGTTAATATTAATGTATCAACATTGGCTCATCAGTTGTAACACATGTACCACACTAATACAAGATATGGTAGCGGAGAACTCCAATACTTTCCACCCAATTTTTTGTAAATGTAAATGTAAAACTGATCGAAAGAATAAAGTCTATTTTTTTTTTTTTAAATTAGAGGAAGCACTGCTTAATAATCCCCGCCAGGTACAATGACTACTAACAACCAAGATAAGCTATACAAGAAGAAGGCAAAAAGTAAAAAATGAGACTATGGAGCTTGATGAAACTACAGAGCTTGATCTCAAAATAAACAGGATGATAACTGAAGACAAGGAAAGAGGCTTGAGGAAGTGAGTGAAGGAGAGAGAGAGAGACAACTCTCACATCACTTTTAGTGACTGGTATGCAAAAAACTAAAACAAATGTTTTCTTCCTCAGAGAAAGAGAAGAGAAACCAAGTTTATAAGGGGTACTAAGATACTCGGCAGAAAAATCACCAGCATTAAGCCTCTGGCATACTTACAAGTGTCACCCTGATGCCTCTCCCTGTGGCTAAGAAATCAGAGCTGTCATTGTAACCAAGTCTGCAACCTGTGCTCGCGCCAATCTTTATGGTAAATTGAGGTCTTTTTTCAGGAAAATCAAGGGATAATTGCCCAGTATCAAAAGAAGATATGACCCCTGGGAGGAGAAAGGAGGCGTTCCTTTTGCCACTGGATGATTCTCTCCGGAATAACATAAATGGCTCTTCGAGAGACTATGTCTTTGATAAGCTGAGCTGCAACTCTGACAGCCAATCTGCTGAATGCCGAGCAGAGCACTCAGCTTTCTACAATGACTCAAAGGACACGGCCAGGCTGCAGATTTATTCTGCTGACTTTCCCTGCAGAGCTACTCAAGTTTTTCAAAGGCAAAAAGGAAGAACTCTTTCCTTACACCCAGGGAATTGCAGATTCCTCCTGGGATCTAAAGACAGAACGATGTTTGCTCAAAATCTGACATCATCGATGTGAACAACAAGATTTAAGAGCTGGAATGATGGCTGGCAATTTTAGTCTTTAGAGCAGAAGTTGGTTCAGCTCTTCAATCTGCCGGCAGGATCAGCAGCCACACAGGGCACATGGCGTGCCAGACTGGGAATGGGCTAATTTCAAAATTCATTCTCCTTCTCTCTGTACTTTCACATGACAATTGCAAATAGGCCAGATTCTTACCAAAGCACAGTCTTAGGTGGTATATTTCCCTGCACAAAGAAATTTCAAAGTAAAAACACAAAGGTGCTGTTACAAAGAGATAAACCGCAAAGCTTCCATCTTTTCTCCACAATGTTTACCTCCGTGAAATCTTATCCTTAGCCTGATAATTTTCTGAGGGATTTAAGAAACAAAATATATCCACAATAAACTATTAATAGCAGCATTCCTCCCTCACAATTTGTATGTCACTTCTTCAAGATGAGATTTTAAAAGAGAAAAGCTTTCTATGTATCCTAAGTTGAAAGTAACGGCCATGTGCTATGATTTATAGGACAGTCCCTCTATAGTTAAATAGATTCGACCCTCAACAGACTAAAGAAAACTAGGCTTGAGAGTTAAGATAAGCAATTTCTGTGTGAAACCTTTTTTATCTTATGACAAACAAAGATTTTAAAACATTAAAATTTAGAGACAATCAGTTCTATTTTTATTTAAAATATGCATTGCTTTTCTGAGCAAGTACCCTGAAATAGGTACTGGAGCAAGGGTAATAGCAATAGCGAAATATAGCACAGAAATTTATAAGCAGAAAATCAGAATAAGACTTTTTTCCCCAAGAGCAAAATATATAACCCTTTTGACAAAAACAAATGAAAAAAAGGGCAAAAATAAAGGCATTCTGCTTTATAAATAATACTGGCAAACAATAAGCATCTTACATTTTTAGATATAAATTTAGCTAAGTGTTTACTAATACTTGCAACTGTAACCCTTTCAAAGGGGCTTATCATTTGGTTATAAAGACTCAATTAAGATCAAGACTTGGCTCTTCCCTAACTCCAGATGAAGGGGCTTTTCTTGTACTGCAAGTCCCATTGAAAAAGGACATTGTGTTTTAATAGAAGTCACTGGCATATGGTTAAAAAGCTTAAGTTTGTCCGGTTCCATCCTTTGAGCAGAACACTGAGGTTCTCTTTCCTCTCCTATGAAAGAGCTTCCAGACAGCATCTCTTGCACCGTGTTCATAATGCACAATTTATTGGCATTTCGTTTCCTTTTTCTAAATGGCCGGGAGGGAAGAAGAGCTCCACAGCCACCGTGTGTGGTTAGTAATGGCGCTTTTACTTGTCATTGTACAAAGCCTGTTAAATATTTACAACACAGACAGCAATATCTAGTCCTAAACACCCAGTTGTGAGTTTGAATTTTTTTAGAAATAAATCTATGACAAGTTTTCCCCAGCAAAACGCCAGAAGACTTTACTAACAGCTTCAAGAGACCCAGCGGGTCCAGAGGAGCAGTTATAGGCCATCTGGTGATTACTTATTATTATTTATACAGCACTGTAGATGTACACACAGATGTGTTATGAATCCACATACAGAGTAGGCCCTAACAAGGGCTTCAGACAAAATGCGACTGCTGAGCAAGTCAATCTGCATTAAAGAAACACACTAACCAGAAAGAGGGAACACTCTGGCTGTTCTTCAATCTGCCGCATTAGCTGGAAGAGTATTTGATAAAAGAATGATGAATTCTACACGACGATGACAATATCTTGCAAGTTAACAACCTAGCTATATGTGGTTTTGCAGGGGTGGCAAAAGAGGGACTAACGAAGGACAGGCTCCCAGAGACAGAAGGCAGTTTGTGAAAGAAGGGACTAACAAACAGCCTCTCTCCTGATTTAGGAAGAACGGAGATACAAAGATACTGGATTTTATTTTTTTTCCACCAGGAATGCTCTGAGAACAGCTTCTGGGCTCCCATTCCAAATATTAAGTCATACCCAAGGAAAACAAGAGTGAATAACTGAAAAATTTCATCTTAATTTCCTGGGTATAGCTCTAATTAGGTTCATACAGCCTCTCCCCCACCCCCCCCACCCCCTCGGCAAACTGGAGCAGGGATGCTTTTAATCTACCATGTTCTTAGTAACATAACAATAACTGTAATACGAAAACCTAAAATAATCAACCACACGTTTCTAAGGGCAAGCGTCAAGAGTGCCAGATCTGACGTTAAAAACAGGTTGAATTCCTTGCTCTTAATACATTTATAGTTTTAAAAATCTCAGTCCCAATTTTGTCTACACAATGCAAAATGGTGGTCTACTTCCATCACAAGGCTACATAAAACTGCAGCATAGTCAGAGTGGACTGAAAGTTATTGCAAAATCAACATATTATTACAAAAAACAAGGTTAGCATTTGGCCTAATTGTGTATAATGCAGTGTATTTTCAGCTGCCTGACAGCATGCAGGCACTCTTACCAGATGGGAACTGGATGAATTATTGAATGAAATATGAATTATTAAATAAAAATTTGAATTTTTTTAAACTCTTGGCAGGGGGTGAGGAAGAAAGGCTTATCTGTCTGCCTGAAATTGCCCTCACCTGTCGAAGCATGTAAATATGGTACGTACCACCATAAATGGGGTTTACCTAACCAGCCACTTCTTTCCTTGTTATTCTCTAATTCAAGATGCTCCCCTAACATAAAGAATTAGTAACCAGCACCAACCCATTTTCCTTCTTTTCTTTTGTGTTAATGCCAGGTAATAGGGAAACATGCCAGAAGGATAGAATTAAAAATCCAGAGTCCCATAGTACCAGTATGGTCCATTTAAAGGGAGGGCTGGGATAACAGAGAAAGTCTCTATAGATTTGTGTTACATAGGCAATAAAACATATACCTTTGTAGTATGCCGGCATTTAACCAATCATAGAAGCTATTTGTTGCCTCATATATTACAAAGCAATAGAGATTTAAGGGATAATGTTCATGGAGGCAGAGGATACGAAGCAATAAACAGCACTGGAGGTTGGTTAAATGCCAAGTGAAGCCAGGACTACAGCACCATAAACATTATTCCTATTATATGACAAGATAAGGAGGTACAAGAAGCTGCCCTCAATCCCACCACAACTAGGGCTCTATTGCTATTCTTGGCCTTAGAAAGGGAAAGCAGGCCCTGGAGGTCTATGAGCTAGTTATGTGTTTCAGGTCTCAGATATGAACAGAACCTCAACCTGTACCTAAATATCCTCTGGGAGAAGAAAAGATCCGGTAGGACACATCCGTAGGGGAAAAAAAATAACAAGAGCTGATCAGGTCACACTGGACAGAGAAACAATCAAAAGATTTGTCCTTAAAAGGACAGAGTTGATACAGAGTTGGTTATGACAGAAATCTTTCTCAGTGGCTAATAATGGGATGATACTGTGCATTAGAAGTATCTCCTCCGAGGAAATGTGTCCCTGTTCTTAAGGAAATAGACATTCTAAGTAATAAGCTTATATGATCAGCTTCTGCTCAAAGGCTTTGTTATGATAACCAGAAGGGCTACTGAAATCTGTGTAATTTGTACTGCAAAACAGTGTCATGTTCCAGAGAGGGAGGTATGGGAATATGGAATTTGTTGATTTCTAGTAATAAAAACTGGACAAAAAACGTCTAAAAGATAAGTTATCTAACTGCATTTACAAATCCAAGATTAATGTCAAAAACATAGTACAGCTGACCTTCGAACCACACGGGTGTGAACTGGGCAGGTCCATTTGATAAACATAGTACAATACTGTAAATTTTTTTCTTCCTTACAATTTCCCTAATAACATTTGCTTTTCTCTGCTTACTCAATTGTGAGAATACAGTATACAGTACATATAACATACAAAATATGAGTTAATCAACCATTTATGTTATTGGTAAGGCTTTAGGTCAACAGTAAGCTATTAGTAGTTAAGTTTTTTGGGGGGGGTCAAAAGTTGTATGCAGATTTTCAACTCCCCACGGGTGTTCCTAACCCCTGTACTGTTCAAGGGTCAACTGTAATTGTTTCTGCTTGCACATAAAATAAAACAACTTTACAATCCATCTTTAAATAAAAACGTCTCTCAAAGCATCAAAAACTTAAAAGACTGGGGCGCCTGAGTGGCTCAGGTCATGATCTCTCGGTTTGTGGGTTCCAGCCCCGCGCAGAGCCCCACGTCGGGCTCTGTCTGTGCTGACAGCTCAGAGCCTGGAGCCTGCTTTGAGTTCTGTGTCTCCCTCTCTCTCTGCCCCTCCCCCACTCACACTGTTTCTCTCTCTCTCTCTCTCTCTCTCAAAAATGAATAAACATTAAAAAAAATTAAAAGAAAAAAAACTTAAAAAACTACCTAAATTCGGCACCAAACGAAACTTTTATTATTTTAATAACAGAAGCAAAGCCATTTTATGGTCACAATGGTTTTAATTAGATGCTATCTTATAAACATTTCAAAAACCCAAACCACTCAAATTCAACCAACCCTTTGCCACAGGGTATCTGGGGTACTGTTGCCTTAACAACACTAACCCATTCTCTGGAGGCAGCTCTATTAACTACTCCTGCTACCACATTCCATAGAGAGGTATTAGCAAGAATATTGGTTTCCCTAAGTTCCTATTCATGAGAGTGATTAGGCCTCAAGAGAAACACGGTCTCAACAGGAGAGCAGAAATGAAAGGGCTCAAAACACCCTCTCATCTGTCTTTTCAGACAAGAATGCAGAGAACACAACCTTCAGCAGCCATCTTTTTTAAAAAAAGTACATGCAGCATATTTAGAATTCAGCTGTGTCACATCAGACTTACTGTTGGGAAGTGGATCATGAACAGAATCCAAAAATAACAGCCATTAAAGACCTAGCAACCAAAACATGTTTACGTATCCATTGAAAGCCTGGTGGTTTTGATTATATGGTGGAGAGCATAATCCACTAGTCTATTTTAGGTAAATTTTCCTTTCACCTTCCCTTAATATTAAGGCGTAAGATGATTTCTGAGTTTAGGGCCCATTGGGTAAAGTCCGGGTACAGAACAGATATTGAAATAATGCAAGATTCACATAGTTTTCGTCTGTTGGTTGGTTTTTTAAGGATCAGTCTCTTGAATTGTAATTTGCTTTCATTCCTTCTTCCGCTAAGTGGTATACCGGAGCCACCAATTTTTGAGGCTTCTATGGCAGTAAGTTCCAAACCGTGTCTTGTAAAAATTACCATGGTCCTTATCGCCAGTCCTGGAATTTACATAGCCTTTTTAAAAAATTATTATTCTACCATTTCTGAAATAAAAAATGTGAATCAATGACAGAGGATTATACATAGCTTGAAGGCCTCAAAGGGGCTCCAGGATGAAACCATTTTCAAGGGATATAAGGAAGTTGGATGACAGGCCAAGGGTAGTTCGCTTTCCCAAATTTATCTTCTCTGCCAGATTTCCACTATTTCATATAATAGAAAGCAATCACAGTAAAATGAGTCTTGCAGAGATCCTAGAGTTAAATTTTACTTAGATATTGGGAGAAACTTGGAAGAAGACTAAATATAACTAAAGAACTACAATTTTACCTAACCATAAAGTTCTGACATGCAAAGGAGTTACCTTCATAGACTTAAGCCGGAGTTTTCTATGCTTTTCTATGAAACAAGTACCTTGAATCCAAAAGAAGATACTCATCTCCCTGAGTACCATATCCACTAAAGGGAAAAAAAGCCTTTGGGACTTACCATATCCACTAAAGGGAAAAAAAGCCTTTGGGACTTATACTAGAGGTTATAATGAGTCCTAACAACCAAAATACCAGCAGACAGTTCAGAAATGGGAGGAAGAATAGGGGAAGGAAAAGGCTTATGATAAACAGTACCCAACAATACAAAAGGAACCAAAGTAAAAAGTCCTACTGTTTTTACCACCTCTAGTCCAAAAAATGCAAAACAAAAAGAAACAAACAAACACAAAACCGTCTGGGATCTCACAAATTTCAGTGAAAACTACTCTTTTCTGATAGACAGTCTGAAGAAACCTATTTAAACTTTTCTTCTTCCGAGAGCTTAAGAGATGATTTTCCATTTTAATTTCTTTAAGTCCTTGTCTAGGTGGTTTTCAGCATACAACATATAAGAGGGGCACTGAGTAGCTTAAGCCATGAACAAAGAAAAATAAATGTAAGTATGAGAAAAATAACTCTTTTCACCAAAAATGCAGATTTTTAAAGGGAGATAAGTGAAAAGGGTCCCAGGTATCAATTATGGAAATCACAGTAACTACTGCTATCAACACATCCACACACAAAAATCTGGAGGGATCAAGTTCAGATATATATTCTAATACAGCTGTTTGAAAATGGAAACAAATTTATCCTAATTTCTCAGGTGGCTTCTATTGTAAAAGAATAAAACATAAATCACACGGGGAAAACATCCAACCAACAATAAAGTTGAAAACTCTGACAAGGAAGGAAATATACCCTATGATGCTGAATACTTCAGAATATAATGGCTTTTTTAGTCTTCTCTGAAATTTTCAGCATTTACTGGAATGTGGAATCATCCTTCTGCCCATTCCTTGTCACCACCCCCATCTCATTCACCTCTCAAATTCCAATTCCTAGGAATCTCTGGAACTTAACTCTCTCTTTTTGTCTAAGTATTTACAATGTTTAATAGAACTAGTCTGCAATCTCACATACCACCAGTAAGTGTCACTGGGCAGTCACATGGCATATTCCTAACTGAACAGAAATTCAACCTTCAGGTTCCATAAAATCAATTCATGAAGGCAGATAAAACTTTCTTTGTATTCCTTTCTTCATCCTTTGTGGAACATGGCAGTAGGGAAGGGTCTAGGAAAAAGAGTTAAGAAGGTGCAAAATGGGGAAGAAGAAAAAAAAAGGTAACTTCAACAAAATTACTTTATTAAAAAAGCATATAATGAAAAATATCTGACACAAAATGTACACATATGCAAATAATAACATGGCAGCTGATGAACAGCACAAGGCATTTCATGGCATAAAAGAGGGAAAATGGCTAAGAAATCTTGTAGTTCATATATCTGCTGCGACATCTCAGGTTCTACACTGGATTTGCCTTCCCTACATAGACAGATATCTGCCTTAGCTACCAGCAATGATTTTCTGGATCAACAGTCCAAAGAAACTTTTTTTTTTTTCTTATTTAAAAAATCCAACAGATTCCAGCAAATTGTGGTTCACAATGAACGGGTATATTCTCGGCTGCCTATTCTAAATATGTTAAGCAGACTTTTATATCCATTGAAGGTTGAGGAAAAGATATTTCTAAACTTGTTTTGTATTTAGATGGATAGCTTTATAAAGGAGGAGAGAGCAACATGTATTCCCCAACACTGTGTGTCGGGAAACAAACACCAGTAGAATAACAATATGAAAGAGAGCAAGGCAGATTTCATTACGGTAGAGTGCCTACACTTCCTCATAACATGGATTTACACACTGCAAATCCTCTGATCTGATTACCTCCAGTGATCACGTAAAATACCGGCTTTAAACTCTTTGCCTTAGTGATAAAACAGCCACTTTGATTCACAACGAGACATTCACAATAAAGTATATTGTAAACGTACCTGTCCACAGCCCGGGGCATTGCACACAAACGGTCTGTCGTCTCCCATATTTCATATAGCAGAGCGGAGCTGAGGAGGGGGAGGCAGGGGGAAAAGTTATGTTAAATACGCTGGAGTTAAAAAAAAAAAAAAAAAAGTGCTTCAAAAATATCAAGCCTAGAAACAGGTGCTCCAAGAATGCTGTCTATCAAAGCTATAAACACAGGCTACTTTGGGGAGACCCATTAGACAGGTGGCATATGATCTACCGCGCCTCAACTGAAACTTTTAATTAGAAAAATTTAGACCTCAATAGTCAAGGAATTTCAAACCTTTTGCTAGATTTTCCCTCTTTCTGCTACAGTATATAACACACTCCTCCAGTCTACTGAATTACAACCAGTGCAGTTCCCTATGTCAATAAATCCACAGAACATTCGATGCGGAAGCCATATTTCTGAACTAGAGAAGACCAAAATTTGTCATTTAATTAATTAAGGGATTATAGGAGGGGTGCTCCATTTTACAGGGCTATAATCTGGCTCCCTGGTGTATAAACTACGAGACTGTTGGCAAGGGCCGTTTATCCCAGATTATTGCCAAAGAAAACAAAGCACCCATCCTATTGGGCTACACGGGAAATGATTTTCATTAATAAAAAAATAAAAATAAAAACCTTCTCTCCCCACTGGGAGCCTCCTTCTCCCCCCACCAATCGTCTGTGGCAAATGGAGAAATATCGGTGCCCTTCCCCCTCTAATTCTATTTATGGCTAGGTTTTTAAAAGCAGCAATAAAACAAATGTCGACTCTTTGGGGGTTTACTGGGTGAATATGTTCCGGCTGTTTGTGCTGCTCTCGGCCAGAGTTCTTGGGCTGCTCTGTTGCAGCCAACAGATGTGCGCTGCTGCAGGGGATAAAAGAAATGGCACTAAAAGGCATCACCATCCATCCTCTCTATTTCTCTGAAGAATTTAACAGGGCTTACACTGTTGTTGTTTTTTAATTATTGAGGCTAAACTCTTGAAATGTTGATAGACATTCCTTGTCAAAGAACAATAATTCCAATATGAATGTGTTGGGAAAATTTCTCATTTCCCAACCAGGAATAAAAATAGAGGTGGAGGTAGATAAGGATGAGAAATGCAAATCCTAGGGAAAATATTCCTAAAAGATAAACAGTGTTTTGAAGGGGTGGGGGGAAGGGCATAAAAACAGTCTTCATAGAATAAACTCCTAAAGGACATTTTTGAACATCCTTCTACAAGAAAGAAAGGGGTATAAAAGAATATTAACAAGGGAAGATGAAAGAGGAAGAAGAAGAATTTGAATATGCCTAGAAACAACTTCAGAACTGTAACCAAAATCAAAAGGTCAGAGTTAACCTCACTCAGGTCTGCATTAAAATAAAATGTTAAAATGCTGGACTGAATTTGGTAATCAGAAAAGCATGTGTAAAACTCAGAGGGTAGCTAGGTAACATCTCTTCTACTCTCTTAAGACTCACTCTGGGGTTGGAAACCAGTATTTCTGGTAGTCTGATCAGTAATTCCACAACTAATCAGTGTTCAAAATTGTGGGGTGCCCCATAAAATTGAACGGGCTTCTTAGTCATCTTTCAGGGTGATAGGAACAGGGTCTAACTATGAAGGAAACTGATGCTGCAGCATTGCTGTAATGGAAGGGAGCCTGTATGTACATAGGTGTACACAGATTTATATCACATTTAGCCAGGATAAATTGCTTCAATAAATTCTGTTCCTAGGAGAAGCCAGCTCGAGCTGATGATTGGGTACTGGGAAAATGAGAGCTTTATTCTTCTTCACACAGCCCCAGGACAAGGGGGCTTTCTGGTTTGTTTGTTTTAAATACGTGATGAGTTTTTTAGCACTTTCTGGAACTGTGACATAGTGCAAAAAATAAATACAAGTAAATAAAAGTAAATAAATACAAAGACCAAGGCCACTAGGACTGAAAATTCAGAACATTTCTGGAAAGCAATTCATCTCTGGAAAAATTCCTAACTGCTGTGCTGGAGATAATTCCACTTCCTACTCCCCAAACCTGCTTTCCTGATATAATCACAAAATGAGAATTTTATTTCAACAAGGTCCTCTAACAGATTTTCAACCAGGACTAAAACTACAAGGGCTAGAGCAGACATAACATAAGGAATCAGGCAGGATTCCTTCCTTTTACCTTGGTTCTGTTATTTGAGGCTAAATGTTCTGTCTTCTACCTAGAAGAGGAAAAGGGTGCTTGCTGGCTGAGGATTAGGGCAGCACTGGCACAGAGAGGGATTAAATACACTCTGGAACAATTTCCCTCAAACCACAAAATTCAAAATTTAACTTGGTTTTCTTGGTTTTGTACAATCACATCACAATATATGGCTTCCAAATTTTATTTAACTGCATCCTTACTAGGAATAGAAATGCAATATCATGACTTTCTAAAAGAAAACAAAAGGCAAAACCAAGTTGGGGGAAAAGTATTAAATGTAACAGAAGCAAGCATTTTCATGGCTCTTTAAATACTGAAATCTGACAGTCACTAACTGGGATTTCCTGCTTCCTTCCCACTTTACTAGCTTTTGTTTTGCCATTTTCACCAAAAGGAAGGTCACAATGGGAGGAAGAAGGCCCTCTTTCCTAAGTACCCACAATTATTCTTAAATCATTCCTCCATCTCTTGCTCTTTTTCATTTCCATCATTCTTGCTTTTTCACTTCAAAGTGATTTGTCTTTTTAAAGAATATTTAGCAACAACAATAATGATCTGTTCTCCCACTTAAAATTCTAGGGGCACCTGGGTGGCTCAGTCAGTTGAGCGTCCAACTTTGGCTCAGGTCATGATTTTACGGTTCACGGGTTTGAGCCCCATGTAAGGCTCTGTGCTGACAGCTCAGAGCCTGGAGCCTGTTTCGGATTCTGTGTCTCCCCTCTCTCTCTGCTCCTCCCCCACTTGTGCTCTCCCTCTCAAAAATAATAAACATTAAAAATAAATCCCGGGGCGCCTGGGTGGCTCAGTCGGTTGAGCGTCCGACTTCGGCTCAGGTCATGATCTCACAGCTTGTGAGTTCGAGCCCCACGTCGGGCTCTGTGCTGACAGCTCGGAGCCTGGAGGCTGCTTCAGATTCTGTGCCTCCCTCTCTCTCCGCCCCAACCCACTTGCATTCTGTCTCTGTCTCTCTCAAAAATAAATAAACATTAAAAAAAAGTAAAAAAAAAAATCCTGTTTACATCTTTTTAATTCCCAATCTGCTGCATCAATTGCTACATATAGAGAATGTGTTGCTTATTTCTATTTGATACTTAAAACAAATCTCACACATGTGAGAGGTCAAACTGATGCCTTCTCAAAAACAAAACCAACACATTTCTATAGTATAAACAGACTGAGACAAAGGTGAAATCTTGAATAATAATGCTGCCATTCACTAGAATGTAACTCACGGCCCATTTGTAACTGTACAACTTGACAAGTAGATCACTTGTCTGGGCACGACACTCAAGTCTGCTGTCTTCTCCATGATCTATTCCTCAGGATGAAACTCAAGCATTTTATAGAACTAGCCAACAAATGAAAGGCAAAGCATACATATATTGAGAGATACTTCCAAGGGGAAGTGAGATGCTTTCAGAGGAGATCGTAGAACAGGAAAACAAAGATGCTGAAAAAGGCTATCCTAGAGGCCAAGTCTGCAGAGAAAAAGGCTCATGTACTAGACTCACCAGAATGCATAAATGATAAAAATTACTATTTATTCAAAAGACAGAAAGTTATCTGAATGCTCAGAGAGAAGTGAAGAAAATCCAAGGTTCAGACACTGATTTTTATTAACTGGGATAATTTCATAAAATCTGTTACATAGTTTTGACAGAACCAGAAGTATATCCTAAAATGGTCAATGTGCAAATAAGAAAACTGATTCTCTATGTGTACACACACACAGGTGTATCTACACACAGGTATATCTATCCTTTTTTCTTCTGTTTCAACAGAATGAGGATGGAATCTGTCACCGAGGACTACAAAGTCAGTTCTCTGGACCCAGGTGTAATATGATTATTTCTTTAGTAACCAATTGCTGTTCATAAAATGGCCCAATTTTTGTAAGGAATAAAAGCCATATATGAACACACCCAAGGCCCTGTTCTTAGTTCCTAATAACAAAAAGCAGATACTACTAAGTATATAAAATGAGAAGAACATATTAATATCAAAAAACATTAATATTAAAGATTCATGAAAATCTAGAAAGGGTTCAGACTAGCTATCATTCATTCATTCAAAATGTATTACTTAGGAACTACTAAGTGCCAGGCAAAGTGGACATAAAAAGACAGAGGCACCTGGGTGGGTCAGTCAGTTGAGCACCCAACTTTGGCCCTGGTCCTGATCTCGCAGATGGTGTGTTCACACCCCACATTGGGCTGACTGCTGTCAGCACAGAGCCCACTTCGGATCCTCTATGCCCCTCTCTCTGCCCCTCCTCTGTTTGCACTCTCTCTCTCTCTGTCTCTCAAAAATAAATACACATTTTTTTTGAAAAAGACAATAATCCTTTGCAAAAAAAAAAAAGAAGAAGAAAGAAAAGAATCTTTCACTCATCTGTGTCAAAGAAAAACTACAGCCGAACAGTAGTTAAAGCAGTAAAAAACAGATTTTATTCAGAACTATTGTAATAGGGGGAAAGAGACCTCAGTGCAGAACTGGGCTCTGTTCTAAATACATCATGGACAAGTGGAAATTTACAGCCAACGACCACAGTAGGGGTTAATGGATAGAAAATTACTAAAAGGAAATATCAGGACAAAGGGGGATTCTGGCTAAACCGACCTAATAAGATTTTTTTTTAACGTTAATTTATTTTTGAGAGAGTGGGGGAGGGGCAGAGAGGGGGCCAGGGGATATGAAGTGGGCTTTGTGATGACAGCAAAGAGCCCGATGTGGGGCTCAAACTCATGAACCAGTGAGATCATGACCTGAGCCGAAGTCGGATGCTTAACCAACTGATTCACCTAGGCATCCCCAAATTCTTGCTAAAGATGGGCTAGAATGATCACATATAACCTGGGGGATTGAGAAAGATGGAAAACCTGATCAGATGTGAGGGTAATCAGATATCGAAGGCGGGGGGGGGGGGGTTCTTGCTACAACTGTATCTTACAAGAAAGTACACAGGTAGGCCTACAAGAAGTTTCTCGAACCTGACTAAAATTTGGTCAAAGAATCTTTGTCAACTGGCATAAGAGATGCCACGTAAGTGGTAAGAATGATGGCTTAATTTAAAGTTCAATTAGTCAGATTGATCAGTATATATATTAAATCCCTTGCTATTTCTCTTATTCTTTGTGGTCATTTGTCAAGTTCCTTTGCTAGCCAATTCCAGAGTATAGACAAGAGCACACAAAAGAGGGATTAAAACTCTTGGTAAAAGGGGCACCTGGGTGGCCCAGTCGGTTAACCGTCCAACTCTTGATTTCAGCTCAGGTCGGCTCAAGTCATGATCTCATGGTCTGTGAGACTGAGCCCCGTGTTGGGCTCTGTGCTGACAGCTCGGAGCCTTCGTGGGATTCTGTTTCTTCCTCTCTCTCTGCCCTTCTCCCACTTGCGTGTGCACTCTCTCTCTAAATAAACATTAAAAAAAAAATAAAGACTAAAGTCTAATGACATATTTTAAGTATATACTTTACAGCTACTTTGTGCCTAAGGTACTTGATGTGACTTAGTACAACCAACTAACTCTATGCTTTCCTTATCATCCAAATAACATAGAGGAGGCTCCATAGTTTTTGGTTAGAGCTTTAAGAAATTGGGAGAAGGAAGCTATTTGTCAAATTAACCCTTCACTGGCCCTTGAAAACAAAACCTAGGCCAGAGCTGTTAAGATATATTTTCAAGTATAAAAGAATGCAGTAGAAAGGGCATCTTCATATAAGACTTTTGGGAGTACATACTTGAACAATCGTTCTGGAAAGCCATCTGGCAATATTTATATTAAGTGTCTTAAAATGTTTTATATTCTTTGAACAAATCATTCTTTCAAGACTTTATTCTGAGGTTAAAGCCCAAAACATGGATCACTTATGTATTAAAATGTTCATCATAGTTCTATTTGTAACAACAAAAAAGGAACGGAAATTAAACATTTAAGAAGAATGGATAAATATAAATTAAGATATTGCCTTACAATAGACTATATTTAAGTTGTTAAGAATAACGTTTCTGAAAGCTATCTAATGACATGAGAAAATGCTATACATTCTGTAGGGGGAAAAAAGCAGGCTATCAAATTGCATATGTGGGGCACCTGGGTGGCTCAGTCAGTTGGGGGCCCGACTCATGCTCAGGGCATGCTGCATCAGGCTCTCTGCTGTCAGCAAGGAGCCTTCTTCTGCTCCTCTGTACCCCTCCCCCGCTTATGCTCGCTCCCTCTCTCTCTCTCAAAAAGAAAATAAACATTTTAATTTAATTTTTTAAAAAAATTTTAATAAAAATAAATAAAATTGCATATGCACCATAATTCCAAATCTACAAAAAAAGAAAACAAAATAGGGACGATGCCTGGCTGGCTCAGTCAATAGAACAAGTGACTCTGAGACTCTTGATCTTGGGTTCATGAGTTCAAGCCCTACATTGGGTGTAGAGCCTACTGAAAAAAAAAAGCAAAAAAAAAAATAATAATAATAATAATAAGCATAAAAAAGATAAGGGAATTAGCATCAAATGTTAATAATGATTATCTCTGGGTAATGGTATTCCAGGTGATTTTGTCTTCTTCTTTGTACCTTCAGAATTTTCCAAAGTCTACAATGATCACAGATTGCTTTTAATAAAAATACAGAATATGATGTAAGCTAATAAAAAAAAAAAAATGCTGATCTGCATGACTGAAAAAAAACAAAACATGTCTAATGAGTTTCAAAAAGGCCCACATCTGCTAGACTATTCCAAAGTACTAAACAGCATACTTACAAATCATATAAGGTTGTTCGTTCTCTACTACAAAGCAACAGAACCAACTGACAAATTAACAAGTTCAAAATGGACTACCAAAAAATCTTTCTAAAATTATAAACTAACAGCTCATATAGAAATAGACACAGTGGAAATTTAAACATAACGATACACAGGGTAATCAAGCAGTTCAAGATAGTTCCTCCTTTGTTACCTTCAAGGACTCATTTTCAGAATCCTATGAATGCTCCCTAACAACTAGTATTACTTATATTAAACATTCAGAAATGGCCCCATCCATTCATCATAAAGAGAATAAAGAGCTGAAACCAAGCTTAGCAGGTACTGAATGCCTTTCAGCTCAGCTATAAACAAGCTAAAAAGTTTAGACAGGCACCCAAACAGAGCTCTATGGGCTCCATTTCCTTATGATATTAAAAAGAAAGAAATTATATACAAACAGTTCTCCTCCAAGAACATAACTTTGGATACTAAGTTTCTGACTCTAAGATAATTTAACTGCCGCCAAGCAAAGAGTACAAACACCAAAGATCTCTACCACAGCAGTCTCAACATTTGATTCTCCATAGGATACTTGGTGCTACTGTGATTTGCATTACATCTAGAAAAATGATTTAAGGAAAAAATGCCAATAAACATATGAACTGTGAGACTATAATACATGTTATGTGAATCTCAGAAAACAAAGACTCAAGTTTTACTAGGCAGATTATTTAGGAATTGAAATTTCTGTTCATAAATTCTGAGTTTGTTTTCCACTGTGTTATTTAGCATAAAAACAGTTTAGCATATATTATTTCAATAGTACGTAAACTAACTGCCCCAAAAGGACAATATAGAAAGCACATACATCATTACAATCTTAAACTAACTTGCCTTACTGTTTTATATCTGGGTAAAAACACAAAGCGTAAAGCACTTCGCTAACTAACAGACTGGAAAACAGAGGTACAGAGTTATAAAAAAATGGGCAAAAGATGAGTCAAGAGGTTGAGGTTGGCCTGAATCCTAGTTACCTATTCTCACACACCTGAAAGAAGATATAAAAATTGACAGCACATCTTTTTAGGACTCCTGAAAATTATATGACAACTTGTATATTATATAACTACTTCCAACTGAATTGTGTCTTTCCAAAAGTTTACACACAGTAGGTGTTTCTTACATGTTTATTATATAAATGAATATCCAGAAATATGAATTTGAGGGATTATAAGTTCTTGGAGCATTGTTTTTGTCTAGGGAAATTAAATAATGTTATAGTTTTAACATTAAGTATATTTTATTATAAACTTTTTCAATTTACAATCCAGTTCTAGTATATGTCAAGGATTGGCAAACTTCAGTCTGTGGGCCAAAGCCAGCCTGCCACCTGTTTTTGTATGGCCCACAAGCTAAGAATGGTTTTTACATTTTTAAATGGTTGAAAAAAGCCATAAAAAGAGTATTCCAGAACACATAAAAATTATATGAAGTTTGGGGTACCAGGGTGGCTCAGTTGGTTAAACGTTTGACTTTAGCTCAGTTCATGATCTCACGGTCCGTGAGTTCGAGCCCCACACTGGGCTCTGTGCTGACAGCTCAGAGCCTGGGAGCCTGCTTCAGGTTGTGTGTCTCCCTCTCTCTGCCCCTCCCTTAATTGTGCTCTGTCTCTCTTTGTCTCTCAAAAATAAACATTAAAATAATCATCATAATTAAACGATACATGACGTTCAAATTTTAGTGTCCATAAAAAAAAGTTTGAAGGGCAAACAACCAAGCTTATCCTTTGCATGTTGTCTATGGCTACTTTCGTGCTACAATGGCAGAGTTGAGTACTTACAACACAGACCTCACGCCTGCAGAGCCTAACATATTTACTCTCTGGTCTTAGTTTGCAAACTCTTGATATTCATAAATAACTATTATTAATTAAAGTACATGCTTAATTAGGAGATCCCAATTATAAGAAATGTCAGAGTATATGTGTTAATTAATAAGAACTTTTATAATGTGACTATTTAACCAATTCCTTTTTATTTGACTACAAATTTTAGAAATTAGGTTTTCTTTTTTCTTTTCTTTTTTTTTTTTTTTAAGTAATCTCTACACCCAACATGGGGCTCAGATTCACAACTCTAAGATCAAGAGTCCTATGCTCTTCTGCTTGAGCCAGCCAGGCACCCCAGAAATTAGGTTTTCTTAAAATAAGATTAATTAATCTAGCTCTATAGTTCTCAATCTTTAGCATATTCACCTGGGCACCTTGAAAAATGCTGATTCCTATGCCTCCTGGATTCTCTTGGCTTTGGGACCCAAGAATCTACACTTAAAAAAACACCCTGGGTAATCCCAATGCAAATGGTCAGTAACCCAGCATTTGAGAGGCACTAAAGTGGTTGGAAAGTTTAGTTCTTCCACATAGTAAACGCGTGTATTTTTCCAGTTTGGTACTATCAGACAGCAGTTCTCAAAGTGGGGTGCAGGGATGCCCATAGATCCCTGAGACCCTTTCAGAGGGCCGTTCAAGTCATAGATGGGTAAACCATCTGTTTAAAGGGCAAGATAGGCTAATTCATTTTAACATAATAAAGTATTAAAAGTTCACAGGTGGTTTTAGATTCTACACAACAGCTAACCTTTAAGAAACTACCACATTTTGGATTCTGGTATAGTATCAAGGAAAGACTATCTACAACTATCTGAAAAGAATCTTTCCTTTTCCTATCAAGTATCAGTGTGAGCCCAGGTTATCCTCATATACTTCAACCAAAACAACATATTGTAACAGACTGGATGCAGAAGCAGATATAAGAATCCAGCTGTTTTCTATTAAGCCAGATGTTAAAGAGATCTGAAGCCCTTCCCCTAAATTTTTTTGACACTATAATACAGTTATTTATGCTATCATTTTAAAGTAATATTTTTTCGCGGTGCCTGGATGACTCAGTTGGTTGAATGCCCAACTTCTGATTTCGGATCAGGTCATGGTCCCAGGGTTATGGGATGGAGCTTCGCACAGGACTCCGTGCTGAGCATGGGGCCTGCTTGGGATTCTCTCTCCTCTCTGCCCCTCCCGCCCTCCACTCTCTCATGCACTCTCTCTCTAAAAATAAATAAATAAAACACATTTAAAAATAAAATAAAATAAATATTTTTTCAACTGCTCCATTGTAATTTCTAGTATGTTCAATATCAATAGATATAACCAAGACAAACCAAAGCCCTTTGGAGTCCCCAACAATTGTAGAGTATAAAGGGATAGGTGCTGAGACCAAAAGCAGTTTGAAACCCATTGCTTTAAGAAATACACAAACAGTAGAATACCCTGGACTGATCAAAGAGAAGGTTAAAATTAATTTCTGGATTTCGAGCTCTGACATGCAGGGACAGGTTTCAAAAAAAAGGAGCCAGCTTAAATAGACCAAATAGTTTTGTAGCAAATGACTGAAAACAGATGGGAGTGAGAATTAGGCTGAATCATAAGTTAGGCAACACATGGCCAAAGCTTAGAACCTATCTGGAAGCAGCTTCATATAGGCAACTACTTGACTAGAATTTTTTTTTTTAAGTCTCTCTAGGCTTTTGGAGGATTCAAGGAACTATTCTGAGCTATCCTCAGAAAAGTTAATAAAGCAAAGACAAAGAAGCAACAACTTGCTAAGCAGGAAGCAGAGTTAGAAATAACTAGAGAACATTATACCTATTTATGTTTGGCTTCAATATGCATTTTAGGAGTTGAAAAATTCCTGGAAAATGGTAAGCTGTCAAAAATCTAATGTTGGGGGCGCCTGGGTGGCTCAGTTGGTTAAGCATCTGACTTCGGCTCAGGTCATGATCTCACAGCTTGTGAGTTCGAGCCCCGCGTCGGGCTCTGTGCTGACAGCTTGGAGCCTGGAGCCTGCTTCGGATTCTGTGTCTCCCTCTCTCTCTCTGCCCCTCCCCCACTCATACTCTGTCTCTCTCAAAAAATAAATAAACATTAAAAAAATTTTTTTTAAATCTAATGTTGTGTTTTGTGTTTTTTCCTACTCATTTTCAGATAAAGTATCATCACTAAAACAATAAACCAACACCAGTCAACCCCAAAACACTAATCTTTTAACTTTTTTAAATGTTTATTTATTTTTGGGAGAGAGAGAGAGAGAGAGAGAGAGAGAGAGAGTGTTCAAGTGGGGTAGGGACAGAGAGAGAAGGAGACACAGAATCTGAAGCAGGCTCCAGGCTCTGAGCTGTCAGTGCAGAGCCTGATGCAGGGCTGGAACCTACGAACCACAACATCATGACCTGAGCCAAAGTCAAACACTTAACTGAGCCACCCAGGCGCCCCAAAATACTAATCTTTAAGGATAAATTTAACATCTTCATGAACTTACTATTTTTTTTTTATGGACTTAATTTAAACAGACTGCAAACAACAACAAACCTGATAGACTTTAACATTAAACTCCAGTATGAGGTTGGTCCTAGATAAGAAATTGCTACAGTTACCTCATGATGACAATCATGGCAATGGTTAGAAACTGTCCAGGGGGTGGGGGTGGGGGGGGTATCTATTTTCTAAGACTGTCCACAGACTGGCAACACGGTGATCTGTTTGGGGTATTCTAATGTTCACTGATTGTCTTTCAACAGTCCCAAACACAGATGTATAAAATATCAACAAACTACTGCTTGCCCATAACTTAAAACAATAAAGAAAATGGTGCTACAGGAGACAAGTTAGTATCAGAAATACCAGAAAAACCATGTTAAATAAAACCAACATGGTGTCACTCAAGTTTGATAAAGCTTAAATAAACATTACTGGCAAGAAACTTGGTGCCAACACAAATCATTTATAGCAGTCATATGTTCTATCCAATAAATCATCCTGTTTTTATAATATAGTCAGGCATATTCGTATTCAAAAAGAATGATTACACTATTTTTTAATGTGAAAAAAATGTAATTTTTCTACCACATTGTAAATTTTAAGCCCCAAATACAGTATGACCAATTTAGCATATAAATCTCCTTTGTCCATTATGTCAGCAAAAAGCACTATACCAGATAAGAAGATATTAATAGGTAATTCTACTCAAAACAAGTTGCATTTTGTGAGAAGGTGGGGCTATGTCAAAACAATGTCCCACAGAGGCCCAAGCCACAAGCTCACAAAAAGTGACTTTTTAAGCTA
Organism: Panthera uncia; assembly: GCF_023721935.1. NCBI lineage: Eukaryota > Metazoa > Chordata > Mammalia > Carnivora > Felidae > Panthera > Panthera uncia. Next base: position 77,562,141 of record NC_064809.1, read on the forward strand.
AATCATGGCTCTTGTTAGACCTTCATAAATTGACATTTATTAAGGATAAATGCAGTACTGAATAGAAAAGGGAAACCTTTTTTTATTAACTAAACTCTACCTCCAACGTGGAGCTCGAACTCATAACCCCAAGACCAAGAGTCTCATGCTCTACAACTGAGCCAGCCAGGTACCCCCAAAAGAGAAATTCTATACATGCTTGGGTTTCAAATGTATGAGAACATTTAGAATTAAAATCACCAAAAAATGAGAAAAAGCTAACAAAGTGAAGTTGTGAGTCTCTAATGAGTTTTGTTCTCCTACTAAGTGTTCTTATACCCTTCACAATACTAATGTAGTAACTCACAGTTGCCTTAGTTGGGAATCTTTCCTAGGTGTCTGCTTACAAAGCTTTAAAAACTACATAACAAACTGGTCTTTTCATAAAATTTTTCCTTAAATATAACACTCATCCTTCCTCTCTAAGGAAGCCAAGCAGTATACATTTACTTTCAAAACTAAACTGAATCTTCTTCATTGTATACAGGCAGTGGGTATATTATTCAAATCCTTCCCCCACCAAAAAAAGTTTCTAAACAAAAGGATAAACAAGAGAAGGAAAGGAAACAAAATACTATGACTTAAGGAAAGAAAAAAAAAAAAACATTCTTTCAATACAAAGTGTCCACCAGGGAAATTTTGGAAAGAAAGTATCATGATGAAATATTTAAAGACATGAAATGACCCCAATGCAAAATATTTGTTGTTGTTGACTTTTGTTTTTTGGGTTTTTGTTTTGTTTTGTTTTGTTTTGTTTTGTTTTCTGGTGTTTTTGCTCAAAGGAGTTATTTCTTGTCATTTATGTTCCTTACTTTTTGTTTAGCCATTCCCACTGGGTCAGTAGAACCATTTCAATTTCATTTTCTTTACACTCTATTTTTCTTCCTGATTCTTCAACAGTAAGTTCTTTGATCTGAGTTTCTATTTATGAATGTGTGGACTGGAAAGGACCTTGAGGGGTCGTCAAGTCCATCCTTCTGCTTTCCAGGAGAATTCGTAACTTAACAATCTCAGATGGATGAGAAGCTATCAAAAGAAGATGCATCCTGTCCCTAATGGCATGCTACTTTATTCTGCACAGACATTTCCATTCACAATTTGCAATTTTCTAAAAGTGAAAGTAAAAATTAAAACCCCAAAAGAGGAAGGTGCTTTAAAAAATGCATTTATCAGCTAAAACTGCTCAAACATAAATTCAACTATCAGGTCTAAAATTAACACACAGGAAAGTTGTTGGCTGCCAACATCGTCTTTAGTCCCTAGAGAGATGTCTTCTGATTTCTGGCTTATTGCTAGCACAATTTTACCTACAGCACAGAACATGGCAAACTTAGCCCACCACATCAATAAACTGTAATTATAAATGTCAATTTTGTGTGTGTGTGTGTGTGTGTGTGTGTGTGTGTGTATGTATTTTCTTACAGGTGGTATAGGTTTTTATTCCAAACAGAAAATGAAAACTTAGGTCTAATTTGGAGGTATCAATATTATGGGGCAGCTACAATATAACTGTTACATGGGCAAAAGTTTAATTTTTTAATACGTAACTTAAAATGTTGAGGGAATGGGGTGCCTGGGTGGCTCAGTTGGTTAAGCGTCCAACTGACTCTTGATTTCGGTTCAGGTCATGATCTCACAGTCCTGGGACCAAGCCCTACGTTGGACTCAGTGCGGAGTGTGAAGCCTGCTTGGGATTTTCTCTCTCTTTCTTTTTCTCTCTCAAAAATAAATACTTAAAAATAAATAAATGAATAAATGAATAAAATGTTGAGGGAATGACATTTCTTCTTAAAAGTTTCTTTTTTTTTCCTTCCTAAAAGTTTCTAAAACAGAATTTCACCTGATGACAAAAAACATCCAACTATGAAGAAACACTGTTAATCATTCTAGAATTGTTTAAAAAATAAAGAAAAAGTAAAAAAAAAATAAATAAAGCAGGACCAGCAATGTTCGAAATGGGAGGAAAATTACAGCTAAAAAATAGGGGAATTATTATTTTTTTTAATGTTTATTTATTTTTGAGAGAGAGAGAGATAGAGCATGAGCAGGGGAAGGGAAGAGAGAGAGGGAGACATAGAATTCGAAAAAGGCTCCAGGCTCTGAGGTGCCAGCACAGAGCCTGATGTGGGGCTCGAACCCACGAATGATGAGATCATGACCCAAGCCGAAGTCGGACGTTCAACAGACTCAGCCACCCAGGCGCCCCCAAAATAGGGGAATTATTAAATAGATGGCTTATGAACAACCGGCAAGTAATCTAGTGATCTATAAACACTAGCGTAACATAGCTAGGTAGCAACTAATGTTTAACTTCATTTCTTTTTTTTTTTTTTTTTTTTCAATGTTTATTTTTGAGAGATGAGAGAGGGAGAGAACGTGAGCGGGGAGGGAGCAGAGAGAGGGAGACATAGAATCCAAAGCAGGCTCCTGGCTCTGAGCTGTCAGCACAGAGCCCAATGTGGGGCTCGAAATCAAGAACTAAACCCTGAGATCATGACCCGAGCTGAAGTCGGACGCTTAATTGAGCCCAGGAGCCCCTAACTTCATTTCATTTTTTAACAGGTCACTAGCCTAGGAGCTCAGGGATAGGTCAGAGACAATATATTTAGATTTCAACAAGATACCTCTTCATATTTCACAGGAAATGTAGGTTAAGAACATAAAACAGTAGGTGGATTCACAATTGAGTTTTACCCGAAAGGTTGATTAATGGAGTGCTGATTTACACAGCATCACTCCACTCTTACTTATTTTTACCAGTGACCTAAAACAAACACATAGGGGTCATGTTTATGTCTTGCTTATCAAATTTATCTATCAATGATACAAATATGAGAATATGACACGAGGAATGGCCAAGAGGCTAAATAACATTATTAAGCTAAAACAATAAACACAAACTAACAAGATGACAATAACAAGGATAAATGTAAGGTCATCAATTACATGTAAAAAATTACACAAATCAATGCGATCTTAGACTTTAAGAACAGAGCTACCAAGTGCAGCAGAAAAGAGGCCATACTCTCCCTTGTACTATGTATTGATCAGATTATACCTGAGATGTCATTATTTCAGTTCTAGATAAGAAACCCTAAAGATTCAGGCAACCGAGTTGATGAGCAACATGAACTTTATTAAAAATGGTCATTTGAGGAATGGCTGAAATAACTTGGGATATCTATCCCAGTAAGAGAAGCCTCTCTTCATGGGACATAACCGTCCTCAAATATTTGAAGGGCTACCATGTTGACAAATAATTAGGTTTATTTATTGTAGCTGCAAATGGCAGAACTACAGAGCTTCAGCACAATGTAAAGAATGTTCTTTTTTTATTTAAAAAAAATTTTTTTTAACGTTTATTTATTTTTGAGACAGAGAGAGACAGAGCATGAACGGGGGAGGGTCAGAGAGAGAGAGACACAGAATCCGAAACAGGCTCCAGGCTCTGAGCTGTCAGCACAGAGCCCGACGCAGGGCTCGAACTCACAGACCACAAGATCATGACGTGAGCCGAAGTCGGCCGCCCAACCGACTGAGCCACCCAGGCGCCCCAAGAATGTTCTAAAAGTAGACCTCCAATAATGGGATAGGGTATCTGTGAAGTGGGGACCTCTTCCTTATAACATTAGGAAGTGAAAAGACCCAACTACCAGGGATTCCAAATATAATGTATTTTCACATTTCATGAATATATTGATCCCCAAAGAAGCCTGCTGCAGGAAGACAAAATTCAAAAACCGGATGCTTAAAAATTGTTTTCCTTGACATGTTTCTAAATAGGTGGAAGACCTTTTCTCTTTTTTAAAGTTTATTTATTTATTTTTTTAGTATTCTCTCTCTACACCCAACATGGGGCTCGAACTCATGACCCCAAGATCAAAAGTTGCAAGCTACACCGACTGAGCCAGCCAGGTACCCCGATGGAAGACTTTTTCATGAACTCTAAAATCATAATACCATTTTCAGAGAAACCAACAACAAAAGAAATTAATGCTTCTTCTTTCTTAATGAATGCTGCATTTGTTTTTCTCAAAGAAACAACATCTGCATCTTAACTTTAGTACCTTTATCAAGGGATAAGGGACAATTATATGCCAGCCTGCCAACTAGTCTCAAGAAGAGAGCTGTCTTTGTTATGCATGTACAAGGCAATGCTATTTGCTCCACCTAAAACTTCCTTGCAAGGAGAAGACTCCTCCTTATCAGGCGTGGATGAGGCTGCTTGAACACTGACTCCCTCCTACTGAAGCCTAGGAAAAACTCAGTCTTGACATGTACAAAACAGTAACTTGTGAGAACTTCAGAGCAGCTGTGTTCAGGCAGAGCCAGGGACTTTACTTGAGGCAAAGCAGTATAGCTTAAGAGTTGGTTGAAAAAAACAATTTTCATTTTGGAAGCGGGAGAGGAAAGAGAAAGGAGGTACAAGAGCAGTATCCGTGAACATTTAAAAGCAATGGTAAACCAAAATGCTTAAAAATTACAACACCGAAACATCACAGGATGTAACCTTTGATCCACAAGCTTAAAGATGAGGAATATTAGCACTCTCTAGCTTTCTGCTAGGTGTTAACACTAATGAAGGAAAAAAGAATCTTGCATTTAATAGTGCCCAAGTTAAAGCCATCACAAATTCTAGGATGGGAGAATAAAACAAGGGACTTTGCTTCTTCACTGTATATTTTTTTGTGCTGCTGTCAGGCAAACCGCAAAGACGTCTGAATGCCCAACAGAACTGCTGTAAATGTGAAATACCGGAACCCAATTCAGTAATTAATGCCAAAGTGTCAGTAATTAATTAGTCTTAATGTGTTGTAGGGGCAACTTTCTGGCCAGGAGAAAAAGCTTCAAATGGTCCCTGAAAACCGAAGGTTAATACAAAGCAACACACTCCAGTTTCTCTTTATGTAACAGCTTTACCGGCATTTCAGACATTATTTTGCTTCTCAAAAGTAAAAGGAGAAGAGTAGGATGGAAAAGACAAATCTATGCAATAGAGAAGAAGTTATTAATTAATTGGCTGCATTGGTTCAATCCATTATTAAATACACAACTATCAAACAAAGGGCAAAGGCTTGTCCCTTTGCTGTACAGAATTAAGAACTGGTAAGACTACTTAGTATAGCTGCCAAACTTTTCTTTAGCTTCTTTTCTTACAGACATGTTACATTTCGCAATAGTCTCCACTTACCTTACATCCTCCATGTTTAAGTACAAATTGTGTTTGATTTCCTCAACACTTGCCCTAAGATATTATGACATATCTTTAGCTTCTGAGTCTAGACACAAAGGAAGAAACTGAATTTTTTTCACTTTCCTGAAATACATGCCCATCTTATTTATACCATTTAAAATATATAAGCTAATGAAAACTAACTACAACCATCCATTTAACAACTCTTCAAGAATATAAGTGGATACGACATTTAACAAAACAAACTTCAATTTAGTATATTTTTCTGTGCTTACAAGAACTGGAAAGACCGATGTCTTTATAAGAATTACTTTACTTATACTACTGCAAAGTTTTTAAACATAAGAATCAAGCGAGCTTGCCCAGAAAGCTCTGCAGACCCCCACAACCCTACACTTACTAGGACACAACCGTCGGAGATACTAAAATACTCCTCTATTAAGTAGAAAACAAACTTTTAAAGTTAGGAAAGTAGCAACGCGGCAATCTGGGTAGGAGGTGCCCTGGGTAGTAAACACCCCAGTCAGAGAACATAACAAGCAATTCAGAGCAACATATGACTCCCAATGGGGCTCCAACTTGGGCTGCTTAAGTCCCAAGCCCCCATCCCTGAGTTTAGGAAGATATGAGTGTAGGAAAAGGAAGAGAGAGAGAAAGGAAATCACAATAGAAGTGATGAAATTGTTCTATTTTTCTCCTCCTGTACCCCTATCCCACTATTCTTGCAAGCTGGTCACCAGACTAGGTGCCCTATACACCAAATGCCCCGAATCAATATCCTAGGCTGCTTCTGTTACCTAGGCTAAAAACGTTATCTATCAGCTGTCTCGTTTCCAAACACCACCTCCTTTACCCCCTCTGAATTCCTACACCCTTCTCAAAACCGATGCTTTTTGACTACTAAGTCCACCCCTATTAACTTCCTAAACTCATTCACTGAATCTTCTCCAAATTCAGACTTTCTCTCTGAAATCCTGTCCCTATGCTTTTTCATAATGCTGTCGAAATGCCAGGACTCCCATTTCCAATGATTTACTCCTACCTATCTTTCCAACCAAACCCAGTGCCATGTTTTCACCTACTCTCCCTATCTCCTGCCTATTACCCCTGGCTCTTCCAATGCCAAGCTCCTAACACCACTCTTTGATAAGCCTGGGTCTTCAACCAATTTAGTACCCTTCCCCTTCCTCCCGTTCCACTCCATCCCCTGATCCTCCCATTAGGCTCTACCAGACTTCCATTCCCTCAGGATTCAACTCCCCTCTCCTTGCCACGCCCTGTGCCCCCCGGGGCTACTTACCCCAAGTTCTCCCCACACTTCAGGCCTCTGGCCCCGCCTTCCCCCCCAAAGGAAGGAGGCGGTAGGAGGGAGAGAAGAGGGGCGGCACTCCGCAAGGTAAGGACGATCTCTCATTAGTGTTCATCGCCGCCAATCGTAGCTTCCTTCTCTTTTATTGGTCGGCGTTAGCCCATGCCCCACCCACTTCCTCAGACTGGGCCCGGCCACCGCCTCAGCGCCCCCGTCCAACACAGACTGGGAGGGGAGACCCCGGCCTGGGACACTGGGACTGGCCAGAGTTGAAAGGGAGACTCTGCCAGATCATGGACTAGTTAATGTTAAAAGAACTCACCCGCTGGTAGCTCCGTCGCCTCCCGCCCGCCCGCGTTCGGTCCCACAATCTGTCTCCAGCTCCTTCTTTCCCCCCTCAGCGGAGCAGATACTTTCTTCTCGTCCGGCCAGGGGCTCTCACCTCTCGCGAGATGTGGGGGGTGCTGGGGGAGGAAGGGCGAGATCCGTAGGACCTAAGTTGGAAAGGGGCCGAAAGGCGGGGCTCCGGAAAAAAGAAGGGGCCGGGCTTTCGGTGGGTCGGGCTCGACTGGGGAGAGAGGCTGAGCGAATTCGGTACACACAGGTTACACGTGTTTGGCTGTGGAATATAGGGGTAAAACGAAAGGGAAAGGGAATCCTTCCAGATGCCTGTAGTGGTGGAGATCCAAAAGGTAGCGTAAAGGGGCGCCTGGTAGAAGAGGATGCGATTCTTGATCTTAAGGTCATGAGTTCAAGCCCCACCTGGGGTATAGCGATCCCTTAAATAAATAAACTCAAAAGTGTATATTCAAGTAAACATACTAGGGAATGAGATTATTTAAAAGGAGCGCACTTTGGTTTCCCCTCCCTTGGCCGCTAAAGGAGCACACTTGAATAACAAGAGTTTTGGGGTACCTGGGTGGCTCAGTTGATTCAGCATCAGACTCTTGATTTGGGCTATGAGCTCCAGCCGAGAGACGGAGCCTGATTGGGATGCTCGCTCTCTCTCTCTCTCTCTCTCTCTCTCTCTCAAAATAAACTTGAAAAAAAGAAAAATGAAAGATTATACCTAAATGAAGCTGTTTTAAAAGAAAAAGGGGGCGGGGAGGGACTTGAGGCGGATACACAAGGGGATTCAGGTTGCCAAACAGTTGAGTAATTGCATTTTCTTCTTTGCACTTAGAATAATAGTGTGGCCATAACTCTGCTATGTGTGTGACTGCATAAGGGGTGGGGATGGTAAGGGAACTGGCGACTTATAAATAAATGTGCAGGTTGTTTCTACTCTCCTCCAGAGTTATCACTTCCTTAAATGGAAAGTAGTGTGAAATGCCCTTAGCCCTAGAACTGGAGTGAATGTATTGGAAAAAACAAGCCACCTACCTAAGCAGTCCTAACCCTGTTATTTAGTTAGCCTGTGACTTCCAGCGAGATGATTCTCTGAATCTCTTTACTCTGGGGCTAGTAATCCCATTTTACTCAAAGAGTTGTAATGATCAAGTGAGATAAAATATATAGCACTGGGAATTAAAGAACACTATATTATTCAGTAAGTATTTCAACAAATACTTAACAGGACATAGTATGTGCAAGGCACTGTTCTAGGCTTGGGGAGATGAGCAGACAGACCAAGTCCCGGCTCTGGTAGAAGTTATATCTTTGTGGGGAAGGGGAGACAGTTAATAACCCAATAAACACAAATATTTCAGTAGTGAAGAGTGCTTTCAGGGTAATGAAACAGAAAGTGGGGAGGTGGGGAAGCAACTTTTACTCCTGGTGTCGAGAAGGCCTCTTTGAAGAAGGAACATGTTTGCACCAGCAGTTGAATTATGAGAAGACAGCCTTGGGACGATTTTAGGTAAAGCATCAAATGGAAAGACTATATTAAATTTTTTTCTCATGTGGTAACCAAGATGGTACTTTAAAAAAAAAAAAATTAGGGGTGCTTGGGTGGCTCAGTGGGTTAAGTGTCCCAACTCTTGATTTCAGCTCAGGTCATGATTTCACTGTTACTGAGATCGAGTCCTGCATCAGGCTGTGCACTGACATTGCAGAGCCTGCTTAGGATTCTCTCTCTCCCCTTCTCTCTGTCCCTCCTGTGTACGCTCTCTCTCTCAAAATAAATAAATAAGCTTTCAATTATTATTATTTTTTTAAGATTTTTATTATATATATATATATATATATATATATATTTTTTTTTTTAGAAAGAGAGAGAGAGCACACATGAGTAGGGAGGAGTGGAGGGAGGAACAAAGAGAGAGAGGGGGAAAGAATCTCAAGCAGGCACTGTGCTCAGAACAGAGCCTGAGGTTGGGATCATGACCTGAGCCAAATTCAAGAGTCTGACACTCAACCAAATGAGTCACCCAGTTGTCCCAAAAATTTTATTTCTAAGTAATCTCTACACTCAGCTTGGGGCTGGAACTCACAACCTTGAGATCAAGAGGCACATGCTCTTCCAACTGAGCCAGCCAGGGACCCCCAAGATGGCACATTTTATGTTACATGGGGTTTTGCCACAATGAAAAGACCAACCAAACAAAAATCAACTTTAAAAAGTTACCATAATTTTAAGTAGAATTGACCCAAAGTACTACCAATGGAATCTGTTTTCTCTCAGGTAACTTCCCTCTACAGCGTTATATTAGTTGGCTTTCTGAACTTCCTTCCTGGGATATCGTCCATCCTCATAGCACCCTCTAAAAAGTAGAAAGAATCCAGGTGATTTCTTCCTAGGTAACAAAGGTGAAACAGAAGCATAGAACCACTTATGTTCTTGTGAAATGAATTGAGAAAAGTTGAGAGAAGTCTTGGCTTCCAATCTACTCTCCCCTGAAACAATTCCTAGTTAAAAGAATGCAACAATAGAAACAAATCCTCAGTGAAATGGGAGATTTGTATATAACAGAAGTGGCATTAAAAATCAGGGAGTAAAGGGGCACCTGGGTGGCCCAGTGGTTTAAGCGTCTGACTCTTGGTTTCAGTTAGGTCATAATCTCATGGTTTCTGAGATGGAGCCCTGCATCAGGCTCTGTGCTGACAGTGTGGAGCCTACTTGGGATTCTCTTTCTCCCTCTCTCTCTGCCCCTCCCCAGTTCTCTCTCTTTCTCTCAAAAAAAAAAAAAAATGTAGAGGGTAGGGGTGCCTGGCTGGCTCAGTCAGTGGAGCCTGCAATTCTTGATCTCAGGATTGTGAGTTTGAACCCCATACCGGGTCTAGAGATTACCTAAAAATAAAATCTTAAAAAAAAAAAGTCAGGGAGTAAAGGATTCTACAAATTGTGTTTGGACAATTGACTATTACTCTATACATACAAAATAATAAACATAGTAGCTAACATTTATAGATCTTGCTGTGTTCCAGGAACCATTTTATTTTATTTTTTAAAAAAAATTTTGGGGTGCCTGGGTGGCTCAGTCGGTTAAGCGTCCGACTTCGGCTCAGGTCATGATCTCACAGTTCGTGAGTTCGAGCCCGGCATCAGGCTCTGTGCTGACAGCTCAGAGCCTGGAGCCTGCTTCACATTCTGTGTCTCCCTCTCTCTCTGCCCCTTCCCTGCTCATTCTGTGTCTCTCTCTGTCTCAAAAATAAACATTAAAAAAAATTAAAAAAAAATTTTAATGTTTATTTATTTTTGAGAGAGAGAGAGAGAGACAGAGTGTGAGCAGGAGAGCAGCAGAGAGAGGGAGACACAGATTCTGAGATTATGACCTGAGCCAAAGTCAGACATTTAACAGACTGAGCCTCCAGGAACCATTTGAAGTGTTTTACATGTATTAATTCATTTTCCTCCAAGTTTATATCTCCAACCCCTACCTCTCCCCTGAACTGAAGACTAATATTTCCAATTACATACTTCAGAAATCCACTTGGATATCTAATGGGTATTTCTTTTTTGTTTTGCGTGTGTGTGTGTGTGTGTGTGTGTGTGTGTGTGTGTGCGTGTGTGTGTGTGTGTGCGCGCGCGCTAGTTTATTTATTTGGTTTGGGTTCGGAGGGGAGGAGGGGCAGAGAAAGAGGGAGAGACAGAATCCCAAGCAAGCTCCCTGCTGTCAGTGTGGAGCCAGACATGGGTCAACCCCACAAACCGTAAGTTCATGACCTGAGCTGAAACCAAGAGTCAGATGCTCCTGAGCCACCCAGGGGCCCCTCCGATGGGTATTTCTTTTTTGTTTGTTTTTATTTGTTTGTTTGATTGACTTAAATATTAATTAGTTAACATAGAGTGCGATCTAATGGCTATTTCAAACTTCGCCATGTCCAAAACAAATTCTGCCTTTCTCTCCCACATGTGTCCCTAGTTTTCTCTATCTTGGTAAAATTCCACGATTGTCCCAGTCGTATTTTTTTATTGAGATGTAATGCATATACCACAAAATTCACCTTTTAAAGTATACAACTTAGTGATTTTTAGTATACTTACAAAGTTATGCAACCATCACCAGTTTCTAATTCTGGAAAATTTTCATCACCTCAAAAAAGAAAGCCCATACTCACTAATAGTCACTCTCCATTTGCCCCCTCACCAGTCCTGGCAACCATCAGCCTACTTTCTGTCTGTGGATTTGCCTGTTATGGACATTTTAAGTATATGGAATAATATAATATCTGATCTTTATAATATCTGAAAACATGTCTGGCTTCTTTCATTTAATGTAATGTTTTTGAGGTTCATTCATGTCCGTGTGCATCAACACTTCATTCCTTTCATGGCAGAATAACATCCCATTGAATGGATATACCAAGTTTTGTTTATTCATCAGTTGATGGACTTTTGGGTTGTACCCATTTTTTTGGTATTGTAAAATAATTTTGCTTTGAGCATCATATACAAGCTTTCAGGCGAGTATTGTTTTCAATTCTCATGATAAATACTGAGGAATGGAATTGTTGAGTCATGTGGTAAGTATTTAACTTTTTGAGAAATGCCAGATTTTTCAAAAGCAGCTGCATCATTTTACATTTCCACCAACAATGTATGAAGGTTCTAATCCCTCTGCATCTACACACCAACATTATATTGTCCATCTTCTTGATTCTCACCATCCCAGTGAGTGTGAAATAGTCTCTCACTGTAGTTTTTATTTACGTTTCCCTAATGACTTACAATATTGAATGTCACTTCATGTGCCTATTGGCCACCTATATATCTTCTTTGGAGAAATGTCTATTCAGATCCTTTGCCCTTTTTGTAATTGCGTTGTCTTTCTATTATTAAGTTATAAAAGCACTTTATATATTCTAGATACTAGACTCTTGTCAGATATATGATTTGCAAATATTTCCTCCCATTCTATGAGTTGTCTCTTCACTTTCTGATGGTGATGGTGTTTATTTTGAAGCAGAAAAATTTTTTTAAGTTTTATTTATTTTTATTTTGAGTGCGAGTTGGGGAGGGGTGGAGGGAGAGGGAAAGAGAGAATCCCAAGCAGGCTCCATGCTGTCAGTGCAGAGGCTCCAACTCACAAATGGTGAGATCATGACCTGAATTGAAATCAAGAATTGGATGCTTAACCACTGAGCCACTCAGGCACCCCACAAGTTTTTTAAAAAACAGTTTTAGGGGGGCGCCTGGGTGGCGCAGTCGGTTAAGCGTCCGACTTCAGCCAGGTCACGATCTCGCGGTCCGTGAGTTCGAGCCCCGCGTCAGGCTCTGGGCTGATGGCTCGGAGCCTGGAGCCTGTTTCCGATTCTGTGTCTCCCTCTCTCTCTGCCCCTCCCCCGTTCATGCTCTGTCTCTCTCTGTCCCAAAAATAAAAAAAAAAAAAAAAAAAAAACAGTTTTAGGGGCGCCTGGGTGGCTCAGTCGGTTAAGCAGCCGACTTCAGCTCAGGTCATGATCTCGCGGTCCGTGAGTTCGAGCCCTGCGTCGGGCTCTGTGCGGACAGCTCAGAGCCTGGAGCCTGTTTCAGATTCTGTGTCTCCCTCTCTCTGACCCTCCCCCGTTCATGCTCTGTCTCTCTCTGTCTCAAAAATAAATAAACGTTAAAAAAAAATTTAAAAAAAAACAGTTTTAGTCTTTAATTTTTTAATTTTTTATTTTTTTAAGTAATCTCTCCACCCAATGGGGACTTGAACTCATGACTCCAAGATCAAGAATCCAACGTTCTACTGACTGAGGCAGCCAGCTGCTCTGAAACACAAAAGTTTTTAATTTTGGTAAGGTCCAATTTATTTTTGCTTGTTTGTACCGTTGGTATACAACAGTAATCTAAGAACACAGAGATTTACGCTTGTATTTTATTCTAAGATTTTTATAGTTTTAGCTTCTGTATTTAGATCTTTGAGCCATTTTAAGATAACTCTTTCTATATGGTATAAGGTAGGGATCCAATTTCATTCTTTTGCAAATAGATACTCAGTTGTCCCAATACCATTTGTTGAAAAGATTATTCTGTCCTCATTGAATTACCTTGGCACTCATCAAAATCAGTTGACCTTAAATATTTGGGCTTATTTTTGGAGTCTCAATTCTGTTCTATTGTTCCTTAGGTCTATTTTTATGCCATATCAAAATAGCTCAATAACTCTGGTTTTATAGTAAGTTTGGAAATTGGGAAGTGAGAGTCCTCGAACTTGGTTCTTCTTTTTCAAGATTGATTTGGATATTCTGGGTCCCTTGCATTTCCATATGAATTTTAGAATCAGTTTGTCAGTTTCTGCAAAAGAGCCAGTTAAGATTTTGATGGAAAAAAAACAAATAACCTAATGAAGAAATGGGCAAGAGACATGAATAGACGCTTTTCCAAAGAAGACATCCAGATGACAAACACATGAAAAGATGTTCAACATCACTCATCATCAGGGAAATGCAAATCAAAACCACAATGACATATCACCTCATGCTGGTCAGAATGGCTAAAATGAATAACTCAGGAAACAACAAATGTTGGTGAGGATGTGGAGAAAGGGGAACTCTTTTGCACTGTTGGTGGGAATGCAAACTGATGCAGCCACTCTGGAAAACAGTATGGAGGTTCCTCAAAAAATTAAAAATAGAACTATCCTATGACCCAGCAATTGTACTACTAGGAATTTATCCAAAGGATACAAAAATGCTGATTCAAAGGGGCACATGCACCCTAATGTTTATAGTAGTGTTATCAACAATAGCCAAATTATGGAAAGAGCCCAAACGGTATATATTTACAAGATGTGGTACATATTTACAATGGAATACTACTCAGTGATGAAAAAGAATGAAATCTTGCCAATTGCAACAGCATGGATGGAACTGGAGGGTATATATTATGCTAAGTGAAATAAGTCAGACAAAGACAGATATCACATGCTTTCACTCATGTGTGGAATTTGAGAAACTCAACAGATGAACATGGGCGGGGGGAATAAGATAAAAACAGACAGGGAGGCAAACCACAAGAGACTTAAATACACAGAACAAACTGAGGGTTGCTGGAGGGGAGTGTGTGTGTGGGGGGGAGGGTTAAATGGGTGACAGGCATTAAGGAGGTCACTTTTCGGGATGAGTACTAGGTGTCATATGTAAGAAATGAATCACTGGGTTCTCCTGAAGCTAAGACTACACCATATGTTAACTAACTTGAAATTCTTTTTAAAAATTAAATTAAAAAAATTTTTTTGATGGAGATTGTATTGAATCTGTATCCATTTGGGGAGTATTACCATCTTAATAATGTTAAGTCTTCCAATTCACGAACATAGGATGTCTTTCCGTTTATTTTGGCCTTCTTTTTTTTTTTATTTTTTAATACTTATTTTTATTTTTGAGAGAGAGAGAGAGACAGAGTGCAAGCAGGAGAGGGGCAGAGAGAGAGGGAGACACAGAATCCGAAGCAGGCTCCAGGCTCCAAGCTGTCAGCACAGGGCCCGACGTGGGGCTCAAACTCATGAACCGTGAGATTATGACCTGAGCCGAAGTCGGACGCCCAACCGACTGAGCCACCCAGCCGCCCCTATTTTGGTCTTCTTAATTTCTTTGAAATATGTTTTGTAGTTTTCAGTGTACAAATCTTTCTCTTATTTTGTTAAATTTATCCATAAGTATTTTTCCTTTTGATGCTATTGTAAATGAAATTGTTTCCTTAATTTCATTTTCAGATTGTTTATTGCTACTATATAAAAATACAATTAATTTTTTAAAGTAATCTCTACACCCAACATATGGTTCAAACTCACAACCCCAAGATCAAGAGTCACATGCTTTGTGGATTGAGCCAGGCACCCCACAATTAATTTTTATACACTGAACTTGTACCTTGCAATCTCGCTGCATTATTTATGAGCTTTAATAGATTTCTTGTGGATTCCTGAGGATCGCTTGCAAATAGAGATAGTTTTTTTACTTCTTCATTTTCAATCTAGATGCTTTTTATTTCTTGTTTTTTGCTTAATTCCTGTAGCTAAAACCTTCAATAAAATTTGAATGGAAGTGGTGAGTGTGAGTATCCTTGTCTTGTTCCTGATTTTAGGGGGAAAGATTTTAGTCTGTCACCATTAAGTATGCTGATAACTGTAAGCTTGTTGTAGATGCTGTTTATCTCATTAAAGATTAACAGTAGTGGGTACCTGGTTGGCTGAGTTGGTGAAGCATCTGATGCTTGATTTCAGCTCAGATCATGATCTCAGGATTGTGGGATCGAGCCCTGCGTCAGCCTCTGTGCTGAGCATAGAGCCTGCTTAAGATTCTCTCTCTTTCTCTCTCCCTCTGCCCCTCTCCCCTGCTCGCACACTCTCTCTCTAAAATAAAATAGAATTTAAATTAAATTAAAAAGAAAATATTAACAGTAGGTTTGTTGTAGATGCCCTTTATCACATTAAAGATGTTTGTTTCTATTCTTAGATTGCTGTGTTTTTATCATGAAAGGGTATTAAATGCATTTAGAAAATATACCCATTGAGATACTAGTGTAATTTTTCTCCTTATCCTATTAGCATGGTGTATTACGTTGATTGATTTTCATATATTAAACCAAGCTTGCATTTGGGGAATAAATCCCACCTAGTCATGGTGTATAATCCTTTTTGCATGTTGCTGTATTTTGTTTACAAGCATTTTGTTGAATATTTTTGTGTATTTAAGAGATACTAATCTGTAGTTTTGTTTTCTTGTGGTGTCTTTATCTAGTTTTGATATCAGGATAATACTAGCCTCAAAAAATGAATTGAGAAATGTCGCTTCCTCTTCTATGATCCTAGGATTTTCTTTGTGGGAAGTTTTGTGGGTTTTGTTTTGTTTTGTTTTGCTATTACTGGTTCAATCTCTTTACTGGTTATAGGTCTATTTGTATTTCTTGAGTTGGCTTCTGTAGTTTGTATCTTTTTAGGAACTTTTCAATTTCTTTTAGGCTAAGTTTTTTTGGCATATGCTTCATAATATTCCTTTATACTCCTTTTTATTTCTGTGAGGCTGAAGTAATGTACTTTCTTTTATTCCCGTTTTTAGTAAGTTGAATCTTTTCTTTTCTTTCCTCTCTCTTTTTATTTTTGTCAGTCTTGTTAGAGTTTTGTCAATTTTGTTGATCATTTCAAAAGAAACCAACTTTTGGCCTCACTGATCCTCCCTATTATTTCTATATTCTCTATTTCATTCTCTAATCTCTATTATTTCCTTCCTTCTCCTTCTTGGTCCTCTTTTTCTTTTCTTTTTTTTTTTTTTTGAGATTATTTACTTTTTAATTTTTTTAAAGCTTACTTATTTCTTTTGAGACAGAGATAGTGCAACAGAAACACACTCCTGGTGTGAAGCTGGATGTGGGGCTCGAACTCACGAAACCACAAGATCATGACCTGTGCCCAAACCAAGAGTCAGACACTTAACCGACTGAGCCACCCAGGTGCCCCTTTTAAGATTTTTTAAAAAAGTAATTTCTACACCCAGGGGCACCTGGGTGGCTCAGTTGATTAAGAGTTCTACTCTTGATTTTGGTCATGATCTCATGGTTTGTGGGACTGAGCCCCACTTCAGGGTCTGTGCTGATAGCACCCAGCCTGCTTGGGATCCTCTCACCCTCCCTCTGCCTCTCCCCGACTCATGTTCTGTCTCTCTCTCTTTCTTTTTTTATTTATTTTATTTTTATTTATTTATTTTTAATTTTATTTTTTTTTTTTTTAATTTACATCCAAATTAGTTAGCATATAGTGCAACAATGACTTCAGGAGTAGATTCCTTAGTGCCCCTTACTCATTTATCCCATCCCCCCTCCCACAACCTTTCCAGTAACCCTCAGTTTGTTCCCCATATTTAGGAGTCTCTTCTGTTTTGTCCCCCTCCCTGTTTTTATATTATTTTTGTTTCCCTTCCCTTACGTTCATCTGTTTTGTCTCTTAAGGTTCTCATATGAGTGAAGTCATGTGATTTTCGTCTTTCTCTGACGAACTAATTTCACTTAGCATAATACCCTCCAGTTACATCCACATAGTTGCAAATGGCAAGATTTCATTTTTTTTTTTTCCAACGTTTTTTATTTATTTTTGGGACAGAGAGAGACAGAGCATGAACGGGGGAGGGGCAGAGAGAGAGGGAGACACAGAATCGGAAACAGGCTCCAGGCTCCGAGCCATCAGCCCAGAGCCTGACGCGGGGCTCGAACTCACGGACCGCGAGATCGTGACCTGGCTGAAGTCGGACGCTTAACCGACTGCGCCACCCAGGCGCCCCAAGATTTCATTCTTTTTGATTGCCGAGTAATACTCCATCATATATCTATACCACATGCTCTTTATCCACTCATCCATTGATGGACATTTGGGCTCTTTCCATACTTTGGCTATTGTCGATAGTGCTGCTATAAACATGGGGGTGCATGTGTCCCTTTGAAACAGCACACCTGTATCCTGTGGATAAATGCCTAGTAGTGCAATTGCTGGGTCATAGGGTAGTTCTATTTTTAGTTTTTTGAGGAACCTCCATACTGTTTTTCAGAGTGGCTGCACCAGCTTGCATTCCCATCTCTTTCTGTCTCTCAAAATAAATTTTAAAAACATTTAAAATAAATAAATTAAAAAAAATCTCTATACCCAGCATGGGGCTCAAACTCACAACCCTGAGATCAAGAGTTGTACACTCCACCGACTAAGCTAGCCAGATGCCCCTTTTCTCTTGCTCTTCTTTTTCTTTAGCTTAGCTAATTGATTTGAGATTTTTTTTCTATTTACTACACTCACTTGTAGCTATAAAATTTCCTGTATTACTTTCACTACATTCCATAAGTTTTTGATAGGTTGTGTTTTCATTTTCATTCATCTTGAAGTATTTTTTTTTCAGATTTTATTTTTAAGTATGCCCTACACCCAACATGGGGCTTGAACTTACAACCTCAAGATCAAGTCACATGCTCTACTGACCGAACCAACTAGGTGCCCCTCAAAGTATTTCCTAATTTAACTTGCAATTTTTTCTTTGACCTATTGATTATACAGGATTGAGTTGTTTAATTTCCACATATTTGTGAGTTCCCTGTTTCCTTCTGTTATTCATTTCTTTTTTTTTTTTAATTTTTTTTTAACGTTTATTTATTTTTGAGACAAAGAGAGACAGAGCATGAACGGGGGAGGGTCAGAGAGAGAGGGAGACACAGAATCTGAAACAGGCTCCAGGCTCTGAGCAGTCAGCACAGAGCCCGACGCGGGGCTCGAACTCACGGACTGCGAGATCATGACCTGAGCCGAAGTCGGACACTCAACCGACAGAGCCACCCAGGCGCCCCTGTTATTCATTTCTAATTTCATTTCACTGTGATCAGAGAACTTTTTTTTTTAAATTTTGTTTTAGAGAGAGAGAGTGGAGTAGAGGGGCAGAGGGAGAGAGAGAGAGTGGAGGAGAGGGTCAGAGGGAGAGAGAGAGAGAGAGAGAGAGAGAGAGAGTATCTTAAGCAGGCTCTACACTCAGCATAGAGCCTGACATGGGGTTTGATCCCACAATCTGGGATCATGACCTGAGCCAAAATTCAAGAGTTGGACACTCAACCGACTGAGTCACCCAGTCTTCTTGAGAACCTTATTTATTTTATTTTATTTTATTTTATTTTGTTATGTTATTCTATTTTGTTTATTTTTTTAATGTTTATTTATTTTTGAGAGAGAGAGAGAGAGAGACAGAGTGCAAGGGGGGAGGGGCAGAGAAAGAAGGAGACATAAAATCCGAAGCAGCCTCCAGGCTGTCTGCACAGATCCCAAGGTGGGGCTTGAACTCACAAATGGTTAGATCATGACCTGCACAGAAGTCGTTTGCTTAACTGACTGAGCCACCGAGGTGCCCTGAGAACCTTTTTTTTTTTTTTTTTTTAAAGTAGGCTCCATACTCAATGTGACATTTGAACTCACAACCCCAAGATCAAGAGTTTCATGCTCTACTGACTGAGCCAGCCAGGCACCCCCAAAGAACTATTTTACTGTGATACTTTGCACAATTACAATGTTTTAAAAATTATAAAGACTTCTTTTATGGCCTAATGTATGGTCTACTCTGGAAAAGGGTTCAGGTGCACTTTAGAAGAATGTGTATTCTGTGATTGTTGGACGAGATGTTCTATAGATACTTGTTGAGTGTAGTTTGTTTATAGTTTTGTTCAAATCTTCTCTATCTTTGTTGATCCTCTGTTGTTCTGTCAATTACTGAAAGTAGGGTATTTCCTGTCAATAACATGGTTCAAATTTCAGTTGCCATGGTATATGAACTGTGAGTACTTGCATGAAGTACAAACTTCACTGTTAGCTCATCAGTACACAAAGTACTTTGTAACTATGTGCATCACGATGGGTAGCAATCATGTCACTTCTTTCAAAGTCTGTCAGTGATTGGTCACTGTGCATCTGTTATTCAGTTTACACACAGACAACACAGGGTGTAGTTGCATTGCCTTCTTGTCTTCCAGGGATAGCCCATGTGACATCTACAAAAATGGATAATTAACGGAGGTTACTGGCCAACAAATGTGATAGAGAAGGAAGACATGAAAAGGGTAATGCAGGAAGTGAAACTCAAATTGAATACAACTGGAATTTCAAAAATATAGCTGATCAAGGGAATATTGACACTGGTGGGTGCCATTCTAGAGACTCGGGATAAGCAAGCAAAGGAACTCAGTGAAGATGAATTTATTGCCATAAATGAGGAAAATGACAAAAAGGATGAGATGTCCCACAGCAAGTGATGCTGGCAAAAAAATTCACATTGAAGGAACTCTCAGATTGTTCATGGCATAGAAAGTGCAAAGAATAAAATGTTGGAAGATATACAAATTTAGAAAGGAGGCTAACAATTTACCAAGGCATAGAAAAGATTCTCACTTGTATAGAAATATGACAATAAGCATTTTCTGTACTCTTGATACAAAGAAATAAGACACCTTAATTCTAGAAAAAAGAAAAGAAAGTGTAGTACTGAAGTCTTCAAATATTATCATTGAACTGTCTATTTATCTCTTCAGTTCCATCAATTGTTGCTTCATGTATTTGGGGGCTGTGTTGTTAGATACATTTATGTTTGTAATTGCTATATCTTCTTGATAAATTAATCCTTTTATCATTTTTAAAGTTTTATTTATTTAAGTAATCTCTACATGACTCAAACTCATGACTGTGAGATCAAGAGTTACATGCTCTACCAACTGAGTCAGCCAGGCACCCTCCTTTATTTTTGAAGAATAGACTTGCTGAATATAGAAGTTTTGGTTGACAGTCTTTTTCTTCCAGTACTTGGAATATGTCACCCTACTGTCTCTGGCCTTCATCGTTTCTGTTGTGAAATCACATTGAGGATCCCCTGTACGTGTTGAATCACTTCTCTCCTGCTGCTTTCAAGATTCACTTTTTAGGGGTGCCTGGGTGGTTCAGTTGCTTGAGCGACTGACTCTTAATTTCAGCTCAGGTTAATTCCAGGGTCATGGGATGGAGCCCCACATTAGGCTCCATGCTGAGAGGGGAGCCTGCTAAAGATTCTCTCCTTCTGCCTCTCTCCCCTGCTCGATCTTTCTCTTTCTCTCTCTGTCTCTAAAATTAAAAAAAAAAAAAAAAATTGGCGTGCCTCAGTGGCTCAGTTGGTTAAACCTCCAACTTTGGCTCAGGCCATGATCTCATGGTTCGTGAGTTCAAGCCCCACATTGGGCATTCTGCTGTCAGCATGGAGCCCACTTCAGATCCTCTGTTCCCCTCTCTCTCTGGCCCTCACGTGCTTGTGCTCGCTCTCTCTCAAAAATAAACACTTAAATTTGATGGTAGCAGAGACATAGGAGTGTATGCATTTGTCAAAACTCATCCAGTTGGATATGCTGATATGTAAATTATAACTGAATGAAAATTAAATTAAATTAAAATGTTTTAAAAATTAAAAAAACAAGATTCACTCTTTGTATTTGTTTTTTGATTGTGTGGTTATGATGTGTGTAGGTATGAATCTGCTTGAATTTTTCCTACTTGGAGTTTGTTGAACTTGGATGTGTAGCTGATGTTTTTCATGAAATTTGGGAAGCTTTTGGCTGTTATTTTGTCAAATATTCTTTCTGTGTTTTTTTCTTCTGCTCTCCTTCCATGTATACTTGATGGAGTACTACAGGTCTCTGAGGCTCTGTTCATTTTTCTGCATTCTTCTTTCTTGTTCCTCAGACTGGATAATTGCAATTGGCCTGCCTTTAAATTCCCTATTTCTCTCTTTTGTCTGTTCAAATCTACTGTTGGGCCCTTCTAGTGAATTTTTCATTTTAGTTATTATATTTTTCAACATCAGAATTTCTATTTGATTCTTTTAAAAATAGTTTCTATATTTTTATTGATATTCTGTTTGATTAGTCATTCTGTTTCATTTAGTTCTTCATACATGATTTCTTTTAGTTCTTTTAATGTGTGTATATATATATATATATATATATACATATATATATATATAATTTTTTGTTTACTTTTTTAAATGTTTATTTATTTTTGAGAGAGACAGAGACAGAATGCGAGTGGGTTAGGGGCAGAGAAAGAGGGAGACACAGAATCCCAAGCAGGCTCCAGGCTCTGAGCTGTCAGCACAGAGCCCAACATGGGGCTCGAACCCACAAGCCATGAGATCATGACCTGAGCCGAAGTCGGATGCTCAACCGACTGAGCCACCCAGGCGCCCCTATATATATAATTTTTTTTTTAATTTTTTTTTAACGTTTATTTATTTTTGAGACAGAGAGAGACAGAGCATGAACGGGGGGAGGGTCAGAGAGAGAGGCAGACAGAATCTGAAACAGGCTCCAGGCTCCGAGCTGTCAGCACAGAGCCCGACGTGGGGCTCAAACTCACGGAGCATGAGATCATGACCTGAGCTGAATTCGGACGCTTAACCGACTGAGCCATCCAGGCGCCCCAATATAATTTTTTTAATTTATTTTTTTTTTTGAAAGAGAGAGAGAGCACAAGTGAGCGAGGTGCAGAGAAAGAGAGAGAGAAGCAGGGCTCACCCTGGGCTCATGAAGCAGGGCTCAAGCTCATGAACTATGAGATCATGACCTGAGGCAAAGTCAGATGCTTGACGACTGACCCATTCAGGCACCCCTTAAATTTCTATTTTTTAAAGTAATCTCTACACCCAAGGTGGCACTTGAAATCATGATCCCAAGATCAAGAGTGGCATGTTCTACTGACTGAGTGGGCCAGGTGCTCCTGAGTATATTTTAAATGTGATTAATCAAAAGTCTTCATCTAGTAAGTCTATGGCCTTTCTCAGGGACAGTTTCTTTCTTTCTTTCTTTCTTTCTTTCTTTCTTTCTTTCTTTCTTTCTTCCAACATTTATTGATTTTTGAGAGACAGAGAGAGACAGAGCATGAGTAGGGGAGGGGGCAGAGAGAGAGGGAGGCACAGAATCTGAAGCAGGCTCCAGGCTCTGAGCTGTCAGCACAGAACCTGACGTGGGATTCAAACTCACAGACCACGAGATCATGACCCAAGCTGAAGTCAGACACTTAACTGACTGAGCCACCCAGGTGCCCCTCAGGGACAGTTTCTACTGACTACTTTTTTCTTGTGTATAATCCATATTTTCTTATTCCCTTGAATATCACATAATTTTTTATTGAAACTGGACATTAAAATATATTAATGTGGGGGGCGCCTGGGTGGCTCAGTTGGTTAGACATCCGACTTCGGCTCAGGTCATGATCTTGCAGTTCATGAGTTCAAGCCCTGCATCCGGCTATGTGCTGACAGCTCAGAGCCTGGAGCCTGTTTCGGATTCTGTGTCTGCCTCTCTCTCTGCCCCTCCCCTGCTCACGCTCTGTCTCTCTCTCAAAAATAAATAAACATTTAAAAAATAAATAAATATATTAATGTGACAACAATGAAAATCAGATTCTCCCCCCTCTCCAAGGTCTGTTTTGATGCTGTTTGTTGTTAGTTGTCATTGTGTGTGTGTGTGTGTGTGTGTGTGTGTGTGTGGCTTTTCTTTTTTTTTGTTTAGTGGTTTTTCTGAAATAATTCTGTAGACTCTGGGGGTGCCTGGGTGGCTCAGTCGGTTAGGCGTCCAACTCTTGATTTCAGCTCAGGTCATAATCTTGTGGTTTGTGGGTTCGAGCCTTGCATCAGGCACTGCACCAACAGTGTGGAGCCTGCTTGGGATTCTCTCTATCTCCCTCTCTCTCTGCCTCTCCACCCCGCCCCCCCCCCCCCAAATAAATAAATAAATAAATAAACTTTAAAAAATTCTGTAGATTCTGTTTTCTTTGTTTTTTGTGTGTGTCCACTGAAGTATCTGCTCAATTAGCCTAGTAGTCAGCTAATTATTGGTCAGAAATTTCTTTAAATGCCCAGATCCAATATATCTTTGCCAAGGGACTCTTAATGCATATTGGGGCATGCCTTCAACACTCAGGCAGGCAGTTCTTTGCCTGAAGCTTCACTTCTTGATTGTGCAGAGCCTCAATGTTAGTCAATGGTGAGAGTTTAAGAGCTTCTTAGGTCTTTTCTGACCATGTACACTGCTTTATGAATGGGTGCATGGTCCCAGGAATCTCCCCAGGAATATATCAGAACATACTCCAAAGCCCCTTATGGACATTACAATCCCCAGATTTTCCTTTAAATTTTTTTGGTTAGCCTATTTTTATTTTTCTTTATTTTTTTATGTTTATTTATTTATTTTAAGACAGACATGGAGAGGCAGGGGAGGGGCAGAGAGAGAGGGAGAGAGAGAATCCCAAGCAGGCTCCACACTGTCAGCGTGGAGCCTAATGCGGGGCTGGAACTCATGAACCATGAGACCATGACCTGAGCTGAAACCAAGAGTCGGACACTTCACTGACTGAACTGCCCAGCCACCCCTGCTTAGCCTATTTTTTAAAAATATATTTATTATTATTAAAAAAAATTTTTTTTAATGTTTATTTACTTTTGAGACAGAGAGAGACAGAGGATGAATGGGGGAGGGTCAGAGAGAGGGAGACACAGAATCTGAAACAGGTTCCAGGCTCTGAGCTGTCAGCACAGAGCCCGACGCGGGGCTCGAACTCACGAGCCGTGAGATCATGACCTGAGCCGAAGTCGGACGCTTAACCGACTGAGCCACCCAGGCGCCCCAAAAATATATATTTTATTTAAGTAATCTCTATGCCCAATGTGAGGCTTGAACTTACAACCCCGAGATCAAGAGTTGCATGCTCTACTAACTGAGCCAGCCAAGCACCTCCAGCCAAATCCTTTAGGGCCATCCTTGGTATCTGTCTTTCTCAAACATCCCCACATCAACAAATACTGTAGAGATAACAGATCCTCTACCTTCAAAATATATTCAGGATCACACCTCTTATTTCCACTTTCATTGCTACCACCCTGATCTAAGTAAGCCACCTCTCTCCTCTCATTATTTTCCAACACCACCACCTCTTGACCTTTCCTCAGACTACCAAGCATGGTCCTATTTCAAAACCTTTGCATTTTTCTACAAGATATACACATAGCTCCTTCCCTTACTTTCTTCAAATCATGGTCCAAATGATACTTCTTCAGAGATGCTCCCCTGACCGCTCTACACCTCATACCACATCAGTCTATCCTCATCTCACCCCATTTTTTCCTAAAACTTATCACTACATGATGTAGTGTGTTCACTTATGTTTATCATTTGTCTCCTCCCATTAGTCAGGGACTTTGTCCACTGTGTTCATTGTTGTACCTTCAGTGCCTAGGACTGTACCTGGATCATCTGGGGATTCAATAAATTCCAGTTGAATGTACTACCAAATATCTTCCATTTGCTCCTCCAGATTCACTCTTTCCCTTCTTTCCAGTGTCCATATCAACATCATCAGTGGGCTTCTTTGCCCTCTGGTCTCAGCCAATGCAGAACCCCAGTAGGAGTCTGGAAAAGAAAACAGTGAACTCAAGAGTACTTATTCCCCAGGCTACTCCCTGCCCAATTGCTTCAGGTTTATCCTGTCCCTGGATCTAAGATCATTATCTCTCTTAAGGTGACCCTTTGTACATGGAGTCTGCCTTCAATAACCATTGCCTACCTTCCTCCTCTCTTTTGGCCTCAGTGTTATGATAGTTTCTTTGTTACTACCCTCAGGATATTGTACTATTCCTTGTAGTTTCCCTGCACCCAACCATACTTTTGTGAATAAACCCATCTCTTATTTTTTTTTTTAATTTTTTTTAACGTTTATTTATTTTTGAGACAGAGAGAGACAGAGCATGTACGGGGGAGGGGCAGAGAGAGAGAGAGAGAGAGAGAGAGAGAGAGAGAGAGAGACAGAATCGGAAGCAGGCTCCAGGCTCTGAGCCATCAGCCCAGAGCCCGACGCAGGGCTCGAACTCACGGACCGCGAGATCGTGACCTGAGCTTAAGTCGGACGCTTAACCGACTGAGCCACCCAGGTGCCCCGCATCTCTTATCATTCTAATTTAAGAGTAACATTTATTTCCTTTGGGTCCCTGCCCGATACAGATGAGTAATGCTAAGAACAACTCTATGAGGTAGACATTACCATTCCCATTTTACAGATGTGAACTTTGAGGCCCAGAAAGATTAAGAAACTTGCCCAAGATTACATAGCTAGTTAGTAACAAAGCCAGAATTTAGAAATAACTGTGGGAGAATGTTCTTATGACAACATGATAGGGAAGTATTCCTGAGCAACCCTAAAAAAGCATACCCATGAAAGGAAAGACTGAGAAGACTGAAATTGTCTATATCAAAAGATATCATAAACAAAGTGAAAAGACAAGTCACAGACTAGAAGATATCTGCAATCCACATAAAGGATAAGTATATGGAATATATAAAGAACTCCCAGAAACCAATAAGAAAAACACAAACAATGTAATAGAAAATGGGCTAGACAAAGGATAATAAGGATAATTCATAGAGGAAGAAGCCCAAATTAATAAGCATATGAAAAGATGCTCAATCTCTTTAGTAATTAGGGAAATGGAAATTAAAATAATAAGATTCCATTTCACACCATTTGGCAAATGAAAACTAATACGTGCAGTAACTGCTGGCGAGGCTATAGTTATTGCAAATGCTTGGAACAACTACTTTGGAGCAATCTGACACCACCTCATAAAACTGAAGATACATATGCTGTATTCCCTAGTAATTTCCCGTGGAGGAGTCTTCCCTAGAGATATATTTACACTTGTATACAAGGAGACATGTGTACAATGTTCATTGCAACACAGTTGGAAACGGCTCCTCCTTGCAAAAATGGGCTACCATACAACAGTTAAAATGAATGAATTACATTTACATTTACATTTATCAACATGGGTAAGTCTCAAAAACATAATAGAAAGCAAGTTGGAAAAGAATACATACAATATGGTGCCATTTGTAACTATAAAATATGTTAAGAAACATTATGTATAATTTATAGTATATATAATTTATGGATGTTTATACATATTATACGAGTATAAAGACACACAGAATGATACACAGCAACTTTTCAGTAATGTAGGTTATGTCTGTGTAAGAAGGAGGGGAGGGACTGGTAGGTAAGGCTGTGTCTGTATCTGAAATATTTTATTATTAATATTTTTACTTTATATCAATTTACATTTCTAAAAAATGTTTAAACATTTATTAATTTTTATTTATTTATTTTATCTATTTTAATGTTTATTTTTAAGAGAGACAGAGAGACAGAGTGAGCAGGGGAGGGGCAGAAAGAGAGGGAGACACAGAATCTGCAATAGGCTCCAGACTCTGAGCTGTCAGCACAGAGTCTGACGCAGGGCTTGAACTCACAGACTGTGAGACCATGAACCTAAGCCCAACTGACTGAGCCACCCAGGCGCCCCTGACATTTATTAATTTTTGAGAGAAAGAGAGAGAGAGAGAGAGTGAGAGAGCAGGGAAGGGGCAGAGAGGGACGGAGACACAGAATCTGAAGCAGGCTCTAGGCTCTGAGCTGTCAGCACAGAGCCCAATGCAGGGCTCGAACTCATGGACCACGAGGTCATGACCTGAGCAGAAGTTGGAGGTTTAACTGACTGAGCCACCCAGGAGCCCCTCAGTTCACATTCTTATTGAAGTTTTTTTTACAGTTCTATTGAAGTATAATTGACATAAGATAAACTACACATGTTTAACATGTACAATTTGATAGTTTGTTTCTGTTTTTGTTTTTGTTTAACTAAGGTCTGTGCCCAAAATGAGGCTTGAACTCAGAACCCTGAGACCAAGAGTCACATGCTCTACCGACTATGCCAGTCAGGTGCCCCATGCAATTTGATAGGTTTTAAATAAATATGTATACATCCACGAAGCCATCATCACAATCAAGATAATAAACATACACACATCACCCCCAAAGGTTTCTTCCCATCCCTTTGTTATCTGTCCCTCTGACCCATCCCCTTCCCAAAGCTGTCCCCAAGACACTATTGACATTTCTTTTACTATGGATTATCCTTCATTTCCTAAAATTTTATATAAATGAAATGATATAGTATATACTTTTAAAAATTTGTCTTCTTTCACTCAGCATACTTATTTTGAGATTCATCCATACTGGTGCATGTACCAAGAGTTTATTCCTTTTTTTTTTTTAAATGTAAGTAAGCTCCACACTCAATGTGGGGCTGGGACACACGACCCCAAAATCGAGAGTCGCACACCTCACTAAGTCAGCCACGCACTCTGGCAGTTCATTCCTTTTCATTGTTGAGTGGTATTCCGTTGTTTGGATATACCACAGTCTGTGCATAAGTCTTTTATGAACATATGCTTTCATTTTCTTTGGAAATACCTAGGAGTAAAATTGCTCAATCATAGCTAAATGTGTGTATGTATGTATGTGTGTATGTATTTTTTTAAGTAATCTCTCTGCCAAACGTGGGGCTTGAACTCACAACCCCAGGATCAAGTCACATGCTCCACCAACTGAGCCAGCCAGGCACCCCTAAATGTGTAATTTTTTTAAGAAACTGCCAAACTGTTTTCCAGTAAATATATCATTTTGCATTCCCACAATGAAGCTATGAGAGTTCAACTGCCTCTAATACATGTGTGATGGCTTCTCATTGTGGTTTGTTTTTTGTTTTTTGTGTTTTTTTTTTTTGGTTAAATATTATTCCCGATGTGTCTCTCAGTGTTTCTGGATAAGATTAACATTTGAATCAGATCAGTGGGGGTACCTGGGTGGCTCAGATGGTTAAGCTTCAGACTCTTTTTTTTTTAAGTGTCAGACTCTTGATCTCAGCTCGGGTCTTGATCTCAGGGTCATGAGAAAAAGCCCCCCCAAAACACATTTGAATCAGTGGACTGAACAAAATGGATTGCCCTCTCCAATGTGGGTAGGCTTCATCCAATCCATTGTAGGCCTGACTAGAACAAAGCTTGGGGTAAGGGAGAATTTGCTCTCTGTCCAAATACTTTCCAGCTGGGACATAGGATCGTCTCTTCCAGTTACATTGGAACTCACACCATCAGTCCCGGTTCTCAAGCCTTCAGATCTGGATTGGAACTCACACCACTGGTTCTCTTTGTTCTCAGGCTCTTGAACTCAGACACAAATGAAACCACTGGCTATCCTGGGTCTCCAGTTGTGGTACTTCTCAGCCTCCATAACTGCATAAACCAGTTAATGGTAAACGTATTTATTTGTTATAAAGTAATTCGTTATTTTTTAAAGCTTATTTATGTATTTTTGAGAGAGATAGAGACCATGTGAGCAGGGTAGGGGCAGAGAAAGAGCGAGAGAGAGAATCCCAAGCAGGGCTCTGCTCTGTCAGTGCACAGCTTGACATGGGGCTTGAACCCACGGACTGTGAGATCATGACCTGAGCCAAAACCAAGAGTCAGACACTTAACTGACTGAGCCACCCAGGCACCCCAATAAACTAATTTGCTATAATAAATCTTATAATAAAACTCTTAAAAATTTTTTTTATTTAGGGGCACCTAGGTGGCTCAGTTGGTTAAGCGGCCAACTATTGATTTCAGCTCAGGTCATAATCTCATGGTTTTGAGTTTGAGCCCTGCATCGGGCTCCACACTGACAGCATGGAGACTGGTTGGGATCCTCTCTCTCTCTCCCTTTCTCTCTCCCCCTCCTGTGTTTTCTCTCTCTCTCTCTCAAAACATACAAATCAACTTAAAAAAAAAATTTCATGAGGGGAACCCAAGAATCCTTGGAGAACTCTGTGATCATTCTTCTCTATAGACCAGACCTTACAGTGAGCAATGCAGTCACTGAATTGCGACACCTAAAGGCAGTGAGAGTAATTGGATCCTGAGGGGCAAGGGCCAAATGGCAGCAGTCAGCCACCAAAGGCAAGGTAGGCATGATTACCATAATAGATAGTAGAGGCAATCAGAATAATCTGATGCTCACAGAACTGTGGCATTGACTAGTTGGTCATGGTGTTTCTAGAAGTGTAATAGATAAGAAGCCTACTAAGTTTCTTACTTGATTGGTATAAGGAAAAAAGTTCTAGGTCAGATGGACAAGAGTTTAACCTGAATCACAGAGTCATGGCCCCTCAATCAATTCTCACACTTTAGCCAGTTTACAGACTCAGAACCACTTTAATGAAGGGGAGGCTGGGTCCCCTTGATGAAGGACCCTGGTACTGAAATTTATACTGCTAATCTTTCTCCAAGCCTTCCACAAAGGAACCTATAGTCTTTCACCTGTGTAACTGCATTAGGGTTAAAGAAAGAATCAGAATTTCCAGGGGCTACTGGGCACTGATTCTGAACTGACACTAATTCTAGGAGACCCAAAATGTCACTGTGGCCCACCAGTCAGAGTAGGGGCTTGGGGAGTTTTAGCTCAGGTCCTCACAGTGGGTCCACTGGTCCCTGAACCCATCCTATGGTTATTTTCCCAGTTCCAGAATACATAATCCATCCAACTTGCCTATTTGGTCTGTGCAGGAGATACGTGGTCCTTGGAGAATGACAGTGGACTATTGTAAGCTTAATCAGATGGTGACTCCAGTTGTAGCTGCTGTAGATGTGGTTTCATTGCCTGAGGAAATTAACACATGCCCTGGTTACCTGGTGTGCAGCTATCAATCTGGCAAATGCCCTTTTCTCCATCCCTGTCAATAAGGCCCACCAGAAGCTGTTTGCTTTAAACTGGCAAGGTCAGGGGTGCTTGGGTGGCTCAGTCGGTTGAGTGTCTGACTTCAGCTCAGGTCATGACCTCACAGCATGTGAGTTCAAGCCCTGCATGGGGCCCTCTGCTGTCCACGCACAGCCGGCTTGGGATCCTGTCTCCGTTTCTCTCTCCCCTCCCCTGCTTGTGTGTGTGTGTGAACGTGCGTTCTCAAAAATAAACATTTTTTTAAAAAGTAAATGAGTAAATAAACAAACATTATATTGGCAAGGTCAGCAATACACTCTCTTACCTCAAGGGTATATCAACTCGGGGCGCCTGGGTGGCTCGGTCGGTTAAGGGTATATCAACTCTTGAGCCCTATAATCACAATTTAATTCACAATAGTTTTTTTTTTTTATTTTTTATTTATTTTTGAGAGAGAGAGAGATAGAGAGACAGAGTGCAAGCAGGGAGGGACAGAGAGAGAGGGAGACACAGAATCCAAAGCAGCTCCAGGCTCTGAGCTGTCAGCCCAGAGCCCAACGTGGGGCTCGAACTCACGAACAGTGGGATCATGACCTGAGCCAAAGTCAGATGCTTAACCAACTGAGCCCCACCCAGGCGCCCCAGTTCATGATAGTTTTAATTGTCATTCCTTTCCACAAGACATTGCACTGGTCCATTACATCAAGAACATGATGCGGATTAGACCTCATGAACAAGAAGTGGTAACTGCTCCAGACTGATTTGTAAGATAGTTGCATGCTGGAGGGTGGAAAATAAATCCAATAATTCAGGGGTCTTCTAGCTCAGTGAAAGTTCTAGGGGCCCAGTAGTGTGGGGCATGTGGAGCTATCCCCTTCCAAGATGAAGTTATCGATAAGTTGTTGCATCTGGCCCTTCCCACAAACGATAAAGTCCCAATGCCCAGTGGGCTGCTTTGCTTATTTACTTATTATTTTAAAAATGTGTATTATTTATTTTTGAGAGAGAGAGCGCAAGTGGGGGAAGGACAGAGGGACACGCTGTCAGCACAGAGCCTGACTTGAGGCTTGAGCTCACACACCCTGCTGACGCTGACCCCACTGAGCCACGCTGGCGCCCCCCAGTGGGCTGCTTTGAGCTTCCGAAGCAACATATTCCTCCTTTGGGTGTTATTACAGCTTATTTACCAAGTGACCCAAAAAGCTGCTAGTTTTGAGTGTGCCAGAACAGCAGGCCTCACAACAGGGCTCGTGCAAGTTGCTCTGCTACTTGGGCCACGTGATCCACCAGATCCAATGGTGCTTGAAGCGATAGTGGCAGACAGGGATGCTGTTTGGAGCTTCTGGCAGGTAGGTCCCTGTCAGTGAATTGCAACATAGGACTTTTGGATTCTAGAGCAAAGCCCTGCCATCCTCTGTAGATACTACTCTCCTTTCGAGAAACTGTTCTTGGCCTACTAGTTGGCCATAGTAGAGACTGAATTCCTAATCATGAGCCACCAAGTTACCAGGCAACCTCAGCTACCCATCATGAACTGGGTGTTATTTCACCCACTAAGCCGTAAGGTTGGGTATGCACAGCAGCACTCCATCATCACATGGAAGTGGTACATAGGTGATCAGGCCTGAGCAAGCCCTGAAGGCATAAGTAAGTTACATGAAGAGGTGGCCCAGATGCCCGTGGTCCCCACTCCTATCACACTGGCATCCTCTCCTGGCCTGCACTGATGGCCTCACACAGGTCTCTATGATTAGGAGATAAAGAGGAGACGTAGGCCTGGTTTACAGATAGTTCTGCATGATGTGCAGGTACCATGCTGAAGTAGACAGTTGCTGTACTGCAGCCTTTTTCTGGGACATTCCTGATGGGAAATCATCCCAGGGAGCAGAACTGGTTGTTCTACACCTGATTGTTTACTTTGCTTGGAAGGAGAAACAGCCAGACATGTGATGATATGCCAATTCGTGGGCTGTGGTTAATGGTTTGGCTGGATGGTCAGGGACTTGGAAGGGATATGAGTGGAAAATTGATGACAAGGAAATTTAGGGAAGAAGTATGTATATAGACTCTCTGAATGGGCAAAAAACGTGAAAATATTTGTGTACTTTGTGCTCTCCGCAGAGAAAGATTTTAATAATCAAGTGGATGGGATGATCCGTTCTATGGATACCAGTCGGCCTCTTTCCCCAGCCACTCCTGTCATCACCCAATGGGCTCATGAACAAACTGGACATGGTGGCAGAGATGGAAGTTATGCATGGGCTCAGCAATATGGACTTCCACTCACCAAAGCCAAACTGGGTACAACCATTGCTGAGTGTCCGATATGGCACCATTCCCTGGGGCGATCTGCTTGCTGATGGCAGGTTGGTTACAATGGACCACTTCTATCATGGAAGGGGCAGCATTTTGTTCTTACCAGAATAGATACTTACTCTGGATATAGATTTTCCTTACCTGAGATATTTTAGCCAAAATTACCATCCATGGGCTTACAGAATGCCTTACCTACCGTCATGGTAGTCCATACACCATTGATTTGATCAAGGAACTCATTTCTCATCCAAAGAAGTGCAGCAATGAGTCTATTTGAATTCACCGGTCTTACCATATTTCCCACGGTCCTGAAGCAGCTGGTTTAATAGAACAGTGGAATGGCCTTTTGCAGACTCAGAGTCCAGTGGCTGACAATACCTGCTTGTGTGTGTGTGTGTGTGTGTGTGTGTGTGTGTGTATGGCTTTTGCATATTGATATTCTATCCAGTAACCTTGTCAAACTTCCTTATTAGTTCTAGTGGTTTTCTTGTAGATTCCATAGGATTTTCTGTATAAACATTCATGATACCTATGAAAAAAGACAGTTTTGATTCTTCCTTTTTAAAATGTATACTTTTTATTTCTTTAGTATGATTCCTACCAAGTAGGAATTCTCCTAGATAACCATAATAAAACCATCAGAATCAGGAAATTAATATTTGATACATTACTACCATATAATCCATAGACTTTGTTCAAGTTTTGACAATTTTCCCCAAAATATCCTCTAAAGCCAAAGGATCCAGCTCAGTCACATGTTGTATTTAGTTGTCATGTTGCTTTACTCTCTTTCAATATGGAACAGTTTCTTGGTCTTCCCTTAACTTTCATGACCTTGACGCTTTTATTTTTTGTAACTATTTAAAAATTTTTTTTTAATTTTTTTTTTTTTTTTTTTTGGAGAGAGAGAGCGAGAGCACAGGAGCGGCAGAGAGGAGACACAGAATCTGAAGCAGGCTCCAGCCTCTGAGCTGTCAGCATAGAGCCCAACGCGGGGCTCGAACCCAAGAACAGTGAGATTGCGGCCTGAGCCAAAGTCAGAGGCTTAACTGACTGAGTCACTCAGGCGCCCCATGACCTTGATGCTTTTAAAGACTACCGGCCGGCTATTTTATTTAAAAAAAAATTTTTTTTTTAACGTTTATTTATTTTTGAGACAGAGAGAGACAGAGCATGAACAGGGGAGGGGCAGAGAGAGAGGAAGACACAGAATCTGAAACAAGCTCCAGGTTCTGAGCGGTCAGCACAGAGCCCGATGCGGGGCTCGAACTCACGGACCATGAGATCATGACCTGAGCCGAAGTCGGACGCTTAACCAACTGAGCCACCCAGGTGCCCCCCAGCCGGCTATTTTATAGAATATTCCTCAGTTTGGTATGTCTGATATTTTCTTATGATAAGATTCAGGTTATGCATTTTTGTCAGGGATTACAACAGAAGTGATGTTCTAATTGCATCCCATCAGCCTATACATTATTTTGATTTGTCCCATTAATGGTAACATTAATCTCTTAGTTGTGGTGATGTCTGCCAGGTTTCTCCACTGTAAAATTATTTTTATGCTTTTATAAGCATTTTGTGGGAAAGTACTTTGAGACTGTAGAAATATCGTATTCCTTGTCCAGTTTTCACCCACTGGGTTTAGTAGTCATTGATGTTTTGTGGTTATTATGATGGTTACTAAGTGACACTTTCTAATTCCATCATCCCTTCTATGTTTATTAGTCATTTTACTGGGAAAAGCTTTTTCTTCTTCCTATTTATTAATTAATTACTATCAGAATGGCTCATAGATTCCTGTTTTATTCAGTGGATTCTAATCTTTTACCGTTATTATTTACTTGATATTCAAATTGCCCCAGATTTGACAAGTGGGAACCCCTTCAAGCTTGCTCTTGCATCCTTCTAACATGTCCCTGTGATTATTAGGTCATTCCACACTTTTTTGGCACAATCAGATGTCTCAGGTTTGTCTTGAACTTTCCCTCCCCAGGCCTTGGGTCAGCCCTTTCTCCAAGAAGCAATGGTCCTTTTTAGTGGAGAATGGTACTAGAAACCAATACCAGATGTGATCAGTGCTAGGGGGAGTCATTATTCTGAGGTCCTTTCAGAACAGAATTTGGGGGGAAATATGTGTATGTATGTGTAGGTATATATATTTCACTCTGATACCTCCAATTCTAACCCAATGTTACAGGATTCTTTCTGCTTTTGTCCTTTTCCATAGTTGAGACCCTGTCCGGCAGAAAAAATCTGGTTTCCTTTACCCTTAATATATTTATTTATTTGATCAGTCCCCCTTATATATAATCAATCTTCTGTTGCTATTGCTGCCCAATCGCTTCCCTGCACCAAGAATGCCCTCTTGACCCCCAATACCCCGTGCCAGACTCCCACAGTGGTCTCTCCACATAGAATCAGAAACCTCTTCACCCTCCTCAGGCTCCAGCACCCCACAATGGGCCACTGTGGTTGCTCGACTAACTGGACTCCTACAATCCCCACCGAATGGCTCTTAGACTAAATTATTCAGGAAGGAAGGAGGAAGACAGGAAGGAAGGTTAGAAGACAAGTAGGCTCATAATTATTTTTTAATTAAGAAGAAAAAAAGCCTCCAAACATTTTGATTTCTCATTGTCATTCACAGTATTATTGGCTACTCTTACTTGTAGCAGAAAGGAAATGATGTTTCATTATTAGACTAGGTGCAGCTAATCTGTCTATAATATTCTTTTTTTTTTTTTTTTAAGTAATTTCTACAGCCAACATGAGGCTCAGACTCACAACCCCAAGATCAAGAGTTGCGTGCTCTTCCAACTGAACCAGCCAGGCAAGTACCTCTACGTCCATAATGGTTTACATAGCTATACCCCAAATGACCGTGTTTGGGGTTATTAGGTATACAGATTCAGGAGAAAAAATAGAATAGCTGGATCCAAGAGAGCTACCAGAGACTCAATGTTACTCTTTCATCTTTATCTAAGTTCTGAAGATATTCAAGCTTCTAGCTAGAGAAATGCCCCAGGTACTTAAAGAAAGCCATGCCCTGCAGCTTTGGTTGTACCAAACCCTGAGCCAGGTTTCAGATTTACAAGTTACCTTAGATGGGGAATGCCAGATCTAGACCTACAATGAATGATAAATACTTCACACTGATTCAGGGAGGCAGACTCTGAAGCCAGACATCCTGGGCTCCCAACCTCCCTGCCATACTTACTAGTAAGTGGGATCCTGTAAAAATTTGCTGTCTCTTTGGATCTCAACGTCTTCATCTCTAAAATGGAAGCTCTGCTTCATAGGGTTGTTTAAGCAGATTAGGTAATACCTTTAGAATAGTGCCTGGCATTAGAGGTAGATTTGCCTTGAAGCTAAAGACACTTAAGTTTCGAGGGGTTCTTCCTGACACAGGCTACCTCCAAAGCTCTGAATTTAAGTTTGCATTTATTCAAGTGCCTTGCTGGCTCAGTCAGTAGAGCATGTGACTCTTGATCCCAAGGTTGTGACTTTAAGCCCCACATTAGGTGTAGAGATTACTTAAAGAAAAAAATATCAATTTATTATATTTTTAAGTAGACTCCACTCAGGCCCCCCCCCCC
This sequence comes from Panthera uncia, assembly GCF_023721935.1. Classification (NCBI taxonomy): domain Eukaryota; kingdom Metazoa; phylum Chordata; class Mammalia; order Carnivora; family Felidae; genus Panthera; species Panthera uncia. The sequence continues at coordinate 77,598,081 of NC_064809.1, forward strand.
CCATCTAATGTGAAGAGTGGTCCTCTAAAGGGGTGCCTGGCTGGCTCAGTCTTAGAGCATGTGACTCTTGATCTTGGGATTGTGGGCTCGATCCCCACTTTCGGTGTAGAGATTACTTTAAAAACTCTTAAAAAAAAAAAAAGAGTGGTCCTTTAAGGTGTATTTATTTCTTATTTTGTGTGTATTTTTGTTTGTTTGTTTTGCTTTTAAATTGCTCCATCTTATAGAAAGATAAACTATAAGATAAGCCATAATGTTAGACATTTCTTTCATTCATTCATCCATTTAAAAACTAGTTACTGAGTGGCTACTATGTCACAGATATTCACAATTTTGTGGCCAAGACAGATATGTACATAAATAATTACAATATAACATAGTTAAGTGTTAAAACAAATGTATGTATAGCCACACAGAGCAAAGAACAACAAACTCTAGAGCGAGTTGACAAGTTTAGTTTTTTATTGAGCTGTTTTAATGGGTACATATGAGATTTAAAGGGTGGAAGACTATTCCATTTTTTTAAAGATTTTATTTTTAAGTAATCTCTATACCCAACCTGGGGCTCAAACCCACAACCCCGACATCAAGAGTCACATGCTCAGGGCGCCTGGGTGGTTCATTCAATTAAGTGTCCAACTCTTGATTTCAGCTCAGGTCATGATCTCACGGTTTGCTGAGTTTGAGCCCTGGGTAGGGCTCTGCACTGTGAGGAATCTGCTTGGGATTCTCTCTCTCCCTCTCTCTCTCTGCCCCTCTCCACTCACACTCCAGCTTGTGTGTGTGCGCTCTCTTTCTCTTTCAAAATAAATAAACTTACAAAAAAAAAAAAAAAAAAAAAAGAGTCACATGCTCTACCGACTCAGCCAGCCAGGTATCCAGATTATTCAGCTTAAAGAAACAACATATTAAAAAAATAAATAAATAAATAAAAAGAAAGAGGGGCGCCTGGGTGGCTCAGTCGGTTAAGCGTCCGACTTCAGCCAGGTCACGATCTCGCGGTCCGTGAGTTCGAGCCCCGCGTCAGGCTCTGGGCTGATGGCTCGGAGCCTGGAGCCTGTTTCCGATTCTGTGTCTCCCTCTCTCTCTGCCCCTCCCCCGTTCATGCTCTGTCTCTCTCTGTCCCAACAATAAAAAAAAAAAAAAAAAAAAAAAAAAACAACGTTGAAAAAAAAAAAAGAAAGAAACAACATATTCAAAGGCCTTCATTCTTTCATTGATATATCTCCTTTGGAGAACAATTTGGCAATTCTTCCTTCCTCCCCCGCTCCATTCCTTATTGATTGATGAATAGTTGACATAGAAGGTTATATTAGTTTCAGGTGTACAACTTGGCAGTTCCTTACATAGTTACACATACATTTACCACATAACCCAGAAATCCAACTCCTGGGTATTTCCCCAAGAGAAATCTACCCACACAAAGACCCATACATGAATGCTTAGGACAGCTTTATTATAAATAGCTCCAAACTGGGAACTACTTAAATGTCTATCAGCTGGTGAACTGATATAGAAATTATAGCACATCTATACAATGAAATACTACTCAGCAATAAAAAGGAATAATACAGGCAACAGAAGAATCTCAAAAGCATCACATGAAGTGAAAGGAGCCAGACACAAACCCTACATTCTGTATTATGCCATTTCATGACAATCTGGAAAAATCAAAAGTACAGAGACAGGAATCAAATGAGTGGTTGTGAGAGGCTGTGGTAAAGGTGGTGGTGGTGGGGGGAGACAGACTATAAAGACACACAAGAACTTGCTGGGGTGATAGAAATGTCCTATATCCCAATTGTGATGGTTACATTATGTTATACATCTGCCCAAAGTCAACACATTATACATTTTAAAATGGTGAATTTTATTGTACATAAATTATTCCTCAATAAACCTGAATTATAGGCCATAAAAGGCATTGTAGCTTTCTCCTACTTCTCTCTTGGAAAACTCACTAGAAGGAAGCCAGGTATTGTGAGGACACCCACCACCCTTATGGAGAGGCCCACATGATAAGGAACTGAAACCTCTTGCCAACATGTGAATGAGATACCTTGGAATCTGATCCTCGAGTCCCAATCCTTGAATTAACTGGGGCTGTTGCTCTGGCCGACATCTTGTCTGCAACCTCAACAGAAGTCCTGAGGCGAAACCAACTAGCTAAGCCAGTCCCAAATCCCTGAGCCAAAGAAACTGTGGGATAATAAATATTTGTTGTTTCAAGCCACTAAGCCTGGGGTATAACTGTTACACAATTATAGATAGCTAACATACTGTGAGATGGGGGAGTAATCTCAGGTGAAGTTGGTGAAGTGGGTAGAGAGCAGAGATCTTGTAGACTTAGAGGCATTGTGAGTACTTCAGATTTGAGTCCAAATTCAATGGTAAGGCATTGGTAGTTCTTTTCAGAATAACAATCACAACTTCACTTTAAGTGTCACTCTACTATGGAGTGGTCAAGAACGGAGGCAGACAGACCAGTTAGGAGGCTATTGCAGTAGTATATGTGAGATGATGGTGGTTTAGACTAGGGTGGTGACAGTGGAGATAGATGCATAGAGTCAAGGAAGTAGAGAGGAATCAAAGATGAGTCTAGGGTCTTTTGGTTTGAACAGCTGAAATGAGAATAACTATAAGAGGAATAAACTGGGAGAAGTGATGGATGAAAGCCAGTCCTGAAGGAGTGTATAAGCATAATGTGTTTGCTGCAAATTGCAAATAGGTCAGTATGGTTGGAGTTTATGGTGACTGAATGGGAGGAGAGAGTGATGAGAAAGGAAGCTGAAAACACAGGCATAGAAAAAAGACCCTGTTTACCACCATAAAGTATCTGGACTTTATGCAGCTAGCCACTGGAAGCCACTCGAAAAAAAGATTTTTTTTAAATGTTCATTTATTTTTGAGGGGCGCCTGGGTGGCGCAGTCGGTTAAGCGTCCGACTTCAGCCAGGTCACGATCTCGCGGTCCGTGAGTTCCAGCCCCGCATCAGGCTCTGGGCTGATGGCTCGGAGCCTGGAGCCTGTTTCCGATTCTGTGTCTCCCTCTCTCTCTGCCCCTCCCCCATTCATGCTCTGTCTCTCTCTGTCCCAAAAATAAATTAAAAAAATGTTGAAAAAAAAAAAAATTAAATGTTCATTTATTTTTGAGACAGAGACAGAGTGTGAGCGGGGGAGGGGCAGAGAGAGAGTGAGAGAGGGAGACACAGAATCCGAAGCAGGCTCCAGGCTCTGAGCTGTCAGCACAGAGCCCGACATGGGGCTCGAACTCACAAACCATGAGATCATGACCTGAGCCAAAGTTGGATGCTTAGCTGACTGAGCCACCCAGGCGCCCCACCACTCAAAGATTTAAGTAGGAGAGTGACTAATCAAATTCACATTTTAGAAAGGTAACTAGCAGCTGCAACAAAGAGTTTGGCTTGAAGATGAGAGACATTGGAAACTAGGAGACATTTTTGATAACTTTCTTATTTTAAGGAGGCAGCAAAGTATAGTAGGAAGAACAAATGGCTTTGGAGTCAGACCCAAATTGAAATCTTTTTAATATTCAAGTTTATTTATTTTGTGACAGAGAGATAGAGAGAGAGAAAGGGTGAGTGAGTGGAGGAGGAGCAGAGAGAGAGAGAGAGAGAGAGAGAGAATCACAAGCAGGCTGTGTGATGTCAGCACAGAGCCCAATGTAGGGTTTGATCTCACAAACCATGAAATCATGACCTGAGCTGAAACCAAGAGCCAGACACTTAACCAACTGAGCCACATAGGCACCCCCCCCCAATTAAAATCTTGACATAGCAAATTTCCATCTATTACAAGTTGAATCGTGTCTCCCCTCCATCTCCAATTCATATGTTGAAGTCCTAACCCTCGTACCTCAGATGTGACCTCATTTGGAAATAGTCATTGCAGTTGTAATCAGTTAAGATAAAGTCATACAGGGGCGCCTGGGTGGCTCAGTCGGTTAAGCGGCTGACTTCGGCTCAGGTCATGATCTTGCAGTCCGTGAGTTCGAGCCCCGGGTCGGGCTCTGTGCTGACAGCTCAGAGCCTGGAGCCTGTTTCAGATTCTGTGTCTCCCTCTCTCTGACCCTCCCCCGTTCATGCTTTGTCTCTCTCTGTCTCAAAAATAAATAAACGTTAAAAAAAATTTTTTTTTAAAGATAAGGTCATACTGGAGGAGGATAAGGCCCTAATCCAACAATTGGTATCCTTATAAAAAGGGAAAATTTGGTCATAGACATGCACGCAGAGATAATGCCATTTGAACACGAAGGCACAGATCTAGGGGTCAAGGAATGCTACAGATTACCAACAAACCACTGGAAGCTAACGGAGAGGCATGGAACAGATTGTTTCACAGTCTTCAGAAGAAACCAACTCCATTGACACATTGATCTTGGACTTTCAGCCTTCAGAATTGTGAGATAATAAATTTCTGTTAAACCACTCAGTTTGTGGTACTTTGTTCTGGTAGCCCTAGCAAACTAATGCACCATGGACAAATTATTCTATTTTGCTAATCCCTAGTGTCCCAATCTGTAAAATGGGGTAATTGTATCTACCTAATAGGTGGTCATGAAGATTAAAAGAAATGGCATTTGTAAAACACTTGGCATAAGCAGGCAATACATAAATAGTATTTTACATTTGTGAGACATTAATGCTACCCAAAGAAAATGGGACATTTCTGGAGATTTTTGGATTGCCCACAACTATCAGCATCATGTGCAACACAATCAAAAAGTAACAGGATAAAGCGGCACCTGGATAGCTCAGTCGGTTAAGCGTCTGACTCTAGATTTTTGGCCCAGGTCATTATCTCATGATTCCTGAGTTCGAGCCCCACTTCGGGCTCCGAACTGATAGTGTGGAGCCTGCTTGGGATCCTCTCTTCCTCTCTCTCTGCCCCTCCCTCCCACTCTCTCTCAAAATAAATAAAAAATAAACTTAAAAAAAAGAGTAACAGAATGAATAAGATAATCTTGGAATCCCTTTTTCCTGTTTGATTCGTTAGAAAGGAGTGCCGGGATTGTCTTGCTGTCTGTGGGATAGAACACTAGTACAAGAACCACAAGCATCCTCAAAGGCAGGAAGATTGAGGCTAACTAACATCCTGTGGTGGGGTCAAGTTGGAAAGGGAAGGAGGTGAACAAAGCTAAAGAATGGGCGAGATACCTTAGGCCTCCAGGCTTCCCAGCTCACTTCCTTAGGTAAAAAATTTAGGCCAGGGATTGTCCTCTCCTCAGCTCCATAAGGGAAACCCAACAGAGGCCTCACCAGTCTCTGGAACGCCTAGTCCTTTCAAGCAGGGAGTCCCTTGCCAAAGCAAACAATCCCAGCTCTACGATTGTGCTCTGGCTGGGGTAGGGGAGAACAAAGATCCCTTTCTTTGCTTCCCCAACTCTATGGCTCCAGCCAAAGGCACTGTTTACACAATCTTCCCTGGTGAAGAATTTGTTCCTTTTCTCTCTCTAGGTTGCAGCTGGAAAAGATTGACTCCCTTCTCGCCTGTTTCTTTTCCCCAGATCTCTGGTCAGGAAAAGTGCCCAATACCTGAACCTCCCACCCTCAGACAGGATGTCAGCACACTTAGCAGTAACTCTAGGCCCTTTTGTGATGTGACAGGGAACCTCGAAGTTTTCATGGCAGAAAGCTTATCTGGCTGGGAAAGGAAAGCTGGCTGGAGAGACCGGGAGACTAATTTGTCTCCATTCCAATTCTGTTTATTCCTCTTTTATTCCCAAAGGATTCCTAGGCTTTCCCAAGTCCATTTGTACAACTGAATCCAATAATCAAAATCCAGGGCAGAGCTGGCTTCCTTCTTTAAAAGGATGATAATGTGGGTAGGATGAAAATAGTGTTTTCTAAGGGGAAAAGTTTTTCTTTAGTCTTTAGTTTAATTCCAACGGTACATGTTTCCCTCAAGCCCTAAAACAAAGCAAGGAGGAGGAAAGGAAGCCCCAGAGTGGTGGAGTCTAATTTTAGCACTGGCAGAGAATCCTAGTGTTAAGTTACTCCTGGTAAATTAGTAACCAAGAAAGAGCAGAGATAGAGACAATTTATAAGATCTTGCGTGCCAAAAAGAAGTTTTAAAATCTAATTTTGGGGCACCTGGGTGGCTCAGTGGGTTAAGCATCCGACTTCAGCTCAGGTCATGATCTCACAGTTGGTGGGTTTGAGCCCTGCATCTGTCTCTCCGCTGTCAGCACAGAGCCCACTTCAGATCCTGTCTCCCTCTCTCTCTGCCCCTTTCCTGCGCACGTGCACTCTTTCCCTTAAAAATAAACATTAAAAAATTTTTTTAATCTAATTCCACTTATTTCAATGACATCTCCAGGAGGCGCATCTCAAGGAAACCTGCTCATTTCACACCAGGGAAGGAACTTGAAGCATAAGAAGACTGTACCAAAAGTGACTTGAACCCAGGATTCTGGGACTTTCAATCTGCTCATTTCTATAGGGCCAAGCTGCTTTCTGAAAATTTTATAGGTCTTTTGCACTGCACAAATTTTCCTGAGCTAAATCCCTACTGACTATTCCCTTGTTGCTATGGGAGTTATAGGCTAGCTGTTTGTTAGCCTTTGCAGCTATGTTTTGGAAACTTAAAGTCCTCGCTCCAAATGCTGGGAGATGAGAATGGAAAGGCCTTAAAGGTACAAAAGGGATGCAAGTCTGTCTGGTCTCAGATACCACCCATACACACACATAACTCCCCTTGCCCCGCAAGATCTGCAGAGTTGGTTTCTGTAAAAGCAGCTACATGATTCCTGGAAGGCTCTAATCTACAATGGTTAAAAATATCCATCTTGAGGGCAGAGCTGAGCCAACTAAACTGAGCCTGTCCAGATACCCAGGAAATGAGCAGTGGGGTAAAATGAACCCAGGGGGAGGCAAAATGCTACTTATCTGCAAGTTAACAACAAGGATGGTAATTGTAAGAAAAACAGGCTAATCACCTTCACTGAGAAATCTGAAAAACTGTCTAATCTGTCTTTCCCTCTCCACCAATGGTATTGTGGCTCCTATACCTTGTGGTGTGATATAATATAGGCAGCTTTGGTCATGGGTTTCTATCTGGTTTTATTACTTTCTGCCTAGGTAATCTCAAGGACCGAGTCATCACTGTTGAATCTGAGTCTCCGTTTTCTCATCTTTTAAAACAAGAAAAAATGTCTATTTCGTACAAATGAAATGACTATGGTAGAAGACCATGGTATACAATTTGTGTTTAAAGGTCTTTCCTTCTTTAGCCTTTCTGAGCTAGATTAGATTCAATGAAGTCAAGAGGCAGAGGGTCAGAGAAGTCAATTTTTGGATTTTTTCTCAGCGCAAGATTCAGATGAAACGTTACTCCTTTTCCAGATTGAAAGGTTGCATTTGTGTAAGCTTTCTATTGCTACATAACAAATTATCATAAACTTAGTGGTTTAAAACAACATCCATTTATCACCTTACTGTTCCATCATAAATCCAGGAAGCCTTGATCATCTTCTCTGCTTAGGGTCTCACAGAGCCAAAGTCGAGGAAGGTGTTGACTGGGCTGGAATCTTAAGAGGTTTTGAGGAAACAAGCACTTCCAAGTTCATTTAGGCTGTTGCCAGAAGTCAGTTCCTTGCAGTTGTAGGACTGAGGTCCCCACTTCCTTGCTGGCTCCTGTTTAGGGGGTCAATTTCAGCTCGCAGAGGCCACCTTTCAGTCCTTGCCTGTGGTCCCCTAGGTCTTCAAAGCCAGCAATGGCACCTTGAATCCTCAAATCTCTCGTTTCTCTTTCTGCCACCAGACTAAGAAAACTCTTTGCTTTTAAGGGTTCATGTGATTAGATCACACCCACACAGATAATCTATCTCAGTCAACTGTGCCATGTTAATGTAACAAAACCACACGTATCATATCCCATCAAATTCACAGGTTCTGGGGATTCAAGCAGGACATATTTAGGGGAGTCATTAAAAAATTCCTGCCTACCCCAGCACTTATTCAAAAGTTGAAAGGAAAGAATCTCTTATGGGGTAAGGGGACAAAGAAAGTGGCAACAAACTATCTAACCATTCACGCTAATAAGAGAAGCCAAGCATTTGAGAGAGAGGTCTGACCTCATCCTTGTATTCTACCCATCATGCCTTCTGCCATTTCTAAGGTTGCTAGTTTGATCACAATATACTTCCTAACATTCACAGTACCTGGAGCTAAATCCTCAAAAATAATAACATTTTAAAGAATGCTTGGGGACTAAAAAAATCACCTTGTATTTTAATTTTTCCTCATCAAACAGTGAGAACACCAAGCCGTCCAAGAGTGTGTCCTAAGAATTCATGTTGGAAAATGCATGATAATTTTAGATATGACTCAATAAAGACAATTTCTTTGCTCAAAAAGAGGATGGGACAATATAATCTCCTCACCAGTGTGATGCTACTCCTCTCCCTTTTTCTATTTCAGAATTCAACCTGAATATTCTTTCACCTCATTTCTCTTCAAAGGATGTAAGACACAGAGCAGTCTCTAGGTTCCTGGACACCAACTTATGCTAAATTATCAGTGTTGTTCCTGAATATGTATCTCATCCTGATGACCTGATAAAGCCTTAAATTAATAAATCCATCTGGAAAGGGAGGCTGCAACAGGGTTACTCATTATTGCTGTTTAGCATTTAGAGGATCTCCAAAGGACATCGTCTTCCTCCCTAAATGGCATTCTTCCCCTGGTTCTGAAGAAATGCAAAGGACTCTTGAAAAAACTAAGGCAGAAGAGGGAAGCAAGCCTCGCTATCTTCAGCATCCCTGGGTTCTCTCTCAGATGGATTATGGCTAGACTTTATAAATTTTGGATGGTCAGTTCCCTTTTCTATGCCAACCATAGAAAAAGGAGAAGCTATCTCCAAAATGCCTGTGATATGCCCTGAGGTCCATGGGGAATGAGAAAGCAAATAATAATTATATATTGAATTTTGAAGGTACCATCCTTTCCTTTTCTTGGACCTGTGTCTATGCACATAATTCCTGAGATGAACATTATTATCCCTATTCAATAGATGAGGAGAAACTGAGGTCCTAGAAAGTTACTGGGTAGTGATCTGTCCAACATCACAGTGGCCATGGTAGAAGAGATTAGAACATTTCCCAATATACCTGAAACTAATGTAACACTGTGGTCCACTATACTTTATTTATGTTTATTTATTTTTGAAGGAGAGAAAGAGCATGAACAAGGGAGGGGCAGAGAGAGAGAGGGAGACACAGAATCTGAAGCAGGCTCCAGGCTCTGAGCTGCCAGTACAGAGCCTGATGCGGAGCTTGAACTCACAGCCATGAGTTCATGACCTGAGCCGAAGTCAGATGCTTAACTGAGCCACCAAGGTGCCCCCAATATACTTTAAAAAAATATCTGATTTCAAATCATGGGCTCTTTCTAAACTACAAGGGCAAGTAGAAAACTTTCATTACAAGGGCACCTGGGTGGCTCAGTCGGTTAAGTGTCTGACTTCGGCTCAGGTCATGATCTCATGGCTCATGAGCCCCAGGTTGGGATCTGTGCTGACAGCTCAGAGCCTGGAGCCTGCTTCGGATTCTGTGTCCCTCTCTCTCTCTCTCTCTCTCTCTCTCTCTCTCTGCCCCTCCCCCACTCACACTCTGTCTCTCCCTCTCTCTCAAGAATAAACATTAACAATTTTTTTGAGAGAGAGAAAAAAAAGCTTTCATTACATAATGTGATCAAAGTTGGAAAGATCTCTAGGAAATTTGCTCTTGGACCCTCTACTGAAACATAGCACTCCTCTTCTCCAGGTTATTAGTAGCTTTGGCTGCCAGCGAATTATCTCCTGGGGCTTGAAAAAGAGAGGTTGCCTTGACTCCTCCTGAAGAAATTTGCTTCCAAGCTTCTTGCAACACCATCTCATCATTCACCTCAGCGAGAACAAAAACACAAGGCCACTAAACCTTGAGTTCTCCAAGCACCTAAGCTGATAAGGGATTAGCTAGAATCTATCCCAAAGAAAGGGCCAAGAGAGAAAGAAAACAGGATACTGGATGACTCAGAAAGGGGATGATCAGCGGACCGACCAGACATACAAATTCAAGACCAAAAGAGAGGTCTATTCTTCATCTCAAAATATATAGATACCTTCCACCTACTCTTGGCTCGAGCTGTTCTGGTGAAAGCCCCACTTAGAGCCCCACAGCCCACAATACACTTAGCTGGGAACAGTATAGCAATCTGGAAGCAAACCGTGGATAGGATCCCTCTCAACCCTTGATCACAACAGCAAAAGGACAAGGGTGAAAGATTTTGGATGACCTGCTTTCTGAGAATGTTTACTCTGGGGTTAAGTCTCCACCCTGGGCTTTAATTTTATAGTCCTCAATTAAACCAAAAGAAAAACTGTTGTGATCATTCACATTATCACGAAAGGACTTTAACCCAGTTACTTGAAGCGTGCGTTGTGTATCTAAAAGTGTATCCAGCCTTTAGAAAATACAATTCTTGGGGCACCTGGGTGGCTCAGTTGGTTGAGCGTCCGACTTCAGCTCAGGTCATGAACTCGCGGTCTGAGTTTGAGCCCTGCGTCAGGCTCTGTGCTGACAGCTCAGAGCCTGAAGCCTGCTTCAGATTCTGTGTGTGTGTGTGTCTCTCTCTCTGCCCCTCCCCTGCTCATGCTGTCTCTCAAAAATAAATGTTAAAAAAAATTAAAAAAAAATACAATTCTTTACTTTTTACTAACCTCACTGTCCAAAGTCCCTCTTGAGGGGGATTTTTAAGGGAAAAGGTTTACTTTGCTTATTCTGCCCTTTCCTTCATGCTTGGGAAAATAAGTCACTGGCAACACTGGGCTTGGGGAGTCCCACAGGATCGAGTATGGTAGTCTGACACCCTGATTAGAAGATGTGATCCTTGCTCTAGCTCCAGCTCAGCTACTGAATGTTCCTGAGAATCCTTTGACTTTTCAAAGTCTCAGTTTCCTCATTTTTGAAGTGAGGTGGATGGGTGAGATGACCAAGTAAAAAATTTGACAAAGATATTACTGAGAGGGATGACTGGGTGACTCCGTCCGCTATGCATTTGACTTTGGCGCAGGTCATGATCTCACGAGTTCAATCCCTGCATTGGGCTCTACGCTGACAGCTCAAGAGCTTGGAGCCTGCTTCGGATTCTGTCTCTCTCTTCTCTGCCTCTCCCTCGCTCATGCTCTCTCTCAAAAATAAACATTAAAAAAAAATATATTGCTGAGATACATCATGCTAAATACTGTTAGGGATACAAAATGAACATGACATAGTCCCTTCAAAAAACCAACAGTCTAACTTGGAAGATAAAGGACACACATGTACATAGCAAATCCACAATTTACACAGACCCTAAGCATTATAAAGGATACAACATGATCTACAGTCCTTTATTTGAGTTAATGCTCATTTGACTGATGGTACATGGAAACCAGATGAAAAGTTTCATGGAGTAAGAGGTAGCATTTAAACTCAGTCTTTAAAGACAACAGGGAGTTTGAAAAAGAGGAAAGTGAGCAAAGATTCAGGAAAAAGAAAGCAGAGATGGCCAAAGGGCAAGGCGTGAAGATAAGGACAGGAAAGAGGGAAAAGTATTTAAAAAATGACAATACCACTTTGGGTAGAGTATGGGAATAATAAAAGATAAAGCCAAGAAAGCTGAGGGCAGACTGTTATTGAATTGGTAAATAACAAAAACTAGTCTTATACTTAAGAATTAACCTGGTAGTGGTGGGCAGAAGTAAATGCTAGAGGGAAGAGACTGGAGGCAGAAGGCCAGTTAAAAGGTTACTGCAACAGACCAAGTGGGTGGCAAGGAGGCCGAGCCAGGATAGTAGCAGTGGCAACAGAGAGCCCATTAGTCAAAATGTTAAGCCACTGCTGTTCGTTTCTACTGACCCAGTCCTCCAAGATAACAGGCCATCCCCAGTGAAAATTATTAAAAAGGAGTGCTAATTTGAATAAAGCTTTCCTGACACAGAGAATAAAGAACAAGTGAGCCCAGACTCATGGTGAACTTAGAACTGTCACCACCCTCCAGGCCTTACACTCTCACCAAGGCACTCAGCCAACTAAGAAGAACAAATATACACAGGAGACACAAGAAAAGATCTTATTAATACAGTATTTATTTGTCTTCCCTCTGTCAAACCCTGAGCCAACCATTTTCCCCAGGCTGCCTGGGGAGGTATATGAAAAGGAACATACAGGGCAGACATGACACGGGAAAAAGACCTATGGGAGGTGGAGACGGCTCCTTCACATGGCGAAGAGGATGAGAAAGGCCACCATCAGGCAAAATAGCCCCATGGCCTCCGAGAGGGCAAAGCCCAGAATGGCGTAGGAGAAGAGCTGCTGCTTCAGAGAGGGGTTCCTGGGAGAAGGGGAGGAGAAAAGACTGAATTTCTAGTCCACACAAAGAAAAAGATAAACATCAAAGGTGGGCTCGGGGAAAATTCATCTCCTCAAGCTCATCTTATGTAATGAGTCTCTCATGGTGGCACCATCAGGCCCCAATTCCTGCCGGATCCATCAAGGGCTCTATAGAGACTGAGTGATGGGAGTGGACAATCCAAAATTCCTTAACATGGCCCAGGTACAAACATAACCTCCTCTAGTGGATCACCCATAGCATAACTTAAGACCTCTGGGCCTGGACCTTTAACTATCCAGGGCTCAACCAGGATGGAACAGGTATCCAGAGTGGCAGAATCTATCAGAGCAGTGTTCTGAAACTTGAAGGAGCAGAACCCCAATAAAAAAATGTATAAAAGCCGAACTACAATGTTAAAAAAGTGGGGGATTTTAAAGGTTTGGTCTCCTCTTTATTCTTTAGATGGTCTTTGGGCATACTTCAGAACTCTATGGCCTGCTGAAACACAACCAGAAAAACCTTCTACAATGGGGTTTTTCTAGTGATGTTCCATAAAGCCAGGGGACACACTACCTTCTTTCACTTCAAACTAGTTAAAGATTTTGGGCTTTAAGAAATGCGGGGAGAAGGGGGGGGTGCCTGTGTGGCTCAATCGGTTGAGTGTCTTGACTCTTGATTTCGGTCATGACCTCACGGTTGGTGGGACTGAACCCTGAGTCCAGCTCTGTGCTGCTGGTGTGGAGCCCACATGGGATTCTCTCCCTCTCTGTCCCTCCTCTGCTTGTGTGTACACATACTCTCTCTCTCAAAATAAACTTAAAAAAAAAAAAAAGCCTACAAATGGTCTGTGGGGTTTAGATTATGAGTCAAAATGGGATAAAGATAAGTCTTCCAACTTTGAAAGTCAATATATAATTTCTATTTCCCTTACTCTGTCACCTCTGGAAGGCTTGATGGATAAGGTAAAGCAATGCCAGCTTTTAATGTTTATTTATTTTTGAGACAGAGAGAGACAGAGCATGAACGGGGGAGGGTCAGAGAGAGGGAGACACAGAATCTGAAACAGGCTCCAGGCTCTGAGCTGTCAGCACAGAGCCCGACATGGGGCTCGAACTCACGGACCGTGAGATCATGACCTGAGCCGAAGTCTCGGCCACTTAACCGACTGAGCCACCCAGGCGCCCCGCAATGCCAGCTAACAGAACTGTGGATGCAGAAGCAGTCAGGCTTCTTGTTTCATATACATCCTAAAAAATAAACCTATTTCCTCAAAGGCATTAAGAGAACTTGCAGGTCTCTAGAGGATTAATTTAGTTCTAACAGTGAGTTGCCTGGGGTTGGTGGGGACTAAACAGTCCCAAGTGTCAGGAAGCTGTGGGGCTGGCTGCAAAGGCAGTTTTCCCAGGAGTGATGGGGGGGGGGGGGGGGGGTGTCGGGAATTCCCAGGGATGGGGAAAAACAGTAAAGAAACCACTATGCTGACTTCAGGCTCTAGATCAGTGGTAGCCAACTTTCTCCGTAAAGAGCTAGATAGTAAATGTTTTAGATGCTGTGGGTCACATACGGTCTCTTTTTCATGACCTTTTAAAAATGTTAAACCCATTCTTAGCTCAGCTATACAAAAAACAGGCGGTGGCTCGATATGGCCCTCCACCTCAGTTTGCTGACTCCTACTCTAAACCAAAGCTTTTCAATAGAATTTTCCAATATGGTAGCCACTAGTCACACGTGGCCACCTAGCCACATTATAAGTACACAAAATTTAAACTTTGTGTACTTTTAGTTAATTAAATTTTTATTTATTTTTATGTAACGTCTGTGCCCAATATGGGGCTCGAACTCATGACCTGAGATGAAGAGTCACATGTCCTACTGACTGAGCCAGCCAGGTGCCCCTAGTTAACTAAAATTTGAACTCAAATAAGTTCATGTGGCTACTGTATAGGACATATAGCTCAAGATCCCCAGAAATTTCTGCCCAGACCTCTGGAAACATATCTGAGAGCCAATTGAGGGCCCAGCTTACCTGGCATAACCAATGATGAGGCTCCCAAACACAGTCCCAATTCCAGCCCCAGAACCAGCCACCCCAACTGTGGCAGCCCCAGCCCCAATGAACTTGGCTGCTGTGTCGATGTCCCTTGAAGCAGCGCTGGTTTGGAAACCGCGGCTAGGAATAAGTGAGGTCAGGGGACGTGGGGCTGCCCAGCTGCTGAGGCTCTGTGAAGAAGATGCAGGTAGAGGATAAAGATTTTAAGAAATCCCTTTTTTGCTTCAGAAAGTTTTGTACCATTTAAACCCTTTATGCTATCACATTCCATGGCTTCTCCCCCAAACAGAAAAACTTTTAACTCCCTGGAAAATCCCCTAACATGCTGCCAAGCAGAACTCTTTGATGCAAGAGGTAGACATCAAATACCTTCAAAATTCAGGTGTGCTCTAGAAGTATAAGACTGAAGACCTAGCCTGTTCTTGGTGCCCTGAAATCATCGTCTTCCTGGGACCAACTGCCACCAAATGAAGTCAGTAAACCAGGTCACATAATGGTAGTTATCAGCAGCACACATGGGCATGCACTGCCAGTGGCAAAAACTGGAACACTAGATCATATGTGGTATCAACTGTCCTCCACCCTCACCTATAGCCAATGGCCTTGATCCTTCACTAACTTTAGTCTGTGATGATCGTCCTCAGCACTCCCCCTACTGGTGCTGCCAGGTAACCCTCTTCCCCCCTCACCCCCAACCACAGGCCCAATTTCCACCTTATAAGGTACCTCATCTGTCAGTGTCTCTGGTGGTTTTAGTGCCACTGCAGACAGTGATCGGCTCAACAGCTGAGAGGTGCTCCTGACCTAGGGGGAATGACACAAGGGCAAGAGGGTCAAGGATGGGTGTGGAGGAATTTCAGAACCACCCCAAGTTGTTTCGTGGATGCCCCATTCATTCTCTTTATCTTCGATCATTCTTTTACTTCCAGTAAATTTTAGACTCAAGAACCAAACCAGTTCTCTTGCTTCCTAGGCTTCTCCTTTAAGGGAAGAAATGTACTTCCTTTTGGGCTATGAGGTATTACCCACTCTCACCATACCCTTTTACAGGCCTCTAGAACAGGAAGAAATCTAAGCCTCAGAAGCATTTGCTTCACTCAGTGAGAGAGAGATATTTTGGTAATGGCCAACCCATAAGAGGGAAGCCAATGATTAGAGGAGCATTTTTCCCTAGACACATCCTTCAGGAAAATAGGCACAAAGATCCACGTTCAAAATTCACCCCTTCTCATAGCCTTTTCTGACTAACCCCAAACCAAAGCAGACAACACGGTAGTTAACAGCCAGGGTTTTAATCAGACAGATCTAGATTCTAATCTTAGCTTTACTTCAGCTGTGTGATCTTAGGACAAGTCACTTAAATCTTTCTAAGCCTGCTTTCTCTTCTACCAAATTGGAATGCTGTACCTCAGGGTTGATTTGAGGAATAAATGAGATTATATATACAAACTGGTAAACTCAGGTGCTCAATCAATGGTACCCCCCCTAATAATAATATCACTCCTTTTCACTTACAGATGTATAAACCAATTGCCTCCACCATCTAATCTATAAATTCTTCCATGCTGTTGCTTGTTAAGTCAAAATATTTTTCCAACGTGTATTTCCGTGTGTTTCAACTTGCCACCCAAATTGAAGCTTCTGGAGGGAACTCCCAGGTATGACTCTGACACTCAGTGCAAGATCCTGAACACAGCGTGTACTCGGTCCAAGTTAGGCTACCTACTTCATGCTTACCATTCCTGGCAGGGTTCCAGTTTACAGGCACACAGAGTTTCAAGATAGGAATAACCTGACCTTACTCGAGATTCTCATTTACACTCTTCTAACATAGTTGGATGAAAAGAATTAACTGGCCTCCAAGGGATCTGAGACAGGGGTGCCTGGTAAGCATTCACTCTCTGCTGTCAGGCTAACGCGGCAAAGGACCTTCCCTCAACCTAGCTGTGAAGAGCAACGTGTGGCAAGGAAGAAACACGATGCCCCTCTTCAAAAACTTTCCCAGAAAAGGCAAGCACTCACCAAGAAGGGGGAGGAGACGAACTTTGCACAGGTATACATTTTCAGGGGATGAGGGGCTGTGGCAGGAGAGCTGGAATTACAAAAGTAGCGCTGTAAATATTGTCCTTGTTCATCAAAGGGTATCTTTTTTTTTTTTTTTAACATTTGTTTTTGAGAGACAGAGAGAGACAGAGCATGAGTGGGGGAGGAACAGAGAGAAAGGGAGACACAGAATCCAGAACAGGCTCCAGGCTCCGAGCTGTCAGCACAGAGCCTGACGTGGGGCTCGAACCCATGAACTGTGAGATCGTGACCTGAGCCGAAGTCAGACGCTTAACTGACTGTGCCACCCAGGCGCTCCAAAGGATATCCTTAATAGCAGAAAAGGTGCTCTGTTAAATTTACATGGCCCAAACAGCACAGTAAATGACCTCAAGTCATCAGCAAAGACGGAATTAAAACCCTGAAGTCAAGGGACACCTGGCTGGCTCAGTTAAGTGTCTGACTCTTAGGTCATAATCTCACGGTTCATGGGTTTGAGCCCTTGCATCAGGCTTGCACTGACAGTGCAGAGCCCGCTTGAGAGTTTCTCTCTCTGCCCCAATATCCCCGCGTGCACATGTGCACACACACTCTCTCAGAATAAATAAACTTAAAAAATAAAACCTTAAAGTCAAGATTTTCTCCACACAGCTTCCAAGATTTCCTTATAATCAAGTGACTCCCCCTAGTCTGAACAAGCAGCCACCCGGTCTCAGCTTTAAGATTTGTTATTCATTTCTATAGCTTCACGAGTTGTGGTCAGAGGAAGTTCCCATGTCTTCTGCCTAAATTTTCCTTACTCTCTCTAAAAGGAACTCTTCTCAAGACTTCATTGTCTGGGACTAAAACTGCTGCCCTTTAAGGACTCTTGGGAGATAGCTGTTGGTGGCCAAGACCCTGGAAGGATCTCCAAAAATCTTTTTACTGAAATCCCTGGAAGTTATTGGACTCCTCAAAAGACTTCCATTTCCTACATTAATTAACAGGGCGAGGCAGACCCAGGAAGAATCCTGCCTTTACTCTAATTAGCCACGGCTGTTAACGTATTCATTTGCACCATCACACTAAGAGGCATTCTATTTTGTATGCCGAAGACCTAAAACAGAGCTGACACCCTGTAGGTGCCTAAGTTAGTAGAAATTATCTGAGAGAGGAGTGGTTAAAGACCTACAAAAAAGAATTTCTTCAAGGTCCATGTGAACTAGTTACCCGAAGGTAGGGATGGTATATGTATTAAAAAATGCATATTCAAAAAAAAATACATATTCGGGTGCCACTTTAGACCTTCGTGGACAAACTCTCTGGTGATAAGGCCCAAGTATCCTATATTTCAAACAAGCTTCTCAAGTGATCCTCAGGTACACTGGGAGCACAGTCTTTTTTGTTTTTGTTTTGTAACATTTATCTATTTATTTATTTCTAAAAAAATTTTTTTAACGTTTATTTTTGAGACAGAGAGAGACAGAGCATGAACGGGGGAGGGTCAGAGAGAGGGAGACACAGAATCGGAAGCAGGCTCCAGGCTCTGAACTGTCAGCACAGAGCCCGACGCGGGGCTCGAACTCACGGATGGTGAGATCATGACCTGAGCCTAAGTCGGCCACTTAACCGACTGAGCCACCCAGGCGCCCCGACATTTATTTATTTTTGAGAGAGAGCACAAACAGGGGAGGGGCAGAGAGGGAGACACAGAATCCGAAGCAGGCTCCAGGCTCTGAGCTGTCAGCACAGAGCCCGACGTAGTACTCGAACCCATGAACCACGAGATCATGACCTGAGTCAAAGTCTGATGCTTAACTGACTGAGCCACTCAGGTACCCCAAGAGCACATTCTTAAAATCAGTCCTGAAATGATGGTCGTGGTAGATCCAGGACTTGAAATCTCACACTTAATACTTCTTAATATGCTACAGGTTGAAATACTCAGGATTACTTAAACCTGTTAAAGGACACTTCCTTAAAGGAGTTGTACTCAATATTTTCCCAGGTCACACCTCTGAATCCAGAATCTTAGTCACTTTTGGATTAATCCATGCCTTCAACTCTTGTCCCCTGTCTTAAACTGCCCATAAGTTAACTCTAACCCAATTCTGCTGCAGACTGTAAAGGTTTTCTTGGGTCAAAATCTAAAATTTTCCTAATATTTTAAAAAAGAAGGGCTCCTGGGTGGCTCAGCCGTTTAAGTGTCTGACTCCTGATTTCGGCTCAGGTCATGAGCTCGCGGCTGGTGAGATCCAGGTCCACATCTGGCTCTGAGCTGACGGCATGGAGCCTGCTTGAGATTCTCTCTCCCTCTCTCTCAAAAAAATAAACATTAAAAAAAAAGAAAAGAAAAGAAAAGAAAAAGGAGGAGTAAAGCACCTGGCTGGCTCAGTCAATAGGGCATGTGATTCCTGAGTCCTGAGTTCAAGCCCCACGTGGGGCATAGAGCTTACTTAAAAAATAATAAACAAGTAGTTTTTTTCCCCAAGGCAATTAAACCTCAATATTATCATTCATAAAATATAGCTGGGGGGGGGGTTAAATTAAATAACGTGTAAACAGCTGAAAGTAGTGCTGACGTGTTACAAGTCCACAACAAAAGGTGGCAATTAAGGGAGCCTGCGCAAAGTACAGATGCCTCCACTGGCCACATAACCAGGCAAGTCTGGACCTGTTAGCTTACAACACCTCGGACCACAGCCTCGTCCAGAATCAGCGGGCCTACATCATCGTGAGTTTATTCCTTCGTGTAGATCAGCCGAATTAGGGGGCTGCTGACTTACCCATTCCCTTCCTTAAACCTTCTTTTCCTCTTGAGAGCAGGGCCAGGGGACTCTTGGTAGACCCTTGACAGGAAAGCTGGCCGGTGAAGACTATCCCAGGCTGCCCCACACGACTCTCTTGGGCCTGCTGCCTCTAATAGAAAACCTCGCTATTAGCCCACCACTTGTTTCCTCCAACTTCACTGGAGTGGAAGGAGGAGAAACTGGGAGACAGCCAATGGTTTCAAAGAAACCGGCCTCTTTCCTGCCATAGGTCTCCCCAGGGCAGGGCCTGAACGGAGAGGGTGTTTTGGCTGTTTTCTTCTACCACGTTCACGTTTACTTTTAAAACAGACTACCTGCTCTCTCCATTACTCGTGGCATCTGAAGTCCTGGGGCCAAGTCTGGCAGTTGCTGGGTAAGAATGGAACGAGTCAGAAAGCGAAGGGAAAGCAATAAAAAGGAGGAGAGAGCCGGAGGTTTGTGACAACTCTGAACAGTCAAGAGGATGAGACGAGAGCGTCTGCAAGGGTCGAGAGGAAAAGGTGAAAACGAGCCCTCTGGGATTGGACTTTCGCCGGCTCCAAGGCGGTCTTCCCTCCCCCCTCCCACGAGACATCCAAGATGGCGCCAGGCCCGCGCGGTTGGAGGTCACGGCACGCGGAAGGGGCAGCCCTAAGGCGCGGGAGTACCAGGCCCAAGGGAGGGCGTCAGGGCTAGGGTGGGAGCATGCAAGGTAAGGACCTCAAAGGACTCGTGCGCGGTGGGGTGTCCCGCGCGCGTGCGCGGCGCATCGCGAGCGCGAGGGCCCAAGGCCTTACCTGCTCCCAGTGCACAGAAGACAGAGAGGGGCGGGGGGAGGGCGGGAAGAGCGAAGGGAAGGCTCGGCGCAGGCGCGGCCTGAACCAACGAGTCGTTCTTCTAAGGATAGAAAAATCGCAGCGTTGAGGGTCGGCCCAGGCGCCACAGCGCCGCCTGCCAGCTTTGTGGCCGCATTCGGCCAGTCGCTCCACCTGGTGTTTGAGAGGAGAAACTGCAGGCGGAGCCGACCCTCTACAGAAATGAGGACAACTGCAGTGGAAACGGATCTGTAACGTGGCCGGAGGTTTGGTCGGCTCGGCGTTTGGGATCTTGGGACTCACGTCCCCCGTACCCAGCATGTGCAGTCACATTGTCAGCCCCGCCCACACCAGAAATTCAGTGTTAAATCACAAACACCGGGTTTGGGGTTCAGTGCCCAAATGTGGCAGAAGGAAAATGAAGTCATGGGACTCCTGTCTTCTGTCGCCCAGGGACCCTGACTTTATGGATGGGAAACCCGTTCCGTGGGCGAATAGTCAGCAAAGTGCCCCAGCTGCCTGTGGCGGCCCCGCCTTTATTTTCCTCTCTGTCTTTCTTATTCTAGCGATCAGCCGTGAGGAAACCAGCGTCATCGAACCAGAAGATAGGGGCTAATGATGATTGTGACTCAGGTGTCCTGACACTAAGCCTTCTCTCCGGAGTCCTGAGACAGTCAAGGAATAGTAGGCACCAGGGACCTGTAGTGAGGCTGTGAGGTCACTGCAGGCATGCCCGGGCCTCTGCCCAGGCTCCATCCGTGGGAGTTAAGCAGTTCCCCATGAGGTGCTCTCATGGAAGCCTCTCCGCTTCTCCCTCGTGCCCTTTTGCTCTTCCTTTCCAAAATAAATTGGGGGGGGGGGGGAAGCTCCGGCCCTCATCCCTTCTTCTAGGCCTCTTGGTCTCGGGAGACAGTTTCTGAGCAGCCCCCTTGGAAGGAGGGCAGCAGGGCCTACCCACTTTTCCTCATGCCCAAACCCCAGCTACCCAGGCATCGCGCTTGAATGCAGCACGAGAAGGACGGGGAAAGCTCACCAAACCCCCATAAAAAATAAAAAATAAAAAGAGAGCCGCGGCTGTAAATAAAGCCAAATCCGCCACCCTCTGAGGGGCCGTTTGTCCTCCCCTCCTTGGCCCCGTCCTTCCCGCCGCCCCCTCCCGGCTCCCGGGCCCCGCGGCGCCCCGGCCCCGAGCTCCTCCATTTAATCGGATTTGGGAGAAGGGGAGGATAAATCACGGCAGCAGCTTTACGGTCCCGGAGGAGAGGCGAGCCGCAGCCAGGCACACCCCGGCCGGCGATAAAAACCGCCGCTGAAAGCCCACGGAGCAATTTCCCGGGACCCCGAGCGACGCCATTACAGGAATGTAATTTTGCCCGGATGAGGCCCCGAGTTTAATTATCCTCGCGGAGGAATTTCAATGCGGCCAATCCATCTTGCAGGCGGGCGGCAGAGGGATTTATATGGGCCCGTTATTTCACACCGATCCTCCATCTGCATTTTTATGGCCCTGAGCTCCTGAAAGGGAGGGGAAAGAGTGGGGAGAAATCGGAGACGCGGGCGAGGAGAGAAGGGTGGGGGACTTCCCGCCTTTCCTAAATCCACGATTCCAGCTCGGGCGAGGATTCTCCCTGGTTGCCCTGCGATCCCCCAATATCCCTTCCGTTCCAGTTGTTGACTCGGGGTGGAAAGGAGGTGGGGGTAGGTGAAGAATGGAGCTGGGGATCGTTGGGAGTCAATCAACAGGTATTTACCAAGTACCAATTGGTGCCAGGCACGGTGTCAGATGCTGCGAGCAGAGAGGGAAGCCGGGCCGGCCAGGATCTCCCCTGAAGTCCCCAGACACCCCCCGCCCATCCTGAATTCCTTTCAGCTCTCAGCTTCACAGCCTCCCAGGCAAAAAGTCCTCCGTCCTCAGGAGCCGCCACCACCGAACGGTTGTTGCAGCTGTTTGTTGCGACAATTCAGACCCTTCTCGGATATCGCCGACAATCCCAAAGCGGGATTGGGACCAAGGGGCCCACGAGGAACCTAAACTGGCTCCTCCCGCAAGCTGTTAGAGCCTGCAATGTTTAATTCTCCCCTACCCTCGTTCAGTGGTGGGCTCTGGATTCACGCAAACCTGGGTTTCCAAGCCACTGCGATCTTGGGCAAGCTGTTTAACCCCTCTAAATCGATTTCCTCCTCTGCAGATTTGGAATAATAATAGTGCTTACCCCAGAGCAAATATTGGGATAATAGATGTGAAGCTTTTAGCAAGGTGCTTGGAACTCAGTAAGAGGTCAATACATGATAGTAATAATAATAATAGTTATTGTTATTATCATTAGAGTTGGGAGCATTGCAACTCAATTCTGCACTGCTCCCTGGAGACTCGATTGCAAGGTCCCTTCAATGATATCTCCTGAGACTCAACTTACCACTTACTGAACTTTTCCACCCTCATAAATCATGCAAAACAAGTTATTTGACAGGTAGGTGGATGGAGAGATCTGTGGGGAGGGCCAAGTATTCGGGAGGCTATTGCTACCAGGCCTGAAGTCAGAAATTCAATCAGTAGGGAAACAGACTATGTAAAAACGGTTGAGCTACGTGAGGGAAGAGTGAATTTGAAGACCACAAAAGAGAACGTTAGCGAAGGTCGAGGGATCTTCTTAATCCAGGGCTTGGGAAAGGGTCCTTCCTCCACTTCAGTGAGGGAAAACTAGGATCCAGGAAGGAAAGGGTGTGGAGCCAGACTATCCTTTCCAATCAATCCCTTTCTTTTCCTACCAGACCATGTAACAAGGTTGGCCTGATTGGCCAGTTTTTCTAATGACTGTTAGTGGCACATTCTGACTGGTTAGCAGCCTCCCTGCACAGTGGTGACGAAAAAATGAGATTGATCTTTTCTTTCTTAGGATTGGTTAACAGCCCTCAGGGGGGCCAGAGACTCATTTTAATTGACTAGCTAGGCTAGGAGGGAGGTCCAGCACCTCTCACATGGAAATTCTGGGTGTTCTTTTCCACAAAGGTCACCAAGAACGAGTCTTGATTGGCTTATGCATGTTTGCCTTCGGACGGGAAACACAATTGCTCAGAGAAGAAAAATCAAAAGGATCTCGCAAGGCATGCCACAGTTCAGTTTGAAACCCCAAACAGAAAGATGGATTCACAGAGAGAAGCATAAGACGGATAAAAAGAGAGAGAGGACACAGAGAAATGCAAAGAAAAAAAATTGCCAGAGAGAAGAGGAAGTGTTTGAATAATTTATTTTTCACTTCTGAAGGCTAGGATGAGGCTACTTTATGATGCGTGTTGCTAGATGCACATGTCACCAGCACGTGGCACAGAAAGAACAGCTGTCTTGGGAGCAGGAGACTGGGAGTCTAGTCCCAGCCTTACCACTAACTAGGTGAATAACTTTGCAAGTTACTTCATCTCTCAAAACTCTAATTTCCTCACTTGGAAAAATCAGGGAGAAGAGTAGGTGGTTTCTGAAGCTCTCTCCAGTGTTAGCTTTCTAGGATATTCTTTCATTCTGTTAAACAGGCACTTTTGTACAAGTTGAAAGGGCTACCTTTGTATTACCAATCAGGACTATTTGGGTTTTTTTGTTTTGTTTTGTTTGTTTTTAGTTTATTTATTTATTTTTTTTTAGTAATCTCTACATCCAGTGTGGGGCTCAAACTCACAAGCCCAAGACCAAGAGTTGCATGCTATTCTTGACTGAGCAACCCAAGCACCCCCAACAAGGACTATTCTTTTTATTTATTTATTTTTAACCTTTACTTATTTTTGAGAGACAGAGGGAGGCAGAGCACAAAGAGAGAGGGAGACACAGAATCCGAAGCAGGCTCCAGGCTCTGAACTGTCGGCACAGAGCCCGACGCTGTGCTTGAACCCATGAATTATGAGACAATAACCTGAGCCAAAGTCAAGATGTTTAATCTGTTAAGCCACCCAGGCGCCCCCCCAACAAGGACTATTCTTAAGTCTTGAACCCTTCTATTTGCGATTGTTAATTTCAAGCTCCCGGGGCCAGTGGGTGCTGACTGATGGATTTCCTATTTCCTCATGCCAAATCAGTTCCCCAGGATAGCAGGTGGTGAGCCATCAGTAAACCTCCCTATTCGTGGAGGAAGAAAACAATAGATGGAAGGAGGGAAAGAATCAGTAGTATCCGGGCTTCTGAGGGAGGGGCCAGTGGGACAGTTGGTGGCAGAAGGACAGCCAAACAAATTTTGAAGTTCCTTTGAATTTGTATGATGAATTTGTACAGGTCCTACATATTTATCTAGAAGCCATGATTAAGTATCTATGTAAACATAGATTTGGTGCTTGCCGTCTGGTGGCTCCTAAGCCAAGGAACACAGACAAAACAGAAAATAAAAGTCACTGTGATATAATGTGAACAGCTAAGGACACAAACCAGATATCTGAATCTAAATTTTGTAATACTACTAATTAGTCATATAACTTTGAGGAAAATCACTTCACCTCTCTGGACTTCAGCTTTCTCAGCTGAAACGTGCAGGAGAGCCCTAGATGATAATTAAGTTCTTTTTTCAGCTTTAAATGTAAATAGCATAGCTTTGTCCTTTCTGGGTTGCCCTTGTCTCCTGTGACTTCAAATAAGCAATCAATGTTTACTGAGCATCTACTACATGAAAGGTATTGTGCTTCGTGGTGTGAGTGGGAATAAAACTAGTGTGAATGGGAATAAAAACAGTGTGAATGGGAACAAAAATAATGGGAATAAAAATAAAAATAAAGAGGGGGTGCCTGGTGGCTCAGTCAGCTAAGCGGCCAACTTCGGCTCAGGTCATGATCTCACTGTTTGTGAGTATGAGCCCCACTTCGAGCTTGGTGCTGACAGCTTGGAGCCTGGAGCCCACTTCCAATTCTGTGTGTGTCTCTCTCTCTGCCCCTCCCCTGCTCAATCTCTCTCTCTCTCTCTCTCCCCCAAAACTGCATAA
This sequence comes from Panthera uncia, assembly GCF_023721935.1. NCBI lineage: Eukaryota > Metazoa > Chordata > Mammalia > Carnivora > Felidae > Panthera > Panthera uncia. The sequence goes on from NC_064809.1 coordinate 77,623,085, forward strand.
AAGCTAAAAAAAATTTTTTTAAGACAAAAAATTGTCTTCATAAATGTATAATCAATAAGAAAGACATATGCACATATAGCTATGATATGCAACAAGATTTAATAGGTTATTTGGGCAACCGATGTTGAGGAGGCAGTATGAGTTCCAGCTAGAATGAGCAAGGGGACACCATGATTAAAATAGTTTTTTTTTCCTTTTAAGAAAGTATGAAATATTTGAATCACATGAAAGAATGCAAGTAACATATAGGATTTACTCAACAGATATTTGTTGATATCCTATGTTCCAGGCACCGTGCTGGGTGCCTGAAACATAGACATGAGCAAAATAAGACAAAAATCCTTGTTTTCCATGGGGTGCCTGGCTGGCTCAGTCAGTAGAGCCTGTGACTCTTGATCTTGGGGTTGAGTTTGAGCCCCACATTGGGGGTAGAGATTATTTAAAAGAAAAGAAAAATATTACCAATGCCACCGAGAGGCCCCACATACTCCTCTCTTATAGTAGCCCCCGAATTTTATGTTTATCATTACAAGATTTGTCTACATATTTTTGCCATATATTGTTTATTTTGGCTCCCCTCTTTTTATTTTGTTACCATGCTAAGAATGATATAATATTGTTTGTAGACTCCCTTTGCTCGCCCTTTTCATTCGACATTATCTTTCTAAGATTCATCCACGTTGATGTAGATAGTTGTAGTTCATCCATTTTCATCGATGTGTAATAACCCACTCATTTTTTGCTCAGTTCCCCTGTTGATGAGTATTTAGGTGTGTTTCCAGCTTTTTGCCATTACAAACAATACTGCTCAGAACATTTCTGTATGTGTCTCCTGATATACGTGAGCAAGAGTTTCTGCATAAAGGGAATTGTTAGGTTGTACGATATGAACTTTTCCAGATAATGTCAAATTGCTTTCCAGTATTTATGCCCACCAAAGCATCTGAGTTTTGGTTGCTGCCTTATCCTTACCAACTTTGATATTTAGCTAATCTGTTGGATATAAAATGATATTTCACAGTGGTTTAAATTTATACTTGCCTGATTATTAATGAGGTTGAGCATCTTTTCATATATTTATTGACCACTCATGTTTCTTCTTCTGTGAAATGCCTATTCATGTATGTCCTTTGCCCATTTTCCTACTGGGATATTTGTCATCTCCCTATTGATTTTTAGGAATTAACAAAATACGTATAGCCTAGTACTGATCTTTCGTCAGTGGCCGCTATCTACTTCCAGTTTGTAGAGGGCTTGGCATTTTAGTAAAGGCTTAAAGGATGGATGGTTTCAGTTCCAGCTCAGAGTCCTCATTTAGTTGGATTAATTAATTCTTAATTCATTCATCAAATATTTATTGAATGTGTAGCCAGACATCATGCTGGATCCTGAGAATACAAATATATCCCACATTTGCTCATTCCTTACCACTTCCAAAATCTAGTGGGGTCCAAGCCACTGACAGCTCTTGCTGGACCACTACAATAGGTTCCTAGCTGGTCTCCCGGATTCCGACTGGTTTTGCCCCAATCTACTCTCCACACAGTAAATAACTAAAGTGATCTTTTAAAATGTAGATCAGATAATGCAACTTAAAGCCTCCCAATAGTTTTCCAGGGCTCATAGAAAAAATTCCAGGGTTCAGCTTGTTCCTACTGATTCTCAGACATACCAGCTTGTTCCCACTCCAGCCCTTTGCTATTTCCTGTGCCCAGAACATTCTTGTCCCCGATCATACACTCTCTCCTTTTATTTAGGTCTCCCCTCAAAGAGCACCACCTTATAAGGCCTTTCCTGACCACCCCATCTAAATAGTCACTACTTTCTCTTCTTTAACTCCTTTCTTCCTTTATTTTTCTTTTTAGCACTTATCATAGTATATTATTAATATTCTTTTTTTTTTTCCTGTTAGAAGATAAGCCCCACTGGGCCAGGGACCTTCTTTACCACTGTATCCTCAGCATTTGGAATAGTGTCTGGAATACAGTAGGCTCTCAGCAGAAATTTTGTGAATGATTGAACAGTGAATAATATAGAGTCCTTGCCCTTAAAAAGTTTATAGTTTAGGGGTGCCTGGGTGGCTCAGTTGGTTAAGCAGTTAAGCGTTCGACTTCAGATCAGGTCATGACCTCACAGTTTGTGGGTTTGAGCCCCGCATCGGGCTCTGTGCTGACAGCACAGTCTGGAGCCTGCTTTGGATTCTGTGTCTCCCTCTCTCTCTGCCCCTTTGCTGCTTGTGCTCTCTCTCAAACTAAATAAATAAACGTTAAAAAAATTTTGTTTTAAAAAAAATTGAGAGTCTATCAGCGAATACAGAGAATTAAAAGGCAAATCATTTTGGGGCACCTGGGTGGCTCAGTCAGTTAAGCATCTGGCTCTTGATTTTGGCTCAGGTCATGATCTCATGGTTCCTGAGACTGAGCCCCAAGTCAGCCTCTGAGCTCTGCCTGGGATTCTCTCTCTCTCTCTCTCTCTCTCTCTCTCTCTCTCTCTCTCCCTCTCTCCCTGCCCCTCCCCTGCTCAAACACATGTGCATGACCTCTCTCTCTCTCAAAACAAAGAAATAAACTTAAAAAAATAAAGCAAATAATTTCAACGCAGTGTGATAGTATTGTAAGAGGGGTAAGCATTGGACACTATGGAAATGAGGACATGCATCCCAGTCCTGAGGGAGGACATAGGGAGGACATGCATCCCAGTCCTGAGTACTGGTAGTCAAGGAAGACTTCCAGGAGGTCACATTTAAGACCCACATGGAGGACCTGCATAGGGAGGGAATAGAAGGATGTTCCATAGAGAAGGAGCAGTAAATATAATGTCTTCGAAGTGAGGGATTACATGGTCTCTTCCACAAAGGGCAAGTAATTCAGTGTGGCCAGAATGAACAGCTTTGAGTGTAGGAGGGTGCAGAGAGGTGAGACTGGTTGTTAATGGCTAGGTCTTGAAGGATCTTGAGCATCAAGCTAAGACATGTGGATTTTATTCAGGAAGCAGCAAGGAATTGTTTTTATTTATTTATTTATTTATTTATTTATTTATTTTTATTTATTTATTATTTTTAATGTTTGTTTATTTTTGAGAGAGAAAGACACACACACACACACACACACACACACACACACACACACACAGCATGAGTGGGGGAGGGGCAGAGAGAGAGAGGAAGACACAGAATCCAAAGCAGGCTCCAGGCTCCGAGCTGTCAGCACAGAGCCCGACGCAGGGCTTGAACTCATGAACTGCGAGACCATGACCTCAGCCGAAGTTGGATGCTTAACCGACTGAGCCATCCAGGTGCCCCAACAAGGAGTGATTTAAACAAAAGAGTGAGAAGCTCTTGCATTTGTTTTTATTATCTTCTTTTTATTTTTAAGTAATCTGTACACCCAATGTGGGGCTCCAATTCACAACCCCAAGATCAAAAGTTGAATGCTTCACTGACTGAGCCAGCCAGCCCCCCCCCGAAGCTCTTGCATTTTAGATTTGTGCTTTAGAAAGATCATTCTAGCTCTAGTGTGGAGAATGGATGAGAGTGGGAGGACTAGGGGCATAGCATTCAATAGGAGGCTGTTGCCAAAATCCAGGTGGGAGGGTGCCTGGCTGGGTCAGTCGGTGGAGCATGCGATTCTTGATCTTGGGGTTGTGAGTTTGAGACCCACTTTGGGTGTAGAGATTACTTAAAAAGAAAATCTTTATAAAAAAATCCAGATGGGAGATGGTTTGTGGTGATAGTGGGAATGGAGAGAAGTGGGCAGAACTCAAGAGAGTCAGAAGGAAGAACTGATAGGATTCACGGCTTGTGGTGGGGGATGAAGGAGAAGGGCAGATGAATATGGTACTTGGTTTTCTGGCCTGGGTCATGAATGATGCCATTCTCTGGCTCTCTCCAAAGCCTAGTCCTTTTCCTTTCTAGGAACCACCTGATGGGCTCTTCAACCTAGGAGCTCTGCTCTCTAAAACCTGGTCCTGTACCCAATGACTCTGCATGAATCTAACCTCTTCTCTGGGCTCTACTCCCTCCATTTTCTTTTTTTTTTTAATTTTTTTAACGTTTTTATTTATTTTTGAGACGGGGAGAGACAGAGCATGAATAGGGGAGGGTCAGAGAGAGGGAGACACAGAATCGGAAACAGGCTCCAGGCTCCGAGCTGTCAGCACAGAGCCTGACGCGGGGCTCGAACTCACGGACCGCGAGATCATGACCTGAGCCGAAGGCAGCTGCTTAACCGACTGAGCCACCCAGGCGCCCCTACTCCCTCCATTTTCAACACATTGAATGAAACAGAAAAGGCACCTGGCTGGCTCAGTCAGTAGAGCATGAGGTCTATGTTGTCATTTCAAGCCCCACGTTGGGGGTAGAGCTTCCTTAACAAAATAAAAATGAGGGACACCTGGGTGGCTCAGTCGGTTAAGTGTCCAATTCTTGATTTCAGCTCAGGGCATGATCTCACGGTTCGTGGGTTCGATACCCGGGTCAGGCTCTGAACTGACAGTGGAGAGCCTGCTTGGGATTCTCTCTCTCTCTCTCTCTCTCTCTCTCTCTCTCTCTCTCAAAATAAACTAAAAAAAAAAAATATATATATATATATATATATATATATATATATATATATAAATGAAACTGAAACCACCATCTAGATAACCCTGGTTCTGTCCTTACATTTTTTAAAAAAGATTTTATGTTATTTTTTAATGTTTGTTTGAGAAAGACAGAGACAGAATACGAGCAGGGGAGGGGCAGAGAGAGAGGGAGACACAGAATCCCAAGCAGGTCCAGACTCTGAGCTGTCAGCACAGAGCCCGACATGGGGCTAGAACTCACAAACTGCCAGATCATGACCTGAGCCAAAGTCAGACACTTACCTGACTGAGCCACCCAGGTGTCCCTAAAGTTTTTATTTTTGTGTAATCTCCACATCCAATGTGGGGCTTGAACTCACAACCCCAAGATCCAGAATTGCATGCCCTACCAACAGAGCCAGGCAGGCACCCCTGTCCTCACTTTTCCAAACCCTGCCTGAGTCCCGAGGCCTGCCTTGTGTATCAGGTTGGGCATTCCTCTAAGAACAAGGATCTTCCCCAATATTTCTCTATAGAGGGTAAGACAGGGTTGTGGCCCATGGGAGCCACTCACAAGTACTATAGGCCACCTGAAGACTCCCTGACATAAAGGACAGAAGAAAGGAGGGACAGAGAGTAAAATGAATACAAGCTGCCGTGTAAGTCGGCCACAGTGTCTTCAGGCTGGGAATAGCAGAAATCTTGGTGGCTGTGAGAGGACAGAGGCTAGGAAACCAGTGCTTGCTCTTGTAGTCAGCTGGAAAAGTTTCAGGGGAAAGGGGGATCTGGGAAGCTGTACGAATCAAGAGGGGCAAGTCTAGGGCATTCTAGGCACAAAGGACAGAATGGGAAGGGCAGGAGGAAAAGAGTCTGTGTCATAGTGAGACTAACAGGCTTACCCGTAACATTTGTGGGGCCCAGGGCAAGATAAAAAAAATATATGTATTAAGGCCTACATACCAAATGTCTAAATATGTAAAAGTTATAAATCAAAGGTAACAAACTGTTAAATAAAACATGTTCTGCCCTCTTATCTTGACAACTGTATCAATACCAATTGGAAGATTTATATTCAGAATTCTGGGACTCTTCTGGCCCCTCGTCTGACCTTTGGGGTTCTCTTTCCATTCCAGGCTCTGTCCTGCTACCTGAGGGGCCTCACACAAAAGCGTGTGCTCAGGGCAGCCACGCATCTGAACTCCATCCACACTCCAGGCCCACAGGGCTAGTGAGTGGTGTTCCCCCAGAAGCTCCTTCTGTGCTTTTAGGAGATTGGACTCAGGAAGAAGTCCTGAAAGTGGGCTCAGGGGTGCTTGGCAAGGGATTCTGGTAACTGGAGGATAGCTCAGAACGGGGGAGTCATGAGATCTGGTCCCCTTGGCCTGAAGTTATCCTCACTCTGGAGGAGGAGAGCTTCTAAAACAGGCCAGGACTAAAGGCATAGACTGTGGAATCCTATAGATTGGGCTCAGATCTCTATTCTGATATTTCCTCTTCTGTGAATCTGGGCAAACTCTCTGAGCTTCAGTCTCCTACTTATAAAATGGGGATAATAATAATAATATCTCCCCCCACAGGGTTATTGTGAGAATAAATAAGCTAATCTGTACCAAGCATCTGGTATTTAATAACAACCACTCATTCACATTGTTTTCCTTCCACACGCCCCATGCTTTCCTCAAAGCAACCATGGAGGCTTGGGAAAAGATAGGAAGTTTTTCTCAGGCAAGGCTGTCTGGGAGGAGGGGGTCTGGGAAAAAGGGAGTTTATGAAGGAAAGAGTCATAATCTAGGCAGTAATAATCCCATCTCAGGCTAGGACCATGTGGGAGAAAGAGGAAGAGTAAGTTGTCTTGTATGCAGATAAGTGAGAAATAGTAATGGTGTAATTGCTTTCACAATCTGTTTGTTTTGTTGGCAGTCGCAGCTGTTTACTTGGTTTTCAGGTTAAGATAGGGGAAGAAGGTGTGAATGATCTGACATAATAGAAAATGCAAACATTATTATTATTATTTTTGGTGACCAGAAACACAATCAGAGAAACACACGGTTGTGAGCACATATGGATTCTGCCTTTCAAAGTCGGAGTCTGACCTCCTTATTAAGTTGATTTTGTGTTGTTCTGGAACATGTATAGATTCTTACCACGTGCTGTCACTCTTGCTGTTCGTGCAGCTGGACCTCCCTCTTTCTCCTCAACCATTCCAAATTCTAGTCTTTATTTCAAGTCCACTCTTTTCATATTAGGCCTCTCTCCCCACCACCCTCCCCACATTCCCTTGAGCGCTTCCTAATCCATATCGCCTAGAACGCATTGACACTCTTGATATGTTTACTGTCTTGTATTGTTCTTACTCTTTCCTGTGTGCAAAGTCTTATCTCCCCAATTAGAGCTTAAGCTTATTAAGGGAAGGAACTGTTTCTATTTTTCTAGCATTTCCCATTTGTCTGTGTCTGTGTACTCATTCAGTATCATTTATTGTGCTCCCATGTGCCGGAACTGTGTTGGGTGCTGGGGATATAAAAATGTTTCTCTCTTGGGGCGCCTGGGTGGCTTGGTCGGTTGAGCGTCTGACTTTGGCTCAGGTCATGATCTCGCGGTTTGTGAGTTCGAGCCCCGCGTTGGGCTCTGTGCTGACAGCTCAGAGCCTGGAGCCTGCTTGGGATTCTGTGTCAGCTAAGAGCCTGGAGCCTGCTTGGGATTCTGTGTCTCCCTCTCTCTCTCTGCCCCTCCCCTGCTCATGCTCTGTCTCTGTCTCAAAAATAAATAAAACATTAAAAAAAAAAATGTTTCTCTCTCTCTCTCTCTCTCTCTACACACACACACACACACACACACACACACACAGAGAGAGAGAGAGAGAGAGAGAGGAACTAATAATGTAATGACTCATGGTTTGATAACTGCTTCTAAATGTGTTGCATACATGATAGACCATCGATAATAGGTTTGATAGATTGAGGGACCATACTTCTTTTCAACTAGACATTCAACAAATGAACAAATGCATGAAATAACTGAATCCCCTGATACAGCTGTTCCAGGTGTACCCTCCTATATGAATCTGGTTCTGGCAGACTTAAAGATGTGAGACTGGTTTGGGGGGAGAAATGGTCTTTAGGGTTATCAAAACAGATAACCTTTCAAAGGTGGTGTTCACTGCTTCCCTTAAGGCCTCGTGGTTAAATCACAAAGCATTTTACAGGCATCGGTGAATACCTTTGCATCATTCAGGTTGGTGAGTTATAAGAACTATGTCCACCATCATAATGAAAACAGTTATTATTAAATACTTATGATGTGCTAGATGTAGTGCTGATTTCTTCACATGAATTATCTAAACCCTAACAATAATCCCATGAAGTAGGTATGATTGTTATCTCCACTTTGCACGAGAGGAAACTGAGACACAACTACTAAGTAGAAAAGATAGGACTTGAATCCAAGAAGTCTGATTTTACACTGTGCTGTCTACATGTGAATAGGGAAGGTGGAGAATTGAGTTCTTAAGCTGACCCTGCCGCTTGCTTGCTGTGTGACCGGCAGAAGTCATTTCAGCTAACTGATCATCAGCGCCTTTTGCTCACAGAGCTAAAGAGTGATAACACTGGTCTTAAAGTCTATTCTTTTGAATTCAAGTCCTGTGCTCTTTCTACCAGCCTCGACTGCCCAAATCTTGTGGTGATCCCTTAACTCTCATCTTTTACCTCCTTGTGGTATCAGCGGCAGCTTGTGGTACTGTCATTCATGAGATGGGTATCCTTTTTTCATAAATTGTATATGAAGATCTTAAAAAATATTTTTTTAAACATGTCTATTTATTTTTGAGAGAGACAGAGAGTGAGAAGGGGAGGGGCAGAATCTGAAGCAGGCTCCAGGCTCCGAGCTGTCAGCACAGAGCCTGAAGCAGGGCTCGAACTCACAGACTGTGAGATCTTGACCTGATCAGAAGTCAGATGCTTAACCGAATGAGCCACCCAGGTGCCCCTATATGAAGATCTCGATGGCTTCATGAAAGACTTGGCTGATGGGGAGCATAGCGAGAGCTGCAGAAGGAGCCCTGAACCCAAATTCTGTGACTCCATCCCTTAATTGTTAGGTTTAACTGAAAACATTTTCCAGTATACAGGATGCTTGCAATCAAGGAAGCGTTCAGACAGCACATAGGAAAAACTAAGCTATGATCGAAGGACAGGTGGTCAGCCCCCTTCAGTCCAGGCTTCAGTCAGTCGAAGCCGTGGAGCTTAATCTACGTGGGCAGGAGATTGAGACCAGGTAGCATGGAAGAGCAGGCACAAATGCACTTCTCTGAGGAGCCTGCACACAGAAACCGAAGCTGCCGAAATGCTCCATTTTGTCCCTCCATAGATGGGATTTTTTCTCCTACGTATGCAGACAAAGGATGATAATTATCTGAACAAGTGTGCGTGGTTGGTTGGCATCAGTCAGTATTCTAAGCTGACGTGCTTAAATAAAAATTGGTTTGCTGTACCCCTCATGTTATTATTTGGCTCAGCTCTCCCTCCTTAATCACCCTTGTTTGGGTACCAAGGGTAGCTGTGGGTTCTGTTCTCACTGGGGCAGCCTCTGGTTGGGGTGCCTGCTAATGTCCTTTCCTAGGCTTCTTTAACACCAGGTAACCTGGCAGGATGGCCTTTATGTCCCTGCTCTCACCACCTTCCCTAGCCTCTAATCTCATCTTGTCATTTTCCACAATCATTTGCATGGTTCTCCCGTATGTTTTTTTTTTGTTGGTTTTTTTTTTTTTTTTGCAATTTTCTTCTTCATCTATGCATAAAATTCTACAGAGATCAGGGAGAAAAACCTACTAAAAAATTCTCCTTCCCTCCCCCCCCACACACACACTCAACGCACAGTGGCAGACAGACATAAGCTCTCCTCTGACCTTACTTACCATGCCCCCAAATATCAAATCAAGATCATTTCTAAAACAAAAAACAAAACCCTAAACTCCCCAAACAAAACAAAGAAATGGTAGGAGGGAACCCTTAAAAAATCACTCCCCTTCTAGGAGATGAGTCCACTCTTTTAGGGGGTCCACCTTAAGTTACTAAAGGACTGATTTTTATTTTATTTTTTTTAGGTTAAAAAATTATTATTATTAAAAAAATTTTAAACATTTATTCATTTTTGAGAGACAGAGAGACAGAGCACTAGCAGAGAAGGGGAGAGAGAGGGAGACAAAGCATCTAAAGCAGGCTCCAGGCTCTGAGCTGTCAGCACACAGCCCAATGCAGGGCTCAAACTCACAAACTGTGAGATCATGACCTGAGCCGAAGTCGGATGTTTAACCAACTGAGCCACCCAGGCGCCCCCCTCCCCCACTTTTTTAGATTTTTAAAATTATTTTAAAGTATTTTCTATGAACCCAAAGTGGGGCTCAAACGCACAACTCCGAGATTAAAAGTCTCATCCTGCACAGACAGTCCCTAAAAGACTGAATTTTTGAAGTAGCTACTTCTAAGTCAGGCTGCAGCTGAGGGCCTGGTGACCTGTGGTTTGGGGTCCTACTTCGTGGGTATGTTATTTGTTTGTAAAGGTGTTTTCCTTAAGCAGAGTAGCTTTTTTTTTTTTTTTTTTTAACTTCTTAAATGTTTATTTATGTTTGAGAGAGAGACAGAGACAGAGTGAGAGCAGGGTAGGGGCAGAGAGAGAGAGGGAGACAGATTCCTAAGTAGCCTCCAGGCTTCAAGCTGTCAGCACAGAGCCTGACGCCGGCTCCAACCCACGAACTTCTGGGTCAGGGCCCTAGTTGAAGTCAGACGCTCAATCGACTGAGCCACCCAGGTACTCCAGAGAGTAGCTTTGATTTTAGGTTGGAATTCTAAGGGGGGGGGGGGGGGGGGGGGGGGGGAAAGGCCCTGGGGGGGATGAGGAAAAAGTTCTGTTCTGACCACTAGGGTAAGGGATTCAGAAACAAGTCGCCGTCTCTGCCTTTCTGGGAAACCCCAGGCTTTGGGGGCAGACTCTGGGTCAGATGGGGTGAATCAGAGGAAGGGACCAGGGAACAGTTAAACTCAGTTTACAAACAAACACACAAATAATTGCAAATGAATTCACGCCGGGACAACCGTCAACTTCAAATGCAGAACAGAACTGGGAAGGGAGTCGAGGGCGAGAGGGCAGAATTTAGAGAAAATCTGGGAAAGCTTCTCGGAGGAAGCGTGTGCGGAGACGTTGCCTGGGAACCGCAGCTGAAGGCTAGGCACAACCCAGCCGTCTTCCCCGGGGTCTCTGCCTCGAAAGGCGCTCGCTCAGGCAGCGGGCGAGGTGCTGTCTCGGCAGGCCCGGCTCTCTGGGTCCTTCCACCACCTGACCCCGCCGGCTCTCGCCTCCTTCCTCGCCATCCCTGCGGCCCCTTCCTCCACACCCGCTCCTCCCGGCTGCCCCTCGATAATCTCCTGACATCTCTTCAAATCCAATTATCGAATTAATTGACGTGCTAACCGAGAGGCAAACAGAAAGGGGCGGCAAACACCGGGCGGTTCAGATTTATCCTCCGGCCTCCACAAGCCCCGGCCGGGCGAGATTTACTGGGCCTCGAACACGGCGACAGTTCAAACCTTTGATTAATCATGTTTTTCTCCCGGCCCCATAATTTAGTTGCTCTTTTTCCCTCCCTGCCTTTTTTTATCAGTGGAAACAGAGACGGAGTCCTCATCAGCTTCAATTACAAATATTAAGCCCCCGGACAGCACTTTGACAGAGAGGCGGCCAGCCCCCCCTCCGTCCCGCCCCCCTAAATCATCCCCGAATTAACATCACAATCGGCGGCTGGCGTGCGTTCAGATTTAAATGGTGGCATATTGTTCGCGGACGGTCTAGTTCAGACCGGCGGGTTCGCAGCTCCCGGCGGCAGCCCCCGCCTCTCCCCCCCCCCCCGCAGTCTCCCTCCGGCCTCCCCGGAGGCTGTGACTCAGGAACCGCGGGAGGCTCCAGCGCCTAGTCTCCAGCAGGGGAGGCTGCAGGCGGGGGTGCGCTGGAGTGGGGGCGAGAGGGCTGGGGAGAGGGGTAGTGTGTGGAGGGCGGGTCACGCGGAGGGAGAGGAATTGCAGAAGCGGGGTGACGGGGGAACCCGGTTTATGTATGAAGGTGCAGAAACCGCGCGTTTGGGAACGCCACCACGCCGCCCTTTGGGGGTAGGTTATGGCCGCCTTGAGCCCACGCAGGGTCTGCAGGGCCCCCCTTGGGTCATGGTGTAGTGGCCAGGAGGTAGGGCGTTCTCTTGTTCTTTGAGTGTTGCTGTAATGAAGGAAGAACGTGTGGCAAGATTTCTGTTTCCTGAGCCTATTAGGGAAAATTTGCCCTACACCACTGTCGGAAGTCTTGAAGATAGGTCTCAGAAAGGACTTACTTAGTGGGAAGACTGATCGTGAGGTTGAAATACCTCATGGGGATTTTTCGGATTAGAAGACCCCGGAAGTAGCCAGAATTCTCTGAAGGCGTTTGGGGAAAAAGATACAACTGTTTAGCTCTGTCCCACTAAAGCGGAGGAGGAGTGGGAGAGTCATTCCCCTGACCCCATTAATCCTTTAGGAATAAAGGAGATCGGGAAGAAAAATGTCAATCCAGGAGTCTAGGTTTCCAGATATTTTCTTATCCACCTGCCTCTTCAGTCTTGCCAGCATCAATCTCCAGGACTCCATGTCTGCCTAGCAACATCACAACCAATCAAGATGCAATTAAGCCTGGCAGCTCGGCTCATCCTTTACTAGGATTGGCTGCTCATAGTGTGCGCATCCCAAGTTTTCATTGGCTGACGGCCACCTGTATGGAAATGAGAATTACACGGGACTCTCAGCCTCTCCCTGCAGTGTGGACCTGTGGCTTACTGCGTTGAAACCTGCAAGCTCAGAGCGAGAACTCCTGGGCTCGTTTCTTTGCCTCTCTGCCTTCTCTTCCCCCAGAGAGATCTCCCGAACTTTTCCTTTTTCCCTCGGTGCCTCTGCCTGAGGCCTAGTCTGAAAGAAATCCTACCAAATAACGCAGAAATAATGCGGATTTGTATGCGGTTTGCATCTTCTTTGCATTCTCTCGGTTCAATAGCAAGATTTTGCCCCTTCCGTCCAAAGCTGCCACAGTTCCTGCCCCTTTCTCTCTTCCTTGTCCATCTCAGGGGCGGCTTCTCCTTGTGGATTCCCTCAATTCTTGCCCTTTCTTGCCCCAAACCCTCCCTTAGGGCTCAGCTCCACCAATTCCCAGTTGCCCCCTCCTCCCACTCAGGATGCAGGCATCTCGCACAACAGTCTGAAGAACGGTTTAGGAAGGAGTTAGACAGGGAAAGGACCCCCCCCCCAACACACACACACACGCACACACACACACACACACACGCACGCACACACACACCCCTCCATCCTCGCTCCCCATCCATTTTCTCCGAGGGAGCCGAGTTTGACAGCGAATTCATTCCGAGCGGGGAGGGTGATTTATTCTTCAAATATACCGACAAGTGCGGGCATGATGGAGCCCATTAAAATGTTGGGAGATTGTTTTTATGATTGAAGTCTGTATTACTCCAACCATAAAGAAAGAGAGCAAGGAGTCATTAGCATTTTCATGATGGTGTATTTCTGCTTGTCTCCGCGCCATCACTCATCTTTACTGCCCGTCCCTTTGCTCTCGCTCTGCTACAACGAGGAGAGACTGCAGCCTGAGTTGGGGTTGGGGGTGGGGGAGGCGGGGGCCAGAGATGCCCCAGCCGCTCTGCCCTTCACGCCAAATCCTCACCCTCCTTGGGACGCAGATCAGGGGGTGAGAGGCCAGACACGGAGGATGTGCCTCAGCTTTCTCATGTGGGCTCCTCGTGCCCCTGAAGGATGGGAGAAGGGGTCCTGACAAATGGTGCTTGGAGATCCAGGCAGACCGGTTGGGGAAGAGGATGCACCCCTTCCTTTCTTTGGCTCTTCCCTTCAGGGCCTACACACCACTTAGCGTTCATAGGGGAAAAATCAGGAATTCTTGGCTGAGTGGCCTGGGCTGGAGACATCAAATAGAAGAGGCCAAGAGGGAGGAGACCCCAAGTCCCGGGGTTTAGAGACTGTATTGGCAAGAAGATGGGAGTTGGCCTCTGTCTCTGCTACTCCCTGAAGGGCCCCTAGACCTTGCTCTGGGATGGGTCTAAGCCTCCTGTCTCCACCCTAGTTCCGCAGCTCCTACTCCTTCCTATTTTCCCAAGTCCTTGATTATTTTTAGCCAGCCATTTACAAGACTCTCCAGTACCCCAAGGAACAAATTCATATCCTCCATGAAAATAAGGAGATCAAAATAATTACTGCCAAGGTGAGAGCTTGAAGAGGGTTGGCTATGAGTAAAGTGGTGTCTCCAGGTGAACAAGGACTGTTGGAATCACCTATCTTTTTTTTTTTTTTAATTTTTCTTTAGTATTTATTTAGTTTTTTTTATTATTATTTTTTTTAATGTTTATTTATTTTTGAGACAGAGAGAGACAGAGCATGAACGGGGGAGGGGCAGAGAGAGAGGGAGACACAGAATCAGAAGCAGGCTCCAGGCTCTGAGCCATCAGCCCAGAGCCTGACGTGGGGCTCGAACTCACGAACCGTGAGATCGTGACCTGAGCCGAAGTCGGACGCTCAACTGACTGAGCCACCCAGGCGCCCCAGTATTTATTTAGTTTTGAGAGAAAGAGACAGAGCATGAGCAGGGGAAGGGCAGAGAGAGAGGGAGACACAGAATGTAAAGTAGGCTCCAGGCTCTGAGCTGTTAGCACAGAGCCCGATGTGGGGCTTGAACTCACCAACTGGAGATCCTGACCTGAGCCAAAGTCACTGAGCCACCCAGGTGCCCCTGATGAGATTCTTAAATAAAGAAACATTCTTTCCAGGTTGGGAACGACCACCCTGCATATCCAGTTGCCCCAAATTGTATGGTGGCACTTGAGGCAGTTGGTTGGGATAAAGGCTAGTTAAGAGGTAGGGGGACATGGATGTGTTAGCTAGCAAGATGTTATCAGTGATAATGATTAGTGGACTACTTTCTTCCTGATCCAGAACTTTCTCACTGATGTCTCACAACAACTTGAAAGGTGGGTTTCATGACCACCATTTCACAAATGAGGAAACCAAGGGTCAGGTGAAAGTTGTAGGGTGTCCAAGGTCACTGAGCCAGTAAACAGAAGATTCAAGGTCTGAACTCTGGGCTGTTTTCATTAACTGATGCTGCCTGAGAAGGAGTTTAGGGTCTGGAAAGTGGAAGCCAGGATGACCCCCTGGGTCAGAATGGGGGGACAGAACACCCCATTTACTCATAAGGAAGTGGAGACCATCTAGTAAGTACTTACCAGGAATATACATACATTCCTTGGCCACTGGTCTGGGTCGTTGGGTACCAGTTGGCATTGCTGGGATTAACGCCTCTCTAATCATTCAGATAACATTAATTGAACACCTATTATGTGTCATTTTTGATTGGCCACACCTCCCCCCCCAGGCCTCCCCCTACTCCACTGAGATAGGAACCAAATAGGGCTCTGGTTTCCTGGGCAGGGGTGGAGGCCCAGGCAGCTGGACCGAGGTGGAACAAAGTGGGGTGTGGAGGTGAGAGCCCCCCTACAGCCTGCACAGTGCCCAGAGGCGGCTACAGCAGCGGCCCCAGATTTACAGCTGCCCTGGTGCTGGTGCCATAAAAGCAAACGATCCTTCTCTGTACTAATTTCTGTGTAATTAGATCTCTCCTGGCATGGAAAGTGGGGAGTGGGGGCAGCCAGGAGGGGAGGGTGCCAAGGACTCTCCACAGAGGTGGGAGGAGGGGCCACAGGATACACATGGCTTATTGTGGGTCTGGTTGGGCACTGTGATGAGATGGGGAATGCAATGCCTCACACTTGTTAGGTAAGGAGGGAGATGGGGCCTGATGTGACCACCCCTTTGTGCCCAGGATGGGGGGAAGATAAGCCTGGGATCGGGTACAAAGATCCTGAAGTGAGAAGAATAACTCCTGGCTCATCGATGTACACATGGCAGGTATTGAAACCCTCAGAGGAGCTGCACACAGATCTCTCCACAGGCAGCTAGATACCAAAGTCCCTCAGAGAGGCCAGAACAACAAAGAACTCCTGCAGATGCATCGTATTTACATCCACATTTAGAAAACAATAGATACTTTATATTTCCACACTTACCTGCCAACAGCAGATACACATCTCTCTCCATCAAATGCTAAAATTACAGCATAGGCTCTAAAGAGGACTCAACAAATGTTTGTTCCCTTCTTTGCCCCCACCCATTGCTTGCCCACCTCTTGGAGACAGAATTAAAGGATGTAAAAAGCCCTTTCTTTAAGGTTTTCTTTAAGATACTCGAAGGTGGATCTCCTTAAGCTAGGAGAAAAAAAAAAAAAAGGATTGCAGAAGAAATCAAGAGGAATGTGGGGCGAGAGAAGGAAAGATCCTGGGGTCTTGCCTTTCCTTAGGAAGAACAAAGTCTGAGAGAGGAAAATAATACAGTTGTTATTATTTCTATGTCCCCTCTCCCCACCGCCTCCACTCCATGGTGACAAACAATGACCGCGGGTAGGGCAGTAATGCCATTTGGAACAACACTGCTACCAGCTAAGTATTACTTGTGCGTTGGAGTGTTTGTGGAGGGGCCTCGGAGGGCCTCTTCTCCAATGTCCCTTTGCAGCCTCAATTTCTGTCACAGTGAGCTTGCCAGGGAGTCGGCGGCTTCTGCTTCAATCCTCCCGCTGAAATGGAGCTCTTTACTTCATAAACAGTTTGCCCCGTCACTGGACTGCTGTCGGGATCAGAATATTCGTTCGTGGAATTGAAATCTGTCTTCTTTTTAATTTCAGAATATACTATTTCTAACTGCCTGTCATAGCTCCTTGAGTTATTCTAATGCTTTAAGACCAGTTCAATCAAAGCATTAATCGGCCCCCACAACAGCAATAACAATTAGATACCCATTGGAAAATCAGGAGATTCTGATCTCCACAGATGATTGTCATGTACTTATCTTAAGCCCTTGTTCTAATGGGTAATTCCTGATTAACCTGAGTAATGAAAATGTATCACAATAAAGAAAGATTTGTCATGCCTTGTTATCACTTCATAAGGCCATCCTTCTAGATACCTGCCATAACACCAGGATATTTCTGTCCCAATAAAACATGATCATGATGTGCTTGGCTAATAAAAAGGAAAAAAAGCCGTGTATTAAAAATATGTTTAAAATGATTTGCATGAGTGATGTAAATATAAACCACCACCATCATCATTGTCAACATCATCCTCAGTTTATTTGCCTTTTGAAATCTCTGCTTGACCTTGGGGGTGGGAGTAGATAAAGGGAGAGGGAGGCAGAAAATTAGCATCTATTAAATGCCAGGCACTGTGCTAAATACTCACAGTAACCCTGCGAGATAGGTATTATTATGCCCTTATAGGTGAGGAAATTGGGCTCAAAGAAGTTCAGTAACTTGCCTGAGGTCATGCGGATGGTGGGGGGGGGGCATCAGAATTTTAATCCAGGGATGTCTGATTCCAAAGCGCCCATTTCCCCCCCACCCCTGGACTTGTTAATTTCATTTTGATGCCAGCAGCGCCCCACCGAATGGATCTGTACTGCTGTTGTGACACTAGTGAGGACACATGGTGGGCTCAAAGACCTCACCCAACCTGGACATCCAGACTGCCCACCGGGGGGCCAGGAGTTCAGGACCTGAACTTTGTGGCTTCTGTGCCCGGTCACATTTCTGCCTTCACCTGGGGGTGCCCACACATTATCACGGGGAGCGCTAATACGCCCTGTCACTGTGGTACGGTGAGACATTCATATAACGCAGTGTCACATTCTACCCACACGGGGACTCACACAGGCTGGCCATACCTTCTCTTCTCCCAGGTGGTGATGTGCATAGCCAGCAGGGGTCGCCGGCACACCAGGAATTACTACTTGCTGGGTCGGTCTCCTCCTGCCCTACAACATGGAACTGTTTCTCCTCCCCTGCCCTTCTCCTAAAATCTCCTAAAATCTCTGGCTAATCCCTCCCCTTCCCAGCTTTCCCCGCCTGGGCAACACCCCCAACCCCCACCCTCTCCCCGACCCTATAGATTTCTAAGGACGGGCTAAGTAGTTGCTCATTAGGCAGCACCCTAATCTGCCCAATCCCCACCTGCCCCAGGGACCAGGGATTCTGGCTGTCAATCCTGCCTTAGGAATGGCCAGGGAGCTGGTAAGAAGCCTGGAGTGCCCAACCTTCTGGTTCATCCTTGCTTGTTAGCACTCCCCCTCCTCTCAGGGCCTCCCCAGTACCCATTGTTTCTCAGCATCCTTCCCTCCAGCCTGTCCTGACCATCCTTTTATTGTCCCAGTGTTCACGTAAGCATTTGTCCCAGACATCCTCAGACCCCCAGGGTCCCTTAGCTCCCTCATCTTGGGAGGGCCTAAGAATGAAGGAGGAGGCAAATCTCTTATGGAGTGATCTGTGGTCGGTGGTTTTGGATGAGAAATCATGGTTTGGGGAGAATATGGGAGGGACCCAGGTACTCTGGCTCACAATGGAAAGAGGGCCAGGTGTCTGTTCCCAGCAGGATGGGGGTCCAGGCACAGGCTGTGGAGGCAGCTGTGGTCGCCTTCTGGGAGTGGCATCTCTTTGCTCTTTTCTGCCTCTCCCCTCCCCTGCTGTAGCAACAGTGCCCCAGCTTTCCCAGGTCCCCACCTCCCTGCAGCCCCCTCCCCCAACTCCTGGAGCCTAGTGATTGGCGGCTGCCTGCTGCAGGGCCGGCTGGGTTTATAGCTTTGCGGCAGCTGGGGAGAAAGCAAGGCCAGAGACAGAAAAATGGAAACCGACCAAGAAATGGAGAACGATGATGAAAGAGTAAAAGAGAGGAAGACAGAAACAGAGGCAGAGACCCCCTCAAGAATAACAGACACCCAAATCTAAATGACGAGAGGGACGGACTGAAGCAGAAATGGACACAAAGAAAATTATAGAGATGCTGATAAAGATAAAGAAAATGTGATAAAGATGGGGGAGGGAGGAAGGGAGAGAAAAAGCACAGACAGAAAAATGTTTTGATAAGTCCTGAGAGTAGGGATGTTCAGGGCTTTCCAGGTAGGCAGGAGTTCCTTGGTAGTACGTAGAGGGTGGGATGAATATCTAGGGACTCCCAGAAATTCTGTGATACGGAAGAGACCGGAGGGTCTTGCAGCAAAACCAATTCTCCCCACACCCATGCTCCCATTCATCCACTCTAGCCTCTTCCATGGCCACACCCTCCTGGAGTTTTAAGATTATTACAGAAATGTCCTCCTTGAGAACAGTCTGGTGATCTAGTGTGGAAGAATTTTGTACCACTTTCTATGAAATGAGTAGGGAAAACTGAGGTCTGACACTTGGGAGAAATTTTAATATCAGAGTCATCCTTTGTGTTGTACGTGGATTAATTTGTAAGGTTGTTGGCTCTGTCATGGCACCCTCAATTGGCACATACCACATTTACCCTGTATTACAGTTATTCCTCTATATATCCTTTTTGCTAAAATATAAGCTCCTTAACAGCAAGATCTGTGTCTGCCCTTCTTTGTGGCTCCCACAGTGCCTTGTTCTTATTTATTGTGTGAACCAGTGAATGGCCCCTGGAGATGTTGAAGCAGAGGTTGGATGACTACCAATGAGGGATGTCGTCCAGGGAATTTCTGTACTGAATGAGAAGCTGCAAATATATCTCTAAGCGCCCTTTTGCTTTTGAGGTCCTATCACTGCCCATATATCATATGAACCCGAGTTTGCTCTTCTCCAAATACACAGGGGTAAGATGCAAAACAGAAAACCCCAAATTATAAAGTATCTCCCGTGTGCCTGGCTCTGTGCAAGGCATTTTACACATCTGATTTCATATAATCCTCACGATAACTTTCCCAGGTAGCAGTTCTCCACATCTTGCAGATAAGGGCTCAGAGACATGAAGTGTTTTTGCTCCAGGTCACATGGCTAGGAAGTATGACAAATTAAATCTGGAGAACCTACGTGACAGCCACAATGCCATGATTTGAGAAACAGGGGAAACAGAAGAGGGAAGACATGGCTTCTAAATTTAGGGTTTGGGAGAGAGAGATTCTGGATTCTAAGTCTGGAAAAAAATGCACTTTTGTGAGGTAGAAAAGGTCATTTCTATGCTCACCTGATTATCAATAGACCTGAAGAAAGAAAAAAAATGGTGGGAACAGGAATGGCGATCTGGAGATGGGTACTAAGCACTGGGATCCCTTGGGATCCCTAGGTAATGGCCTTGGGAACATGGGGCAAAGTGGTGTGTCTAGAATGCAGTCTTGGAAGTTTCTGGCATACATCTTCCTTCTGGTAGGGATGTTGGGAGTCTGGAGATGTCCCATTCTGGGGCAGGGCTTTGGTTAGCACGGTGCAGTAAAAATTTAATGAGTAATTTTGAATTTTGAATTTTAAGTTTTCTAGTAGCCACATTTAAAAAAGTCAAAAGAACGAGGTGAGGATCACCTGGCTGACTCAGTCCAGACAGCACGTGACTCTTGATCTCTGGGTCATGAGTTTGAGCCCACATTGGGCATAGAGATTACTTGAAAATAAACATCTTTTTTTTTTTAAATGTTTATTTTTGAGAGAGAGAGAGAGAGAATAAATGGGGGAGGTACAGAGAGAGAGAGGGACAGAGGATCAGAAGTGGGCTCCAAGCAGACCACAGAGAACCCAACCATGGGTCTTGAACTCAGAAACTGTGAGATCACGACCTGAGCACAAGTCGAACACTCAACCCACTGAGTCACCTAGGTGCCCCCAAAATAAAAATCCTTTAACAGAGAGAGAAAGAGAGAGAGAGAGAGAAACAGAGTACAAGCGGGGGTGGGGGGCGGTTGGTGAGGAGGGGCAGAGAGAGAGGGAGACGCAGAATCTGAAACAGGCTCCAGGCTCTGAGCTGTCAGCACAGAGCCCAACGCGGGGTTCGAACTCACGAACCATGAGATCATGACCCCGAGCCGAGGTCAGACACTTTACCAACTGAGCCACCCGGGTGCCCCCTTAATAATAATAAAAAAAAAGAACCAGGTGAAACTAACTTTAACAACATATTTTATGTAATGCTATATATCCAAGTTATTATCATTTAAACATGCAGTCGACATAAAATTATTTTAAATTGTTTTTTAATTTTTGGTACAAAGTCTGGAAATCCGTTATGCAATTTATACTCACAGCATCTCAGTTTGGATTAGCCACAGTTCAAGTGCTCAGGAGTCACATGGGCTGGTGGCTACCATAGCGGATAGTGCAGGCTTAGAGTGTGCCTCACACCTGGCTGGTCAAAAGCAAGTACGAATTCTTTGATGGTGGATCCAGACATCTTGGCTCCTGCCCTTGATTTTTCTTACACCTTGACTCAGGAGTCCAGGTTTTTATGTGAGTCTGGAGACATACTCCCAATTCCCATGGGTTGGAATTGTGTATCTATTACAGGTTCTGTGAAGTCCGGCGGTACAGTAACTTCCACCTACAACACTTTCCTCAAGCTCTCGTCAAGCCACCTGCCAATCCAGTCGTTTCCAGGAGTCATCTCCTTGACCTTTCTGCTGCACCTGCCACACCTTTCTCCTTCTGACTGATCCTTCCCAGTCTTTTCTGTGACTTTGCGTTCTCTGAACTTCTCTTCCATGTGGATGGTCACCTGGATTCTGCCCTTGGCCCTCTTGCCCTCTCGCTGTACATGCAGGGACACCTGGGTGATCTTTCTTCACTCTCGTCACCTTGACTTTCAAGGATCTTAAGTCTCTGTCTTCAGTTCCAAACTCTCAAACTCCAGACTTAAATATCTATCCAACTGCCTACTGCATCTCTCTCTTCTTTGGAAGATTGCAAACACATTGGAAATGTGTCAACAAGTCAAAATTGCACCGGTCATATTTCCCTCGATGTATTTCTCCATTTATATTATTTATTTGGTGAATGGCATTGCTGGTTATCTGTTCATTGAAACTAGAAATCTGGGATCAACTTGACTCCGTCTGTTCACTTCCATTAATTCTGCATCCTAAAAAATTCTGCCTCTTTTCCTCTTGACATGGCTTAAGTGCAGTGTTCACCATTTTTGCCTGGGTTATTACAATAGGTTCCTAACTGATTGCTCTGGAATTTCATGATCTGGCAATAGAGTGTAAGCTTGTTCTGTAAGGACAGGCATTCTTATGTTTTTGTTTTTTGTTTTCTGTTTTCTTTTTTTTTAGAGTTTATTTATTTATTTTGACAGAGTGTGAGTGCAAGAAGTGCAGAGAGAGAGAAAGAGAGAGAGAGAATCCCAGGCAGGCTCCGCACTGTCAGTGCAGAGCCCAACGCAGGGCTTGAGCTCACGAACCGTGAAATCATGACCTGAGCTGAAATCAAGAGTTGGACGCTTAACAGACTGAGCCATCCAGGCCCCTCTTATTTATTTTTTTTAAGTTTCTTTATTTTGAGAAAGAGAGAGAGAGAAAGGGAGGGGCAGAGGGAGAGAGAGAATCCCAAGCAGGCTCCCCACTGTCAGCACAGAGCCTGATGTGGGGCTCGAACGCATGAACTGTGAGATCATGACCTGAGCCAAAACCAAGAGTTGGATGCTTAACCGGCTGAGCCACCCAGGCGCTCCTCTTATGTTTTGTTCGTGCTGTTTCCCAGTGCCTAGAACAGCACCGGGCACATAGTAGGCACTCGATGAATATTTGTTGAGTGAATGCGTATCTTTTAGTCCATCTTTCCAGTCTCACTTCACACAGTGCACAATCCTCACTCAGCAGCCCCAAGTATTTAGACTTCTAAGCCAGTTATGTCTTTGCATGTTCTGTTCCTTCTGTCTCTTTAAGATTCAGCCTCTACATGGTCACCCATGGGAAGCTTTGCGTCCCCCAGTCTTGGTTAATTATCCTTCCTCTGTGGCCCCGTAGCATGCTGTGCATACCTCTAAAGTAGTGCTTATCTTGCTTAGGAAGATTTGTTGCTTTGACTATAAGCTCTGTGAGGGCAGTTTTTAACAGGGTTTTTGACTATTCCATCCCGATTCTCTATGGCCAGAACCTGACCCATAAAGAACACTACAGAAAGTTCTCTGAATTAATGCACGACATGTCTTTGTCCCAAAGGACGTCACACTTTATTCCTTCAGGCTACCTCAGCACGCTTCAATGGCATTGGTGATGTTTTCCTAAAGCTGGTTAGTAAAGTCCAATAGTGTTCACTTTATTGTTCTTTATCTCTTGTATGTGGACATATATATATACATATATACCCTTTCGTATGTATGAAATATGTTTCGGGAAATATTTTATTAAAATAATTTAAAAAGTTATTTTTGAAGGCCTGGCAAAAACAACTTTTCTTTTCTTTTTTCCACGTACAAACACAGAACCTGCCCTCCAGCTGCTTAGAGTTGAGAAAGAAGAAAGGCTTGTAAACGTGCTGTAGTGTTGTTTATGAAAAACACCCCCCCGGGGGATAACTGCAAGAAGTCAAGTAAGACCTCATGGAGGAGGTGTCCCCTGAGCTGTGGGGCAAGCATGTGCTCAGAGGTATGCAAAAATGGTAGAGTGGTTCCATGAAGCTGGACCCCAGGGTTCCTTAGGGTGGGATGGGAAATGGAAAGGCAAGTTGGAGTCAGATGGTGAAGACCCTGACTGGCACACTTAATGGTCTGCACTTCATGTTCCTGTAGGCAACACGCAGCCACCGAGGTTCTGGAAGCAGGGAGCGATGTTTGGATTCGTCATCTCCCACCAGATACACCCCAGTGCCTGTTTGCTGCTACTTGGTCTGACTCTTCCTTTCACACTAGTGCCTTGAGCCCATTCAGATCCAACACCATCTGCATAGATGCTGGGAAGCAGGGCAGAAGAGACCATCCATTCCAGAAGGGAAACAACGAGAAAGGCTGAGTTGCCAAATACCACCGAGTGGGTAGGAGAATGAGCTCGGGTTGGAACCCAGGTGTCTTCCCTCCCGGCCCAGGCAGTCAATGATCTTCCCTGAGCTCCCCGTGTCAGGGGCCATGCACTGGATCCTGGGGTAGGCAAATTATGAGTAGGGATGAGAAATGGCTCTAAACTTCCCAGCCTGAAGGGGCAGATAGCACACAAGAAGACCTACGAAGGGCAGAGGGAAGAACTCTAGATATCCAGGTAGAGGAGTCTGGTGAGGAACTGTTGGGGGAGGGGGGGGCGGGCTTCATGGAGACATGGGTTTGGGAAGGTGGGGCAGAACTGGGCTGGGGATAATGGGAGATGAGAATGACCCCTGTGAAGTCCTGGAGGTGGGAAAGAACAAAACCTATGCCACAGTCCTCATAAGGGCTATTATTTAGTCTGGCAGCCTGTGTCAATGGCCTTGTGCAGCTACCCATGTGGCTCCTGTGGGTGTGTGTGTGTGTGCAGCTCAGCAGGGGCTGTGGGGTGGGAGCAGGGGTTCTGGGCCCCTGTTTCTGTCTCCTATCCTCCCCTTTTGCACTAGGTGGGGCACACTTCTGGAAGCCAGGATGTCTGGGTTCCAGATTCTTCCCTCCTCAACCTCCCCCAGACATAAATCACAAGTGATTTCATTAAATGCACCTCCTGCTGGGGATGTTGGCTCATAATTCCTCTCTGATTAACCCCCACTACCCCGGCAAGTTTATAGGCCAAGCGAGGGAGGGGGCAAGGGGGAGGGAAAAAGGAGGGATGGGGGGAATCCCAGGCGGGTGATGGATGCCTCTGTCAGCCCAGCTCGTATTTATTAATAGTCTTAATACGGGAAGCAATAAAGGAAGAGAGGGATTCTATTAATTAAATCATTGTTATAATTAACTTTCATTAAAGGAGGATCAATAAAGAGGAGTTGAGATGGAGAGAGGAGAGATCCATTATCTCTAATTTCCTTGGAAGGGATTCAGGGAATGAGATGGGGTTGCTAGGAGACGGCAACAGGAGGGAAGAAGGAAGGATGGAAGGATGTCATCCAGGTGGGGCTGGAAGGGGGGTGGATTGGTGGGGGGTTCAGGTGGGTGGAGAGAGGGATTGGTACAGGTTGCCCACCCAGGGGCCCTGAAGGCGGAGGAGGGTGACTGATAAGGGAGCTACTGGGCTGGGGAACAAGCGGGCTGTAGGCACGGCTTGTGCTGGGCATTGCTGAGAGCCTTGGTGAGCACACAGCTCCTTAATAAATGCTTTACGACGCGGTGTGTGTGTCTAGCCTGTGAAGCTGGTTAGAGTGGATGAATGTGTTTTTGTGACTGTGGAGTCAGTGTGCGCATACGGGTACGTGAGGATGGCAACAGAGAGAGGGGGGCGGCAGGGATGGAAGGAAAATCAAATAGACTTCAGAGGGATGGAGTTGAGGGCATTTTTTTTTATCTAAGTGGCTCCCCAAAGATGTGAACTCCTGACACGGGTAATGCCCATCTTTGGCCCACGGTACAGTGATGGCTGCTATGGAGGTTGAAGGTCTGTGCAGTGGAAACTTCCCCTGCCTTCTGAGACATGCACCTGGGCCCAGAAGCTTGGGTTCCACCTTGCCCACCCCAGGACTGAAATCCTGAAGTCCTGTCTCACGTGGACCCATACGTTGCTCCCTCGCCCACCGCAGTCTTCTCCAAGCCAGCCGCCCCACCACAACCCGAGACAAAGATCCCTCCCTCCTCCTCTGCCCACCAAGAGGCATAGCGAGGAGACGCTGCTGGGCACCCTCCCCAAGAAGGCAGGGGGTAGTCCCCTCCGTCCCAACTCCCCTCCACTATGGTCTATGAGCCAGCTGTCTGGACCTGCGTTGCTCTAGTCACACCTCATGGTAAGAACACATTTTATTAGAATCGTTATACATATCATATAAATATATTTGTCCAAACTACAGATCGGGGGAGGGATAATGAGGGAAAGCTCTTATTGCTGGGGGGAGGGGGAACCTGGAGAGGGAGGAGGGCTGAGAAACGGGGACACCTGGGACCCTGTGTTCTCCCCATCCCTCACAGAAGGCACAAATGCATTATTTCTTTCCATGTGAGGACACTGGGGGGTGGTGGCAGGGTGGAGCAGGAGGTAAGAGTACAGAAAACCTCAAAAATACAAAAGAAACATCCAAATTTCATATCTAATGGTGTGGAAAAGGCTGGGGTGGGGGTGCAGAAAGCAATGGGGGGGGGGGGGGAAATGGGGAACAGAAAGAACCACTGAAGCTCAGAAATGAAAGAGACCTGAAGAGGCCGTGATGTCCATGCTGCTGCCTCCATGCAGGCCCCAGAGAAAACTCAGATAAACCAACAAAGACCCCCAATAAGAGAGGGTGGGGTGCCCCGGGGAATTGGCTTTGGGGCATCAGAGAGTGTGTGTGAGTGTGTGTGTATGAGTGTGTGTGTGTGTGTGTGTGGCTGGTGTCCGTGACAGAAGCAACCTACCCCTGGGGAAGTTCTCCTCCATCCTGGTTCATCCAAAACCGCTTTTAGAGGGTAAGGTCAGCCACTGCTTCCAAAAAGGACCCCTGCTTGGACAAAAGAACCAGGCAGGAGAGGATGCCGGTGAGAGCTTGGGATGAAAATGGCTCAAAGGCAGGGGCGGTTCTTAGGGAACAGAATATCATGGAGCCCAGTGTGTTGGAAGAGAGGCCTGAGACCTAAGTGTGTGTCTGTGCATGAGTGTGTGTGTCTGTGCATGAGTGTGTGTGTGTGTGTGTGTGTGTGTGTGTGTGTGAGTGCATCTGTGCATGTACTGAGGAGGGGTGAGATCACTCAAAGGTAAAGGGGTCCTGGGTGCTGAAAAAGAAGTGTCCATCCATGTGGTCCTCCAGGGCATCCTTATCACTCTCAGCCGGAAAGCGCTCCTTACAAATAGGGCACTCCTTCCACGGGGGGGTGGCAGGGCCCCCGGTGCTGGCCTCTGACAAGGGACCCACTGCAAAGCCACTGAAGGAGACAGAGGGGAAGGAGAGGGTCAGTGTGCTCCGATGCCTTCTTGCCTTGTGGACCTCAGGGACAGGGACCCATGCACCTGGCCTTCCAGATTACCCTGTTCCTGGCAGCTCTCTCCTAGTCTCACCCCCAGCATCGTTCTCCCCACACTACTGAAGCCTTAGTTTCCCAGCTCTCCAGGCCCTCTCTTCTTTAGTCCCCGCTGGTCGCCGCAGTGGTGCACAGCCCATCCCCCACCCCTGCGCTCCTCCCTCCATCTCCGTCTGCTGCCTAATGAGGCTGAAAATGAGTCTGACATCGTCCTTCATCTTCCTGCTCCAGCCGAGAAGGATGACAGCATCGCCCCCTCCCTGCCCTGAGCCCATCTCACATCGAGGCAAAGCTGGGGGCTAGATGATAAAATCTCTCTTCCCCCTGCCTTCCCCTCTTGACCTGCAAAAGAAAAGGGAAGGCAGAAGGGGCGATCTGATACCTGAATCCCCCACCCCTGCAGCTGCATTGCCCAAAGGGTCTCCCAGGAAAGTCAGGGGAGAAGGACAACATCTCAGGGGTGGTCAGATGCTGGATCCCAGTCTTCTCTCTGTTCCCATCCCTGGGGGCACTGGTCACCTCCCTTCCTCCCCAGATAGAGCCTAGGTACCTACCTGGTGGTTGGGGAAGGGGGAGGGGCAGGAGAGAGGGGATGCAGGGCTATTTGGGCTCCACGGAAGATGGTGCTAGAACGACACAGAAGCCAGTTAAAGGCAGGGCCTCTGAGTGCACGTGTGCATTGATAAGATGGGGGGAGGAATTACCTGATGGCACCTGGGACTTGGGGTGGTGGGTGGTTTTCTGTGTCAACCACTCCTATGTCTCTTCTTCTTGGCTGGGGCCAAGAAGAGGGAGCTTGGGGGAAGGGCATGGGGACTGTTCACCCGGATGCCCTTTCCACTGGCATGCTCCCACCTTCCTCGTGTTCTCCCCCTTTTGCACTCACCTGGCCACGTCATAGAAGGCATTGCCCAGCTCAGGAAGCAGCAGGTGGGCCTCCTCACCTCCACTCTGAACAGCTGCCATGAGGACTGACTTCTCATCCTCGGCCTCCTGGGTACCAAAGAGATAGGGATGGGTTTGGGGGTAGCGTCCCAAGATAGGGGAGCAGCATGCTGGGGGAGGTAAGAGCAGTCCAGGCCCAGACGGTAGACTGTGGGCTGTAGTAAGAGTGAGGCAGGACAGGAGTTTTGATGGGGGCTAGTGGGTAAGAAGAGGAGGAGTATGGGGGGCAGGGGCTGGCAGCATTGGGGTTACTGGGTCGGACTGGATTTTGGGGCAGTGGCCCTGAAGAGAGGCTGGGCCTGCCTTCTCTCTCCCAAGGGGAAAGCAGAGCCCTGTACGGCTAAGATTAACACTTCCTTTTCCGGACACTGGGCCATTGGGTGTGGCCGTACCTGCCCCTTCCTCCCTAACCTTGCTCTGTCTCCCACCACCGCCCCCGTCCACACACAGCTCACCGAGTCAGAGCTACTCTCTTCAGCTGGCCCTGAGAGGTGGGGAGCGATGGGAGCCGGCTGGCTGATGACGACCAGGGGAGAAGACTCTCGTGGCCCAGCAGGAGAAGAGCCTGTGTCTCCACGCTCACACAGGCCATAGGGAGGGACCCTCATGTCTTCTGGGGACTCATCCTCTGAGTCTGTCAGAGCTGCTGGGCAGCCTGCCGGTGAGGGAGAGGACAGAGAGGGATGAATTGTTAGAGGCTTGGCTCAGCTATCTCCCTTTGGATGAGGGATATGGTTAAACTAGAAAGGGGCCAGGGTCTGGGAAGAAAAAAGGCAAAACACAGAGGGCAGAGGCAGCTCCCAGAGGGGTCACATGCAGCTTTCCCCAAGCCGGGGAAACAGGCGGGGGAAGAGGTGTCACAAGACTGGGGGTGTACAGACTCGGGCCCACAGCCGCCTCCTCGTCCTCTGTGACAGCATCCTCGTTCCACTTCTCGTCTGCCACCTTCTCCAGGCGGGCCTCCAGCTTTCTCATGTACTCTAGCAGTTCCTGGAGTTGGGAGCAAAGAGGTGAGAGAGGCTGGGAAGACGCCAACCCCGCTGGCTGCAGAGCCTTCCTTGACCCAAGAGGAACTCTGAGCTCTTCGGGACTGGATGCCTTCCCCAAAGTGGGCTGTGGTGGGGGAGGAGTGGGGTGGGGAGGCAGCTCAAAGGAGAGCCTCACTCCCACCCCCACCCCCAGGAGCCCTCCTTCACCTCTTACATCCCTCCCTCGCTCCCACAGTCCTCCCCTGTTCTGCCAAGTCAACCAGTGAGAGGAGCCACCGTCCCATTTTTAGCCTCCGGGCCCTCTTAGAGTTAGCAGTTCTTAAGCCAAGAGATGACAAGAAGACATGAGGTTCCCCCCTGAATCCTCAGCTCTGGCATCCAAAGGGCCTGAGTCCTAGGTTCTCACCTGCTTCTCCTCCTGTAACTGTTCCTTCTCTTTCTGGAGCACGCGCAGGGCTGACCGCAGCTCTGTGAGCTCCCGCTTGCTCTCTGACAACTGCACCTGAGGGAATGTGGAGCCTAGAATGTACCTCCAAGAACCTAGGCTCTGCGACCTGGAACCACCAACCTAGAATCATGCTCCTCTGTGCCCCTGTCCCTCTCTTGCCCTGACACACACAGGGGAAGCCCCAACACTCTTCTTCGATGAGTCCCTTGTCTTGACCACAGGAGACAGTCGCCTGGGTCCCAGTCTCTGCCTCTCCAGTGTGGGCCTGGGTGATTGCCTTTGGCTGGGATACAGAGACCCTGGTCACAGCCGGGGCATTCTAGAATTCCCTTACGTCATCGCTATGAGGCCCAGAGTATTTGCCATGAGAAGAGAAAGGGACATTGCACATTTCAACCCAATGAGACCTGGGATGTGTGCAAGTAAGATGCCATTCAACATGTAAGTGAGCACCCAGCACTTCTGAGCTGACACCCAGGACAGAGAGAAGGGCCACTGATGTCTCAGGAGGTGACAGGACCAGGACTCATGGGTGGCTGGGCGTCTCACCAGGCTAGAATCCTTTTCCCGGGCTAGTTCAGTCTTGAACACTTGATTCTGGGTCTTCTCGTCCTGAACTGCCTTTTCCAGTCGAAGTATCTCTGCACTTAGCTTCAGGATCTTATCTTTCTCTGCCTGGAATGCGGCCGAAAAGGAACGTGGGAGGGGAAAGGTGAAGGAAAAGGGACGCCACTGGCATCAGCCCCATCCCTCGCTGTGTCCTTTCCTTTATTTCAATGGGTATTTTGGGAGCAATTTCCCCTTCTTGGCTTCCTCATTCCTGATACTTCTCAATGAAGGAAGGGACATGCCAGCAAGGTGCCTTGCTGATCAGAAATGGGCATCACGACAGGGCCCGGTGCCTAGGGCAGTAAACGTTTCTTAATCAAGGTGGTAACCGAGGAAGGTGCTACGAAGATCAGGACTGGAACACCCTACTTACGGATGGGTCATACTTGGACAGTGAATTGGTACCTCCCTCAGAGCCCCTCCCCACTCCTGAGTCCTCTAAGCTTCTCATCCCTGTCTCCCTTCCCAGGGAATCTGACTCCATGGAGGTGGGGGCAGTGGCTGTGAGCCTGCCAGTTCCCCCCCATCCCTCTACCTCCATACTCTGCAGCAGCCCTGCCCGCTCCTTGCTCCATTGGCTTTTTTCCTCCTTCAGGTGCAGGCTGAGCTCAGCCAGCCTGCCATTGACTCCAGCCACTTCCAGGCGGCTGCGGTGTAGCTCCGCCATGGTGCGGTCCCTGGCTCCCGCTGTGCTGGCCAACTCCTCCCCAAGAAGGGCGGCTTTCTGCTGGCTTGAGGCTGCGAGCTCCTGGGCTCCTCGAAGCTGCTCCTTTAGGGGCTCCAGTTCAGCCTCAGGAGAAAGAAGGAGATGGAGATTAGGGCTCCCACTGAGTCATTCTCGAACCAGGAAGGTAACTAGGGTCCCTTTGACCCCGCACCGCAACAAGGCTCACGATTTATATCGTTCAATCTTTAGCCATGTCTTTTCCCTAGCTAGCCCTTGGTACTTCCTCTACTTCCCACTGCCTAAGGGCTTCACTCACCACGTGCTGCTGGGCCTGGCCTAGGGTGTCCTTCATCTGGGCCACCTTGTCCTTCAGTCGCTGGGCCTGGGCACTCTGCTCCTCCTGCCGGCCCTTTGCTTCCTGCAGCTCCAGATTTAAGCGGCGGTTCTCCTGTTGTGCCATTTGGAGCTCAGCCTGATGGGAGGTGGAAAATAGGTAAGGAAAGGGGTATATGTATTTGGGGTGGCTGGCAGGGGCTGAACCACTGTGATGAGAGAGATCAAGGTTCTGCTTCCCAGATTTAACACAAACTCAAGCATTCAGCTCTCGTCAGCCCTTCTTGGGGTCTCAGCTCAAAGCGACTCAGGCCTGAACATCCAGTCTCCAGCTCCCATAATGAGGTACCGGCATCACAGCCTTGATGGGGTCTTACACGAATCTAGGTATCCCATGTACCATTTCTGCTTCTCCGCTCTTCCTTTCATTATTATTAATTTTTTAAAGAAGGTTTTATTGATTTTTTAGGTAACCTCTACGCCTAACATGGGGCTTGAACTCACAACCCCAAGATCAAGAGTCGCTTACTCCACCAACTGAGCCAGTCAGGCGCCCCTCTGCTCTTCCTTTTAGATCAAAACTCAGTCTGGATGTCCATGAGGCCCTCAAACTCAGCATATTCTATTTCCCAGTCCACTTCTTTCCACTCTTATTTCTGCCCATGCTACTGACTACTTCCTAAGTCACTCAGGCTGGATCCCTTGGTGCTGGGCTTGGCTCTGTTCTTTCCTTAGTGACCCCAAGAAAAGCCTTTTGCTTCTCCATCTTCTGTCTTGTTCACAGCCATTTTCTCTTTTCTACTATCACAGCAACCATGTTGACTCAGGATCTGGTCATTTCTGACTTGGATTATTGAATAATCTCATAACTAGTTCATCTCCCAGGAAGAAATCACATTAATCTTCTGTTAAGTCCCGCCTAAGTACATGTCACCCCCTTGAAAATCATGGATGCCTCTCATTTGCTTACAGAAGGAAGATTAACTCCAGATCCTCTCCAGTCTGACCTGGGCCTCATCTCAAACCCTCCATCCACACTTTCAAGTGCCCCGAGTGTTCTGGACTCTCAGCCTTTGCACGCGTCTTTCTCAGTTCCCAGAATGGCCTCCCTCTTATCTCTGTCTACTCAAATCCTACCCACTCTTTACTGCTGAACAAATGGCTTTCAAATACCCTTCCACGGAAGCCTAGGGTTTGGAGGAAGCTGCTGAGAGATTCTGCGAATATGTGATGTGAGCTCCTTCTAAATAATTCAAAAAATATGTGAGAAAAACAACATACAAGCTCACAAGTTAACACAACGGGGATCATCAATCCACTGACATGTGCTTCTGAGTTAATTCACTTTTTTTTCAGGTTAATTAATTTTTTTGTACAAACCTCAGAATAAAGTTCCTATTGGATTTTCTTTTTGTTTGAAAAGCAAACTGAGATGGCATGGTGGACAGTTTAAAAATTGCCGTCATTTGCACTTACTTATTTGGAGACTCAAGGTGTTCTTAGTATTGTACAACCAAAACTCAATACGGAAATATATTAGCTGCTGATGCTGACAGAATAGTTATCTGTAACCTCTGATTTCAAGGTTTGGCATCCATCAGAATTACCTGATTACTTTTGTTACCTTATAAGTTAACATTGTACATTTGAATTTTTAAAATTGGGGTGCATGGGTGGCTCAGTGGGTTGAGCATCTGACTTTGGCTCAGGTCATGAGCTCACGGCTTGTGAGTTTCAGCCCACATCAGGCTCTGTGCTGACAGCTCAGAGCCAGTATCCTGCTTTGGATTCTGTCTCCCTCTCTCTCTGCCCCTCCCCCACTCGTGCTCTGTCTCTCCCTCTCTCAAAAATAAATAAACATTGGGGCGCCTGGGTGGCTCGGTCGGTTAGGCATCCGACTTCGGCTCAGGTCATGATCTCACGGTCTGTGAGTTCGAGCCCCGCATCGGGCTCTGTGCTGACAGCTCAGAGCCTGGAGCCTGTTTCAGATTCTGTGTCTCCCTCTCTCTGACCCTCCCCTGTTCATGCTCTGTCTCTCTCTGTCTCAAAAATAAATAAACGTAAACAAAAAAAATTAAAAAAATAAACATTAAAGAAAATAAATACTTGAATTTATAAAAATAAATTTATAGTAATAAACTATTGGTTTTATCTATTCAACGAGGTTCCACCTAAGATGTAAAACTTTATTGTGGGGTGGAAAGGAGAGCTAAAAAAGCTGGAAAATACTAGGCTACTTTATGCCCCTCTTTTTTTTTTTTTTTTTTTTTTTTTTTTCAGTACACTCCATGCCCAACGTGGGGCTTGAACTCACACCCTGAGATCAAGAGTCACACGCTCTACTGACTGAGCCAGCCAGGCATCCCTGCCCCCTTCTAATGACCCTAATAAGACGTGCTTTTGTCCACTTCTGTGGAGCATCTTAACACTTTATTATTCTTCCCTGGTGATGCTGAATATATTCCACTTTGACTAATCCTGACTTGGGTATACATTTTGTTTCCTAGGAGAGCGTGTGTACAATGTCCTCTTTACATTTTTTATTGGCTTTGGTGCCCGGCACTCAAAAGGGCCTCAACGCAGTGGAAGAACAATTGAGAAAGCAAACAGACTCTGAGCCCCTACCTCGCTCTGCTCCTTGTCGGCCTGTGCTTCTTTCAGTTGACCAAGAAGCTTCTCCTGTTCCCGAGTCAGGGCCTTCACGGTGTCTCTCACCCTGTACGTGGGGACATGGAACATCAGATAACCCGGCTGGTCACCACAGAAGATACGAAGGACGTGGGCTTTTGTCTTTAGCACTTTTTCTGGTGCCCCTCTGGGCCCACACCTCCTATTGTCTCTGGGATGCCCAAATCCCCAGACCAAGGTGATCTCGCTGGAAGCCCTGAGTATCCAAGATTCCTGGTTCTAGAGCACAGTCTAGAAATAAACAGTTTGTTCTCTTTATGTGTCATTTTAAGGAATGTTCTGCTGATGCCTTGCTAGTTGTTTGCATTCAATCAAGAGACCAGAATCCAGTCTTTTTTTAGACAAGGGACAGCCACGATCAATTATAAACTTTGGATCTAGATCAGAAGTTGGAAGACTTTTTCTGTAAAGGGCCTGATAATAAATACTTCAGGCTTTGCAGGCCATGAAGATTCTGTGGTAACTATTCATTTCTGCCACTGTAGTGTGAAAGCACCACAGACGTGTAAATGAATAAGCGCGGCTGTTCCAATAAAACTTTATTTATGAACACTGACATTTGCATTTCAGATAATTTTCACATCACAAAATATTTTTCTTCTTTCGTTTAACCGTTAATTCATCATTAAAACCATTTAAACTCACAGACTGTACAAAAACAGGTGGCCAGGCTAGATCTGGCACATGGGCCATAGGTTTACTGACCCCTGGGCTAGACAGTCCCTAATCTTTTCCAGATGCTCTGTCTGATCCCTGCTTTTCTATTCCATGATTTAGAACCTAGACATTTACTATCTCCGTAGGGCAAGACTAACATATCCTACACTGGAGAAGCCTCAGGGAGTAACTCACTTTTTTACTCTGGACCTTGGCTAGAATGCCTCTTTCCTTTAAGGAGTTTAAAAATATACATAAAATCTACTGGTGCCGAATGAAAGAGACTTAATTACATGATTTGATGAAAGAAAGAACTAGGGTGTTTCTCCTGGCGAAAATGTGACGGACAGACACGGGAAGTGGTCAGTGTTTGTGCCATTTGGTAAAAACGACAGTTGTCTGGTAGAGGAAAGAAATTCATCCTGTGCAACCCCAGAGGTCTAAACCAGCACTAATGGAGGCAAGTTACAGAAGGGAGGTGTTTAGTTCAATACAAGAGATACAAAAGTGACAGCTGTCTGATATTGAAAGAGGCTGCCTTCTGAGGTAGTGACCTTCTCAATTACCTGACAGTCCTCTGAGGGCTAAGATTCTATGACTTATACCTTTTTTTTCAGAGGAGAGATCCCGTAACATTCCTGGATCACCGGTTCAGACATTTCCTAACAGTGAGAACGGAGTCTCATCTTCTTTGCTGTGATAAAATCTGAAATCCATCCTCTCTTATCTTGTCTTGACTGTTCTATCCACTCTTTTCTTCCAAATCCTCCACTCCTAGCTCCTGCTTAGCCTTTGCTGCAGCATAAATAGTAACTATGATTACTTCTGAAGGTGAGGAATACAGAATAGGCTTAGGAAAGATGGAGGAGAGCTAGGCAGGAAAGAAAGGCCGGGGAAGTGGAATACCCTGAGTCTGAACGGGGAAAGAACCACACCAGACAGAGTGCAGGTTTGCGTGTCTGAAACAGGAGGCCGGAGTCTGGGGGTGACAGGAAATGAAGGGAAGTGATGGGGGTAGAGGGGACGCCCTCACCTGTCCAGCTCCACCTCCTTTGTCAGCACTTTCTCACTGATGGCCTGGATGTCATCTTCTAGCTCCAGGATGCGTGCCACATGGTCTCCCTGTTGCCGGCTCAGGATGTCCCTCTCTTCTGTGAGCTCCCCGTGGGACCGGGAAAGCCCCTGGAATCGAGGTTCCCCCCAGAAGAATGAAGTTGAGACTCACCTCTCAAAGCACAGAACAAGGGCTTGGGAGGAGCACACGGGAGTTAGCCTGTTCTCACCTTCCTACCCTGTCACCTTCCTTGAAAAAGAAACTGCCAGAGAGCATTCCCTTACTGGCGAATATGGCCACATCCCCCCGTCCCCCAGCACTGCTGTGTGCAAAGAACTGAGTGTCGTTACATTTGGGGATGTGTCTCCTGTCATGTCAAGTTTAATCCTACTTGTTACCCCTTAAAGCTATGTTTTTGATACCGGAACCATCTTAAAAGCCCACTAACACCTTGCCTTTCCCATCTTCGCTGGGTTCAGACTTTGGACCCTGGGTGAGCAGCCAGGCCCCGTGCCCCACCTGGCCCAACTCCCACCTTGTACTGCTCCATCAGCTCCGCATGCTCCTGCCTGGCTGTTGCCAGAGCCGTCTCGAGCTCCTGTACTTGACTCCTCAGCTCCGTCACCTGTCCCTCCAGCTGCAGCTTCAGCTGCATCAGGTCATTTCTCTCTTGCTGGCTCTCATCCAGCTGGTTCTACAGGGAGCAGGATGAGGAGGGGGGTGTGCTCGTGAAAGTCCCGTCCCCGTCACGCTGCAGGTGCATTCGGGGCCGGGAGGTTACATCGGTACAAGCTATAAAGAGCTGAGTAAGGGGAGGCTTGTGTGTTACTGAATCCTGCCACCACCAGCTCTCGACGCTCTTGGAAGAAGTCTTTCTCGATCCACATAAACAAAAGGAATGGCTCCCTCCCTGAATTTTACCTTCTCTATTCTGGAACCCGACAGAGGTAGGTTTAAATCTCCAATATAATTTTTGCTAGCTCTGTTACTTTTTTTTTTTTTTTAATATTTACTTATTTTTGAGAGAGACAGAATGCGAGTGGGAGAGGGGCAGAGAGAGGGAGACACAGAATCTGAAGCAGATACCAGGCTCTGAGCTGTCAGCACAGAGCCTGACGCAGGACTCAAACCCACGACCTGTGAGATCATAACCTGAGCCAAAGTCAGGCGCTCAACCAACCGAGCCACCCAGGTGCCCTGCTAGCTATGTCACTTTGAATGAGTTACACAACTTCTCTGAGTCTCTGTCCTCATTTGGAAAGTGATCTCTTAGCCTAGATTTTTGAAAGGTAATTATAATGAGAATAACAAATGTAAAAACAGAACATGGAAAATATCCAGATGGCCAACAGACACAGGAAAAGGTGCTCAACATCACTCATCATCAGGGAAATGCAAATCAAAACCACAATGAGATACCACCTCACACCTGTCAGAGTGGCTAATATCAAAAACACAAGGAACAACAAGTGTTGGCGAGGATGTGGAGAAAAAGGAGTCGTTGTGCACCAATGGTGGGAATGCAAACTGGTGCAGCCACTGTGGAAAATGGTGTGGAGATTCCTCACAAAGTTAAAAATAGAACTACCCTACGGTCCAGTAATCGCACTACTGGGTATTTACCCCAAAATACGAAAACACTAGGGGCGCTCGGGTGGCTCAGTCAGTTAAGCATCCGACTTCGGCTCAGGTCATGATCTCCCAGTCTGTGGGTTTGGGCCCCGTGTCGGGCTCTGTGCTGACAGCTCAGAGCCTGTAGCATGTTTCAGATTCTGCATCTCCCTCTCTCTCTGCCCCTCCCTGCCTCGTGCTCTCTCTCTCTCAAAAATAAACAGCAAAAAAAATTTTTTTAAATATATGAAACACTAATTCAAAGGGATACATGCACCCCAATGTTTATAGCAGCATTATCTACAATAGCCAAATTATGGAAGCAGCCCAAGGGTCCATCGACTGAAGAACAAAAAAAGAAGACGTGGTACATATATACACAATGAAATATTACTCAGCCATGAAAACGAATGAAATCTTGCCATTTGTAACAACATGGATGAAGCTAGAGAGTGTAATGCTAAGTGAAATCAGTCAGAGAAAGACCAATACCCTATGATTTCACTTAAATGTGGAATTTAAGAAACAAAACAAATGAGCAAAGGAAAAAAAGGGATATAAACCAAGAAACAGACTCTCTACTATACAGAATAAACTGATGGTTACCAGAGGGGAGGTAGGTAAGGGGATGGGTGAAATAGGCGATAAAGATTAAAGAATACACTTATCATGAGTACTGATTAATATATATGGAACCGCAGAATCACTCTATTGTACATCTGAAACTACCAAAACACTGTATGTTAACTACATTAGAATCAAAATAAAAACTTAATATAAAAAAAAACCCAGAACACAGGGTAGGAGCTCACACATCTCTGACTTATGTAAGATATAGACATCTTCCTATTCTTGTGTTGATCCCGTGTGTTTAGAGGGTTCTAGAAGGCAAGAGTTTATCTAAATCACAGATAAGGTACCCATTCTCACCCTCTGAGCACTTCCTCAAGTCTGTCCTCTTGTCTGGGGAGTGTACTTCCTCCCCAGTTTCCCTATCCCTGATCTTCCTTCAGGAAGTCCTTGCCAACATCTGCCGCCACTCTCTAACTCTTCTCTATTTGGTCCCATAGAAAAATACAAGCCACATATATAGTTTTTTAAACTTCCTAGTAAATACTCAAAAAAGTAACAAGAAACAGGTGAAATTTGTTTTAATGGTATTTTATCCAACTCAGCGTATCCAAAGTATTATCATTTCAACATGTGACCAATATAAAAAACCACTGAGATCTTTTACTTTTTTTTTAACACTAAGTCTTCAAAATCCTTTGTGTATGTTCCCCATACAGTACATCTCAATTTGGACCAGTCACATTTCAACTGTTCAAGAGCTTTCTGTATTGGACCGTGCACGTGTGGGGCCCTACCACCTGCTCTCACTGCTCACCTGTCCTGGAAGTGGGTCTCATACTCCCCTTCCTCTGAACATTCCTTCCCTGGAGTGGCCTCCCTCTACCCTTTGGATCATCCTCTAGGGCCTAGGACAGGATGTAGCACTTGGGAGAAGGAATGTTTGAAAAGTACTTATGAAATCTTGAGTGATATGTGCCTGTGGGTAGCTTGCTTTCCTGCCCTACATGTTTGTGTCTATGTTAGATCAAGACTTTCTTAATGGCAAGACTGTGTAAGTCCTGGTGAGGTACTCAGTTGAGGCCACAGCCCAGGGGAAGGTAAAGTGAGAAGCAGTCCCTTGCCATGCAGCCCTCTCCCTCCCCTGCCCCTCCCACTCCGCTGCCTGGGAGCAGCTCTGTTGCTCTGTCTCACCTGCAGCACAGTGGCCTTGGGGACGACCAGCAGGATGTCAGAGCCGCCATCGGCCTCCTCTAGGGTCACCAGTTCGTCCATGGGCCTTGGCTCTCGGAACTGGAAAGGGGGGCTCTGCCCACATACCCGGCCCTGGCGGTTCACATACCGGAACTGGTAGAGCTGGGCTCCAGGTTTGGGCAGGTAGCTGGCTGTGGGAAGAGGAATGGACCCAGGACCCTAATATGATCCCAGGCCCTCAAGTGCCTGGCAGTCTTCCTTTTCCTTGACATCTTTTTTTTTAAATTATATATATATATATATATATAGACAGAGTGAGCACCAGATGGGGAGAGAGGGAGCAGGCTCCACACCCAGCACAGAATCCTATGTGGGGCTTGATCCCACGACCCCCGGGATCATGACCTGATCTGAAATCGAGAGTCGGATGCTCATTGACTGAGCCATCCAGCCGCCCCCACCTTGATGTGTCTTATCACCCACTGTCCTTGGTTCCAGTCCCTTGTTCCCTGTTCCACATACTGTTTTCTTTCCTCTTTACCTCTGATGGGCTATTTATGTTCCCTGAGATACTCTTCTTCCTCCTTTCTGCCTAGGCCTGTCCTTCCTCTCTTTCCCAAGCGTACCTTCCCTAATAATAATAATAATAATAATAATAATAATGTTAGTTATCACTTACTGAGTGGCCACCCTGAACCAGGCACTATGCTAACCCTTTACCTGTATCACTTTAAACCTTCATATTGTGCCTATAAGCCATGCATCCCCTTTTACTGTTAATATAACAGAGACAGGGAAATTAAGTAATTTGTCCAAGGTCTGATAGCTTGTATTAGAGTTGAGATTTGAGCCTAGGTCTTTCAGAATCTAATGACTACCTTCTTCTCAATTTATGACACTACCTTTCCCTCCTTCCTACCCTTAGTTCCCTGAGAGGACTTCCTCTTTTTTGGCGGTAGGTGGCAGGATTACTGGCCCTTGACAGGTCCTTCTATCTCTAAGTCCCTGATTCTGTAATAATCCCACAATTCTATGTCTGCTGAGCCCTATTGGATATAGTTCTTATTTTATTTATTTGTACTTATTTTTTCTTGTTGTCTGTGCCTAACTTTGGTTTCTGAGCCCACTATCTTCCTCCAAACCTCTATCCCCTAGGTTCCTTCCTCCCAGACCTTCCATGTTCCCTCGTACCTTGGAACTGGACACTGGCGTGGACAGGGGAACCATCGGTTGCACTTTCAGGCACCGAAGACCACACAAAAGTGTGGTAATCCCGAACACAGGCAGCCTCCACCTGTGAAGGCCCATGGTGGGAGAGAGGTATGGTGATGGAACTGTGAGCTAGGGATGGCAGAAAGGGCTGAGGGACTGAATGGGGGCTAAGATGCTGTTACAGTGACAAGGATGATGACAGACCGGGAAAGTGGAGGGATCCTTTGTGGCAGGAGAGGGCAGGGCTAAGATGGGGAGGAGATGAGCCTTGGCTTACACAGATGGCTTCTGTCACCTGTGACATCTCTGCCCTTCTTCTCTATCAACATGCGGTTGAGAACCCAAGGACTAAGTCATTCCCCTGATTCCAACCAACCCATGGCTCACAAATCTGAGCCAAAAGGGGTTTCGGGGATACCTTGAAGATGCCAATCCAGTCGCTGGCGCTGGGCACGGTGCCTGGGGGAAGGGTATAGTGACATTCCACCTTGGTGTTGGGGATGTAGGTCCGGGCTACATTCAGAAAGTTGACTCCACCCCGGGAAGGTGCCCGGCTTAGTGATGATTCTTCCATCTTGCCCTCAAGGTATCTGCCCTCCTATGAAATAAAGGGTTAATATCCTAAAACCTCTCCCATGCATCTCTTCTTCTCCCCAACTCCATCCCCACCCACTCACAGCTCCTGCCACTATACTCAGAGATGGAGGTATATTTCGTTCCTAGCCCCTAAGGGCTACAGGACCCTCTAGAGGTATCACTTTTGGTCTCCAGGACACAGGTCTGACCTTCTGAGTCAGTCCCCGTCCTGTCTCACATCGTACCCTCTCTGAGTCACAGACTCTTCCTAGAGTTAAGATCTCTCTCATTTCTGCTCCCCTTTCACAGTCCCATTGACCAAGTCTCAGTATCCCAGGCTCTACCCGCTCGGTTCCTCCTTTCCCACCTCTTAACATACTTGAACATTCCAAATTCTTCAGCCTCCACCTCCCCATCCCATCCCGCTTATCTTTTTGGCTCTTGAATTCAAAATCCAACTGACGTGTGGGGCCCCCTCATTCCGAGCAGGTCTCCTTGCCCACTCCAGCTGTACCCAGGAGTAGCTTATGACACCTGAACACTCTCTGAAAGTAATGACTGAGTCTTCAAAGCAGGAATATGGCTGGAGGCGGGGACCAACAGCCCGATCCTCAGGCCCCCGAGGTCCCAGTTCTCTCCCCTCTCCAAGTTGTCTACCCTCATGAATTAAAAAACAAAACAAAACAAAACAAAAAACTTCTGCTCTCATTCAAAGACAAAGGGAAAGGGAGGATATAAGGAAAGACAGGTTTTGCCTCTCAACTTCAGGAAGTCAAGAATTCTGGAGGCGGCTGCTTCAAGGGTGGGGTGAAACATTCAGCAGGAACGTGGTGGTGTGGGGAGACGGAATGTGGGAGCCTGGAGCCAGGAAAAGTCCCACCCCTGGATAGGGGATAGATTGGAAGGTAGGAAGTAAGGGGCCCTAAGAAGGGGAAATATATATATGATGTTGAAAGAAGGGAGGATTAATTCAAAAATAACCTAACGTTCTTTTCTTCAGGTCTCGCCAGGAACAGAACTAGAAAACTACTGGTTTGACTATGTTAACCCAGCTGTAGTGTTTTCTCTCTGCCCCCTTTGGCCTCAATTCCAAGTGCCTGGATGTGTAGTTGGAGGCATGCTATAAGATGGGATTGACAGGGAGGGGTGTTCCAAGTTAGGGTGGGGAGAGTTAATTAGGAAACACGGGGATGGAGTGAGGAACAACAACAATAATCAACACAACTCCTCAGCCCAGGGCTGTGAGATGGCTCTCGTCATCGCTCCTCTCCATCCCACTAATCTTCATCCTGTGTCAACCACAGAGGATGGTGTCCAATCAGCCATGGCCAATAGTCATGGGCACACCCCCAAACATCACAAACCCACGCGAGGCTGAAGTCTGGAGCTAGCAACTTTAAAAACAACAGGAATTCAGTAGAGAAGGAAAGGTGGGCCAGCTCCACAAAAAGAAGCAACTTCTCCTTCCAAAATACGGATTGAACTGGGGACAAGAGGTTTCTTTGGGATTTCATCGCTGAAAAATCCCTCGTTAAAATTCGTCCATGTTTTCTCCAAATACAATTCTTCCGGCTTTTAAAATGGGGGATGCATCATCTCCCACAGATCTAAGCCTGTGGAATCCCAAATACTCCCCACAAATAAAATCCTTAACAGCTGGAAACATTCACCAGACCTGAAACAAAGCTCTGGGCACCTAAAGTGTATGTGTGTAGCTAGATTCAAGCGTTCGCGCGGGTGGGGGGACTCCCACCCCTCAACTCTGTAGGCCTCTAAGAGTTCCTTA
Organism: Panthera uncia; assembly: GCF_023721935.1. NCBI lineage: Eukaryota > Metazoa > Chordata > Mammalia > Carnivora > Felidae > Panthera > Panthera uncia. The sequence goes on from NC_064809.1 coordinate 77,664,984, forward strand.
ACATTCTGCCACTTGTAAGGCTTCCCTCCCGGGACTCGGTGTAGTAAAAGGCCTTTGGATTGGGGCGGGAGGGTAAGGAGAAAGAGAAGGTTTGTGAGGCTCAAGTCTTGCGTGGGAGAGAATGAGTAAATAATTCAGTGTCTCCCAACTACCTTAGGAGTAACAAGCTTTATAGAGAAGAACTGAGGGGAAGGGGAGAACAGTGAGGGGGCGCACCCCTGATCAGAGCCCCCTCGAGACCAAGAACTCTCAAAACAGAAGGGGTGGCTTTTCCAGTACGGAAAGTGTTAAAACCCAAACGCTCCGGCATCCCCCTTCCACAGTTCCCTTAGATTATCCTTTCACAGACTGGAAATTGGGGGTGACCCCCGCATTAGATCGCCCCCAAATTAGGCCAAGTTTCTTACCCCACACACGGATCAGCTGTTCCCTCACCTTCCACCAACAACAAAAACAGCACTCCGACTCCTGGAGGGGGAGGGAGAAAAGTGGACGTGAGGACTTCTGGGGTTTGTGGTTTCTCTGCCCTCTTTTGTCGGCGAGCCGGCTTGGATATGGAACTACACATCCCAGGAAGCTGTGCAAGAGGAGGGCGGAGCAGAGGGCGGTCGCGGGGGCGGCCTCACCACTGCATCCTGGGAGGCGTAGTTCCCACTTCCATGACTGTAAACGAGGGTGTGGCCACCAAAGGACTTCACGGCCCATGATTCCTTAGGAGGGGCCCGGCTGTATTGGTGGTGACTGCTGGTCTGTAACGTGCGTTGTGGGTTAGGGGGTGGGGAGGAGTTGGGGCTCTAACGTCTCCTGTTTTATGCTTCACAGGGTACGACGCGTTGCGTTGCACCCTCATGTTTGCTTTTCACGACGGGCTGTGGGATAGATAGTATGGTTATCCACACTTTACGGATGAAGAAACCAAAGCCCAGAATGTTTAAGGAACCGGTCTAAAGTATCAAAGCTATGCGATGGTAGAATTCCAGGGCTGCAAGACTCCAAGTGAAGTGCTCTTGCCGCTGCATCACGGCCTGCCTACTATTTAGGGACAGGGAGCTACTGGCTGAGGTGGCAGTTTCTTCTTTGCTTTAACCTCGGGGACAGCCCCTGTAAAACCTGTGTACTGTGCACCGCTATTTCCCCCCTCATCCCCCCCCCCCACTTGAGGATTTCAGGGCCAGGGGGCCTGTCAATACTCACACACCTGGACTGGGCTCTCCCTAGAGTGGTCTGTGGGTCTAGGAAGAAGACCCATTGGCTGAGGTGGTGGTAATGGGCAGGTGAAGGAAGGATGAAGTTGGAAGGGGAGGCTGACATAATTCAGGACTGGTCAGAACTCACAAACAAGCCACTTAGAGGGGGCCGGTTTGCCCAAGCCTTTTAATGAATTAATATAACAATACATGTTATTGCTTCTGTTTTTATTTAGGAGAGGTGAAAGAGTAACACTCCTCCCACAACCTAAGTCGAATTAAAGACTTGGGCATCCTTCTGCCTCCCCCTTCCCACACCGTCCAGGAGCCTCCAGGTAGTCTGAGGCATTCAAAATGATCTCTCTCAGGGTCTCGGTGTTCAGGGATTACAGTCTAAGGATTGATTTGCTCTTCCAGAGTGCCTGCTTTAATACTCTGCTCACTAAGTTACGGAGCCTCTGCCTTTTCCAAGTTTTTTGGTAGTATTTTGCTTTTATGGCTGAATAGGGTGTCTGGTGGCTGCCCTTGGGTGCCTTTCATCTGAAGATCTCCAAGCACTTAACAATAAGTCACTGGGCTTCACAAACATTAAGGTGACATGTCTGTGTCATTAGTCAGGATTTATGAGTTAGGGAATAGCTGCTGGCTGAGGAGCTGGCTCAAGGTCCTGGGGTGGGTTAAGAGTGGGGTGATCCAGGTCTCCAGTGTTCTTGGTTTTTGTCTTCCACCAAGAATAAAGGCTTGGAAAAAAAAAAAAACCCTCAGTCTCAGTGGAGCTAAAAAAATAACATTTTCCACTTTTTTTTTTTTTTTGGTGCTTACAATGTGTTTTTGCCAAGAATTTTTCTATTTAATATAACAGGCTTCTATAGAAAACCCTAGTATTATTCTCATTTTATATATGATAAGGATTGAGGCACAATTAAAATGACTTACCTGACATAATCTAACTAGTAAGTGGTGGAATCAGGATTCAAACACAAGCGGAGTATACTAGGCTCCCACCCCAGAAACTGCTGGTATGTGATACTAACTCCCATTGTTCTAAGGAACAGTGCTATTAATTAATCAAGGGAGCATTTATGTGCAAGACACAGGGGATGTGAAACAGGTTCACTCAACAGATATGTGTTCGAGATACTATGCTAGGTATTCTTTTGTGGAAAGAATGAATATAAAATATAGATATTTGAAGGATGGATTGGATTTGGATAGCCTGGCAGGACAAGGTCTAAGAAGGCTAAGCTTATTCCAGCCTGAAGCAAAGATTCAGAAGTGGGTATTTGTAATGTTTACTGGAGCCCAGGAGGTCATATAAGAACAGCATATAAATTTCAGCTTTCTTTTTTTCCAGACTCAGATTATTGGCAATGACTGTCTGAAGTGTGTTGAGAAGGATTCTGAGGAAAGAGTGCTAGGATTGACTAGTAACGTCTATCATGTACCCTAGATGGAAGATGGCAGTAATAATAGATTGACTTATTGTTTGAAATTATTTACTTTCTCCTCCCTTGCCCATTGCTATGTGACTTGAAGTACCTCCTGTAGAAGGAGTATACATGTCTCATTTCATCAACTTTGGACCTGATCATGTTTCATATTTTGGCAATGGGATGTGAACAGAGATAACCGATGCTGTGTTTGTGCACGTGAGTTTCCACTTTCTTCTCTGCCACTAGCATGGGTATATTCCACATGAGAATTATTCCTTTTGCCTGGGTCCTGAAATGAGAAGCCCCATGGAGCAGAGCTGTAGCCTGCCCACAGCCTGCATGAACATAAGTCAGAAATAAACCTTTGTTGCTGTGAGCCACTGAGAGTTTGGGTTTGGTTGTTAATGCAGCAAAGCTGACCAATAGTCATAACTATATAAAGGTATCAAGTTTGAAAGGTAAGTTTAAGTCAGAGTGTGGAGAATCTTGAATGCCAGGTGAGGCAGAGACTGACATGTATTTATCAGAATCTCTTTCTTTTTCTTGGACACACAGCTGGACCACATTTTTCAGTTTCCTTTTAAGTAATGTGTTCCATTTCCAGGCTTGGCCCATGAAGTCTCCCAAGGGAGATCCTTCATTTTGTTTCCTTTGTGGTTTGATGTATATGACCTTAAGCACAGTGACTTTGAAGGCCAAATGTTAAAGATGGTAGGGCCACATGGAAGGAAGATAGAAGGAACCTAATTCCCTGAATTACCACTTGGCAGCAAACTCCCTGCTCATCGGGAGCATGCGTTTGGACTTCAGTTGATCAATAAATCAATTTCTATTTGTTATAACACTAACATTTTGGGCTTTATGTTTTATAGTAGTTAATGTTTTCCTAACCAATACATCAGGTTAAGAGGTTTGAATTTGATTCCCATCAGGAATAGGAAGTTAGTCACAGAGGATTTTTTAAATGTTTATTTACTTTTGCGAGGGAGAGAGTGCGGGCGGGGGAGGGGCGGAGAGAGGGGGAGACAGAATCCAAAGCAGGCTCCAGGCTCTGAGCTGTCAGCACAGAACCTGACGTGGGGCTTCAGCTCAAGAACCTTGAGATCATGACCTGAGCCATCATGACCTGAGCCAAAGTCTGATGCTTAATAGACTGAGCCACCCAGGCTCCCCAGATGATTTTTTTTTAAATAAGGAAATTAATACTGTAAAGACCAGTGGAAGTGACAAGAGTTGAGGAATAGTTTCTTTTTTTACATTTTTTAAACCTTTATTTATTATTGAGAGACAGAGGGAGACAGAGCATGAGCATGGGAGGGGCAGAGAGAGGGGGAGACACAGAATCCGAAGCAGGTTCCAGGCTCCGAGCTGTCAACACAGAGTCCGATGTGGAGCTCAAACTCACAAACCACGAGATCATGACCTGAGCATAAGTCGGACGCTTAACCGACTGAGCTACCCAGGCGCCCCATGAAGAATACTTTCTGAGTGAGGTTATGAGGTCTTGGGACTGTTGGTGGTGTTAGAATATAAGTGAACTCCTGCCGGGGGCTGGGGGAAGATTGGCATGACTTTGACAGTCTCTCTAGAGGCTGTGGAAGGAGCTGCTGCAAAATGAATCCTATCTTCCGGAAGATTAAAGCCTCTTTTCTCTTTCGTAAAAGTCCTGACTCCAGTACTGCTTCATTTAGTCCAGCGCCTGATACATAATAAATGGTGAATGGAAGCTGGTCTTAGACTCTTGGACTCTTGGAAGGCTTTCAGGAGCTACCACGAGCTGAGTGCCTAAGGTGTGGAGAGGGCTCTTTCAACACACTGAACCATCAAAACAACCATGGAAGGTGCTAGCAAATTTGACAGATGAAGAAACTGAAGCTCTAAGAGTAACTTGCTCAAGGTGTCTTGGAACAGTCTTACTCTGATACCCATACCTTTTCCAATATAACAGGATGCTTTCTCAGAAAATCACAACAGCTAGTATTTACTGTGTGCCCGCCATGTGCCAGGAGCTCTGCTGGGTGCCTTACAAACATACAGAAGCAGCTGGTGTATCAGATATTGTAGGCTGTTACTAGTGTTTCCAAACTGCGGACTCTGTGGGAAGTGGGTGTCACAGTCGGCTCAGGCTGCCATCACAAAATACCATAGACCGGGTGGCACAAACGACAGGAATTTATTTCTCACAGTTCTAGATGTTGGGAAGAAAGCCCCAAATCAAGGTGCTGGCTGATTGGGGTCCTGATGAGGACACTCTTCTTGGCTTGTGGACACTTGTGTCCTGTCAAGGAGGGCACAGAAAAAGCAACATCTCTGGTCTCTGCTTGTAAGGGCACCAATTTCATCACGATGGCCCCACCCTCAGACCTCATCTAACCCTCATCACCTCCCCAAAGCCCATCTCCAAATCCCATCACCTTATGTTTTAGGGCTTCAACATATGAATTCTGGGTGGACACAGTCAGTCCACAACGGTAAGGAAAACGTTTAGATAATTTCAGGGCAAAGTTTGATTCTTTTAGACTTTTCTTTAGGGCCTCTGCCCCATTTTCTTTTGTCTTCTTAGTTCTTTGGCTCCATTTTCCTCAGACTGGGTGGAAGGGTGGTTTAGGGTTCTCACTAATACTCAGGTCTCACAGCTCCTGCTTCACTCCACGGATCCACAGACCCACTCTAATCTCACAGTGTTCGGATTGCCTTGGTCCTTCCTCTGGTAGGGAGCAAGATATGTCTCTGAGTACTCCTCCCTCTGTTTATTCATCAGAGTTTTAAAAAATCTGTTTTTATTTTTATTATTTTTAATTCATTATTTACTATTTTTTAAAGTTTATTTACTTATTTTTGAGTGAGAGAGAGCATGAGCAGGGGAAGGGCAGAGAGAGAGAATCCCAAGCAGGCTCTGCATGGTCAGCGCAGAGCCCAATGTGGGCTCGATCTCGCGATTCGCAAGAGACCTGAGCCCACATCAAGAGTTGAGCCTTTAACTGACTGAGCCACCCAGGTGCCCCTTAATTTTTAAATTTTATTATCTTTATTTCTTTATTATTTATTTTTTAAGTATGCTCCACGCCCAATGTGGGGCTCGAACTCACCACCCTGAGATCAAGAGTCGCATGCTCTACTGACTGAGCCAGCCAGGTGCCTGTATTCAACAGATTTTTAAATAAGCATTATGTATCACCTGTTGGAATAATAGCCAATGACATTTGCAGCTCTCTGCTACCAAAGGCTTTTATTCTTGGACTCCTTTGATCCTCACGACCAATCCAATGAAGTGGTATTGTAATAATAGTAATACATATTATTACTATGTGATTTAAATCATTGAAGAAACCAAGGTTCAGAAATATTTAATTTAAAGACCAGGAAGTACTTCAGACCTCCTGTATCCAGAAGTAGAGGACCAACCTCCCCCATCCCAATCCCACCCAGAGCCACCCTAAAACCTCCCACCAAGGTCCCCATCTCAAGGATGAAACACTGTCAGCATAGTCAGGAACCTGGGATCAGCCGTGACTCTTCCTTCTCCCCGGGTTAGAGATGGGACAAGGGACTCCGGTGCAGGTAGTAAGTGACTTAAATGACAATTTGCTTCAAAAGCTAAAAGTTGAACTTTTTAAGGGTCACACATCCACAGGCATCAAAATGACTGCACAAGTCAAAAGGTCCTGCCTTCCTCTCCCTCACCGTCCCCACACCCTGTACTTCTGGATACAGAAGGTCTGAAGTACTTCCTGGTCTTCAGAAAGCCATTCCTTGTACCTTGGAGCTCAGCCTTCCAGCCATCTTTCTTTTTCTTTTTTTTTTTTCTTTCTTTCTTTTTTTTTTCTTTTTCAATATATGAAGTTTATTGTCAAATTGGTTTCCATATAACACCCAGTGCTCATCCCAAAAGGTGCCCTCCTCAATACCCATCACCCACCCTCCCCTCCCTCGTTTTCTTTTTTTTTTTTACTTTAAATTTAAATTAAATTTTAAGTAGGCTCCACACCCAACATAGTGCTTGAACTCATGACCCCGAGATTAAGAGTCTCATGCTCTACTGACTGAGCCAGCCAGGTGCTCCCCTCCAGCTATCTTTCTGTAGCTCCAAACTTGGTCTTAAAGAAAATGAAGGGTGGTTCAGAAATTTAGGTGCTGGGAAAAACAGAGGAGCCAAACATAGGTAAGATATGTAAAGACTGTGTGTGTGTGTGTGTGTGTGTGTGTGTGTGTGTGTGTGTGTGTGTAAATACCGTCAGGAGCAGGTTGGGATTGTAAAGACAATAGATGTTCATTTGCATTGTGCATAACATTTGCACTCTAATTAGCACACATAAAGATGCATGGAACCCCCCCCCCCCCCAACCCTCAGCCCCTCTCCTAACTGAAGAATCATCTTTCTCCTCTTTTCTAGTTATACCCCAAACCTCCTAGTTCCTGTTGTTTAAAGTTGGGCTAGCTATACTTTTTTTTTTTTTTTTAATATAGAAGTTTTTTTTTTTTTTAAAGTTTATTTATTTATTTTGAGACAGAGAGCGCGAGCAGGGAAGGGGCAGAGAGAAAGGGAGAGAGAGAATCCTAAGCAGGCTCTGTGCTGCCAGCACAGGGCCCAACTAGGTCTCCATCTCGCAAACTAAGAGATCATGACCTGAGCCAAAATCAAGAGTCCCATGTCCACCTGACTGAGCCACCCAGGTGCCCCCGGGTTGGTTATACTCAAAAAGAAACAATGGGTTGGCTTCCTCCTGTCAGTACTGGGTGACTTCCCTTTGTATCTGGGTCAGAGTTGTGGAGGAGGGAGTGGCTGTTGAGGGGCCAAGATGGGGACAGAGATTAGCTTAGTCTGGTCTCAGGGGATGTCCTTGTCTTTATCTATCTGAGACCTTCTTTCTGTCTCTTTCCACTCACAGATTGCATGGCATTTTGGAGGGTGGAGTGTCTGGGCAACTGGCCCACTACTTCCCGCCCCAATCTGGCCCTGGGCACAAGCCACATGGTGCTGGCCATCAGACTGGCCTCTTGCCCGTCTATTATAGCCTCAGCTGCCAGGCTGGCACAGGTATTAAAAAGAATTTCTACTAGGTTCTGCCCTCCCCCCAGTTCTGTTCCCGAGGCCAAAGTGGTGGAGAGTCACATGAAGGGAGTATGCTCCTGCGAGGGAAATCAATGCCCACACCAACCCCTGGATGCTGGAAAGGGGTGCCCGTGCCTTGGGGAGGACTGCTGAGGCATGAGGCTATCGTCCATGGAGGAGGAGCACCTCAGCGTGCACTGGGGCTCCTGCAGTGTTGGGAGGAGGCAGCAGTGGTTGCGATGGTGTGAAGGCAGGAAGACCCCCTACTAGATCCTAAGGGATGTTTCTTCCTCTGCCTCCATGCATGTGCAAAGCCTGCGGACTTGTGCACGTTTCCTACTGTGGATGAATCCCCAGGTGGGAGTGTGGGCGGGGCGCCAAGACCGTGGGGGAGGGGCCTTAGCTGTACCCCCCCCCCCCCCCCCCCCCCCCCCCCCCCCCCCCCCCCCCC